>NW_027363764.1:130000-480029 GCF_046119375.1 Phyllobates terribilis | reverse complement strand
ATTGACTGAAAAAGTTGTACAATTTCTCCCGAGTACGCTGATACCCCATATGTGGGGGAAAATCACTGTTTGGGCACACCACAAGGCTCGGAATGGAAGGAGCACCGTTTGACTTTTTGATCGCAAAATTGGCTGGAATTGAGAGCAGACCCCATGTCACATTTTGGAGAGCCCCTAATGCGCCTAAACAGTGGAAACCCCCCACAAGTGACCCCATTTTGGAGACTACACCGCTCAAGGAACTTATCTAAATGTGTGGTGAGCACTTTGAACCCCCAGGTGCTTCACAGAACTTTATGACATAGAGCCATGAAAATGAAAAGATCATTTTTTTTCCACCAACAAAAATGTTTAGCCCCAAATTTTTTATTTTCACAAGGGTAACAGAAGAAAATGGACCTCTCATTTTGTTGTGCAATTTCTTCTGAGTTTGCCAATACCCTACATGTAATTAGGAACTAATTTTGAGGCATAGTGCAAAGGTCAGAATGGAAGGAGCATTATATTGTAGTGCAGATTTTACTGTTATGGTTTGCAGGTGCCATCACCCACTGGGAGATTCCTTGAGGTGCCATAACAGCAGAATTACCCGTAAGTGACCCCATTTTACAAACTATGATCATATTGACACCACAGATGTCACAGAATTTTATACCATTGGGCAGTGATCAAAAAATAATTACATTTTTATCGCAAAAGTTTTGCTTTAGCCCCAGATTTTACATTTTAATGGATAAAACTGGCACCAAAGTGTGTACCACAATTTCTTCTGAACTTGGCAATACCCCCCCATATGTGGCTGTACAGTACTGCTTAGCCACACGGCGACACTCGGGAGGGACGGAACGCTATCTGCCTGCTGGAGTGTAGATTTTCCTAGAATAGTTTGCGGACTCAATATACAGAGCCCCTAAATGCTAGAAGAGCAGAATCCCCCCCTCAGGTGACCCTATTTTGGAAATTATACCCCTGCCAAACATGTGGATGCTAACTGTGGTTTAGGCACACACTGGAGCTCAGAAGTGGGGGGGGGGATTAGAATTTCAGAGTGCAGAATTTGCTGAATTTCTTTTGGGGGCAATTTCACTTTTCCAGATCCTTTGTGCTACCAGTGACGTGGAAGCCCCCTGTGTTTCCATTTATAGATGGATTTTTTGTGGATTGAGTTGAAGCTTTTATTGGGAACATTTTACATAACATTTGGGATCACATTTATCCTGCGCTCTATGCTGGGCAATTGCTTTGGGGCTTCCATCCTAATCTCTGAGTGACGTGATTCAAATAACACCCCTGCAGGGATCCATTCACTCTAACGAGGTAGCAGAGTTACTCTGGACTCTGTCTGGCCTCTGTTCAGCGTTGTCCTTCTTTTCAGAGGTGCCCAAAACTGTGGCCGACCGCGTTTTCATGCACGCATAAAGACAGACGCCGCCGGATCACAGGTCAGACGGAGTACACAGTGCCTCCATCTGCCTCATTATAGGGAATCTTCCTTGGGGACAGTCGTGTGAAGGCTTGTTTTTTGCGGAATGAGTTGATGTTTTTATTTGTACCATTTTCGGGCACATGACATTTTTTGATCGCTTCCTATTCCAAATTTTAAGGAGGGAGAATGAACAAAAACCGGCAATTCAGGAATTGTTTTTTTTTTATGCTGTTCTGCGTGTGGTAAAATTGATCAGGCAGCTTCATTTTTCAGGTTGGTGCGATTACATGGGTACCACATTTATAGCTTTTTTTATGTTTTGGCGCTTTTACACAATAAAACCTTTTATAAAAAATTTTTTTTTTTTTGCATCGCTTTATTCTGAGAGCTATAACTTTTTCATTTTTCAGATGATGGAGCTGTATGGCAGCTTGTTATTTGCGGGACAAGATGACATTTTCACCAGTACCAACATTGTATTATATTCGTTTTTTTATCTCGTTTTATTCCACTTTTTTTCCAATGGTATGATGATAAAGCATTGTTTGCCTCTTTGTTTTTTTTTTTTTTTTTTTTCGGCGTTCACTGAAGGGGTTAACTAGTGTGACACTTTTATAGGTTGGGTCGTTCTGGAAGTGGCGATACCAAATATTTGTATTTCATTTATTTATTTATTTTTTACTTAAAAATGTGTATTTATTAGTGTAATATTTTTATTATTATTATTTTGTAATATTTTTTTTACTTTTTTACTTTGTATCTTTATGGGACTTTCACTTTTTTTCCTTTGATCACAGGTACAATGTATTGCAGTGCACTAGATTGTAATGCATTATACCTATAGTGAAAGCTACTGAGACCATACTGTGGGCATGGTCTCAGCAGCTTTCTGTAGCAAAATCCTGAACAAACCTTCCTGACAAGAGATCAGGCTTTGCTGCAGAAAAAAAAACGCACTGTGTGAGCATAGCCTAATGTTGATGTCTTCTTATATGGTAGGAGGGCCTGACAGCAACTTCTAACTTTGCAAACCCCCCTCTCTCCCCCCAAAAGCTACACCAACTACGGGTTATCCCTCCAATAGCTATGAGGACCCTCATTGAATTCTAATCCAATCAGCCAAGCTAGAAACAGAGATTTCACTTTTTTTGGCCTTTTTTTAGTACAAAAATGTCAAAGTGTTATTGCTTAATAAACTAGATATATTGGGTCAGCCTTATATTGGGAACACAGGTATTCTTGTTGTACCATCAGCTGTAATATCTCCTTACAGAAAATGTAGTAACAGTTTTTGGCCTGAACCTCTATGTGTGGTGAAGGGATGTTACCCACTTGGGAGCGTCGAAGGCAAACAGGAAGCGTTTTCATTTAAATGTCCATAGCGGTTTATTTACTTCATAAACCGGTCAAAAGCAAAATGCAAACAAAAAGCCTTTAGTGTAGGCAAAAACAAAGAAAACAGTACTTTAAGAAAAGTCTCTAGTAAACCGGTCCTGTGGTCACACAGGCTGGATAGCATCCAGTACACAGCTCAGTCGGGAAACAACCACACACAGGAGGCCTTCTCCCTCCAGATACACAGACAATGTGCCAAACAACAGCCTCCATTATATAGGCTGTTGACCACACCTAGAGGTGAGGTATGTCGGTAGCTAGACCCGTCCAACTCTCATAGCTACCAATAACCCGGTCCCAGGTGCACCAAATAATCTTCTTAGTGCTTACGTGCACTAGAGAAACACTCCGGGCTGCATCACGTAGGGCAGCCATCTCTATGACACATACCTCCCATCGACTATGCGACCATTAGCCACCTTTCAGTGGATAGTAAATTTTGTCCAGTGTAACAACATCATGAAAAGTGACAAAATGTGCCATCCACACACACGGGAGGGCATCCCAATAAAAGAATGCTTCACATGTGAATCATCCTTTTTGTTATATGCCATAAAATATCTATGTGGACTGATTTATAAATGATAACAGATTTATTAAGTACCTAACACATAAGGGACTGCATATCCTGCAAAAGTTGCAAAAAAAAAGAATAGATGCAATTTTCATATAGTCCGTCGCCAGCACGTTTTCCCATACTGTGCTGCCTATAGACTCCCGGTAAAAAGGTCTTTCAGCTCTATGCCATTTCCATCAAGCTAATTACACCATTGCTCAATTTAGATTTCAGGTATTGGAACACATTCACAACACAACGCTTAGACGAGTTGGTAATTATCAACAGGATTTAAAGCGAAAGGAAGCATTATAGATCCATCGGTTACAAACTCTTCACCCTAAGGGTCTTATGGGGAGTATCACATTTCCAGTTTTATACACAAATTTTTTCCCATCGCTTATAAATTGATTACTATATGGGTTTACTCACATCCCTCTTTCTACAGAATGGCTAGGACACAGATCATCCATATTATTGGTATATTCCTTTCCTTATAACAGTTTCTATTCCTCATTATCTTTTTTCCTTATTTCCCCTTTCTTTACAATATGGGCCTTTTTATCTTTCAACTTATAATCTTTCTCCTCTATCCTCTCTTTTTTTATTTCTCTGTTTAATGCATCCATATATTCCTCTCCCTTCCTCTTCTACCTCTAAAAGTCATATTCTCGATACGAACACCACTTTCCAATCTGTGACATACTCCTTATGCATGCACCACCCAAATACTTGGCAGAGGAATACTATCTATATGTAAGACACCTTAGGACTCCCATACACCCTGTACCCATGTGTATTTTACAAATAATCTCAGTATACATAATGCACATGTGCAGTTACTACCTCTCGTCATCCAAAACACGTCCCTTTATATCCGCCCAATATCACACGCTGATGTTAATCACATCCTATACAGGTGTATACAAATAGACCACAGAGGACATAGTAGAACTCCATAAATAGTAACTATGGCCACCTTTATCCAGCATTAACTTCACAATTTCTTGCCTGTGTTCTACTGTAAAAAGAAAGCCATTTTTGAAAGCAAACCATAAGAAATCCCATTTACAGTTTGCAAAAAGTCATGTAGGTGCCACAGCTAGCATATGTAAGAAGGTGCTCTGGGCAGATGAGATCAAAGTAGAAAATGTTGGGCTAAATTCAAATCACTGCGAGGTGGAAAACTAACACTACACATCACCCTGTAAACACCATCCCCACTATCAAACATGATGGTGGCAGCATTATGATGTGGAGTGGAAAGAGGCTTTTTTTCAGCAGGGAGAGAAGATGGATGGAGTTAAATACAGAACAATCCTGGAGGAAAACCTGTTTCAAGGTGAAAAACACTTGATACTGAGGCGTAGGTTCACTTTCCAGCAGGACAACGATCCTAAACATACTGCCAGACTTACAATGGTATGGTTTAGATCTAAGCATATTCTTGTGTGTGAATGGCCCAGTCAAAGTCCAGACCTACATCCCATTGAGAATCTAAGGCAAGATGTGAAAATTTCTGTTCACAAACACTCTCCATCCAATCTCACTGAGCTAGAGCTAGTAAGGAAGGAAAGAGGGGGAAGAGCTCACCACTCTGTGTAGTCACTATATCCCGGTTGTAGACTGTGTGGAGGGTGCCTGATACTGCTAGTAGAGCACAGCCAATGGCAGGAGAATTGAAAGAGTGCGGCACTTCCAACTAACGATTTAGTAAAATGGAAATTTTATTGAAATAACATTAAAACTTTGGAATCCAAATCACATGTTAAATTCCTGATGCGTTTCCAGACTACGGCCACTGTGCACCAGAAACGCATCGGACTTTTAACATGTGATTTGGGTTGCAAAGTTTTTCAATAAAGTTCCCATTTTAGTAAATCGCTGGATGGAAGTGCCGCACTCCTTTTTGTTCTCCTTCCATGAGCTAGAGCTAGTTTGCAAAGAATGGGCAAACATAGTCTCTAAATGTTCAATGCTGGTAGAGAACTACCCCAAACGACTTGTAACAGTAATTGCATCCTACAAAGTATTGACTCAGGGGGGCTGAATACAAATGTCATTTCTGGGGCAGCTGCGAGCTGCTATTTTTAACCTAGGAAGGCAAACATGTTCAGCCACTATCCCCATGATTAGCAACCAGCAGCACTTTGGATGCAGCATATTTTTGCTGCATCCAAAAAGCTGTGTTATTATGCTGCATATTGTTTTGTCAATACATGCGGATCCACCGCATGTAATGACATTTCAATCAGTCATAATCTGCAGTGGAGAGTAACGTCTCCGCTACAGAAATTGATCTGCTGTGAGTGAGTTTGGGTATGTGCCCATGATCAGGAAATGCTGCAAGTTTGAAGATGCAGCATCAGTTCTGCAGCGGCCAGATGTTACAACATAGTGGATGGAATTTCTGTAAATTCCATGTCCACTATGCATGCATCTGAGGCTGCGGAGCACCCGTGGAAACTGACGTGCTCGTGTCTCTCAGGACCACAGCATGTAAAATTTACTTGCCGAGTCGCTAATCTCTGCAACAGAAATTTAGCAACTTTAATGTATTGAATGCTGTAAATCTGCATCCGTGAACACATGCAGATTTATCTGTGTTCACTAGAACGCAGCATTTTGGACACAAAAAAATATGCTGCGTCCAAAGCGCTGCCATGTCTGGATCGTGGGCACATAGCCTAAAATTAAAAGAAATGACTTGTGCTCCCACATTTTCATAGCCAGTAGAGGGAAAGCCGACTGCTGGGAGCTGATATTAGTAGCCGGGAAAGGGGCCATTAGCCAAAAATGTTCCCTGGCTATTAATAACAGCCCACAGCTATTTGCTTAGCCTTTCAGCAGCAGAAGGGAAGAAAGGGAGACACAGATCCATTACTAGTGGGTAGGCGGAGCCCCACAGGATAGTTCCCCTCAGATTAGAAAAAGTGACGACCGGCCCCTCCAGCTTAGGCTCCTCCTACTCCCATGTTCTTCAGTCTAAAATTTGAGGTCGCAGAGGATAGTCGCTGCCTTTGCAGCTCCTCAGAAGAATTTTTTATTTTACTCCGGAGACCTGGACTCCCCGTGGTCTAGAGGTCTCAGGGGGTCTCGGTGCTGCTGGGACCCCTGACCCTCCCCTGGCAGATCTGTGTACCCCCTAAGGAGGTCCCCGCAGAAGCCTGCCGGCCCCGGGGGATACAGGGCGCTCCCTGGCGGAGACGCACACCGCTTCTGTGGGGTCCCTGCGCGCTCCGCCGTGGGGGGGAGCAAAGGGCCACGGATCCACACATCCCTGGGGGTCCCTGTGGCGCTCAGCTGGGTAAGTGCTCTCTGTGGTCTGAGGGCTTCAGCGGCTGCTGCGGCAGCCGCTGTTACTGTTTCATGTGGTGACTGCTTTTTTTGTCCCTGCAGGAGGATATCTCCGCTGCAGGCGTTTGTGTTATCGGCAGGGGAGCGGGGACAGAGGAGCGCGGGCTCCGTTAGTAGCGGCAGCAGGGGGCGTGGCTTCGCGCCTCTCTGCTGCCTGTCATCATAGCCTCAGACAGGAAGTGCCAGGAAAGCGCGCGCTGGAGCTGACCCAGCTGTGGTAGCAGAATCACACATCCTCGGTTCCTGTACCCATTGTAAGGGGTTATTACCGCCTTATCCGCGACGCTCGCAACTGTGTGGCGGCATGTCGGATCAGGGGGCGCGGACCTCTCTCCCGGCCCGCTTCAGGATCGGTCACGCGTAACTGATACGCCGGGGTCTTCGGCGTCAGGTTCGACACTGGTCGGGGGTCTCAGTGATGTTAAAGTGGAGGCGCTCACTCGCTCCATTGACAGTCTGACCTCCTGGGTCATTGGGTATCAGCTAAGTCCCAACCGACGTCACGAGGCAAGAAGCGCCACAGGCCTGTGGTGGCGCTGTCTCCTCCGCGCAGTGCGTCGGAGGCTACGGAATCACTGACAGACTTTGCTGGTGAGATCTCCGATTCTGATGAAGAGGATCGGCAGGGTCGCTCTGCTTCGCTTTCGGGCCGCGTGGACGCCTTTATTGGAGCTATGCGGGAAGCGTTACAGCTGTCTGAAGAGGCGCCCTGGCAAGTCGGCCCGGCTGTATCAGGAGTCGTGTCGGGCTCGCTCGATGCTGCCAGCGCACGACGAACTTAACGAGGTGGTGGAGAAGGAACGCCTGTGTCCGGATAAACGCTTCCAGGGGATGCGGTGTTTTGATGCCGTGTATCCCTGCTCCACGGAGACGATCGCTAATTGGGTCCCCTCTCCGGAAGTGGACGTGCCATTGTCTCAGCTGAGCAAATCCTCTTTGCTTCCTGTTAAAGGGAAGGCGAGTCTACAGGAACCGCTGGACAGAAGGACGGAGTTAGCGGCGAAGTCCATCTACGAGGCCGCGGGTCATGGATTTCGAGCGGCCTTGGGGGCCATGTGGGCTAGTGAGGCTTCTCTGCGGTGGTTGGCTCAGCTGCGGACGGCGTGGCAAGATGGGACTCCGCTGTCTGAGGTGGAAAGGCTTTTCCAGCTGTTGGAAGAGGCGGCCTGATATGGCAGGGACGCAGTGCTGGATACTACTTCGGTTCTGTCCAGGACTCAATCCTCGGCCGTCACAGTCAGGAGAGCACTGTGGCTTAAACAGTGGACTGGAGATGCAGTATCCAAACAAGGTCTGCTGAGTCTGGCGTACAAGGGCGGTCAGCTTTTTGGTTCGGACCTCATGGAGCTGATTGCTAAGGCCAAGGCCAAGGATTCGGCTTTGCCGCAGCGGAAAGCAGCGGTTTCTACGTCTGGCAAGTCAAGTTCCGGTAGTGGTCATTGGTCCTTTCGGCCCAGGGGACGGTTCGGTCAGCCCTCTTGGAGATCGGGTCGTCCCTCGTCTTCCGGGAAAAAGACCACCCAGAAATCCCGTACTCCCTGGAAACAACATTTCCGTCAGGACAAACGGGAGGTTGACAAAAAGCCCGCTAAGGCGGACTGACGCCAGGAACCCTCTCGAAGGCTCTCGGGTGGGAGGTCGTCTGCTACAATTCGGGTCGATTTGGGCGTCCCACGTATCGGACGCCTGGGTGACGCGGGTTATGTTGGCAGGCTATTTCATAGAGTTTCATTCTCGACCCCCGGACAGGTTTCGTCAGTCATGTATCCCGTCCGAGCCCAAGCTAGCTGCCGCACTGCTGCGGGAGGTCGACTCTCTTCTGCAGCAGGGTGTGGTGGTTCCGGTTCCACCGGAGGACCAGGGAAGGGGGTTTTACTCCAACCTTTTTGTGGTTCCCAAAAAGGAGTACAAGTTTCGCCCCATTCTGGACCTAAAAGAATTGAATGTTCATGTATGGACCCGGAAATTCCGTATGGAGTCTCTTCGCTCTGTTCGTGGCGGCCCTGTCACAGTACGATTTCTTGGTGTCGATCGACATCCTCGACGCCTATTTGCATGTCCCTATCGGCAGGGCTCACCAGCGCTTCCTACGTTTCGCCATAGTTCAGGCCCATTACCAATTTGTGGCCCTACCATTCGGGTTGGCCTCGGTTCCCAGGGTTTTTACAAAGATTCTGGCGCCGCTCATGGCGCTCCTTCGAAGGCAAGGAGTTACGATTCTCCCCTACCTGGACGACCTGTTAATTGTGTCGCCCACAGCGGAGGAGGCGGTGACAGCTCGCGATCTCTCCCTTCAGCACCTGGAGGACTTCGGGTGGCTGGTCAATTGGAAGAAGTCGTCATTGGAGCCGTCGCAGTCAATCCTGTTCTTGGGGATGCATTTCGACACTTTAGGGGCAGTGGTGTCCCTGCCTCCGGACAAACAAGCGAACCTGCGTCACCATGTCCAGGCTATGAGGTCGGCGATGGCGATGTCCCTTCGGAAGTGTATGCGCCTTCTGGGTCTGATGGTGGCGGCAATGAAAGCGGTACCGTTTGCACAATTTCATTCCCGGGGTCTCCAAGATCTTATTCTGACCCGTTGGGATTGATCGCTGGATCGCTGTATCGGTATCTCCCGCAGGGTGCGAGAATCTCTTGGATGGTGTTTACGTCCGGAGGCTTTATCCCTGGGGAAATCCTTCCTCCTCCCACGGATGTCGGTCATTACCACCGATGCCAGCCTGACTGGCTGGGGGGGGTTTGGAACGATCTCTGGGTTCAGGGGGTCTGGTCGTCAGAGGAGTCTTCTCTGCCGATCAACATCCTGGAGTTGAAAGCGATATTTCTCTGCCTCCGACATTGGACGGTCCCTTTGAGCGGTCTGCCGGTCCGGATTCAGACAGACAATGCGACAGCTGTCGCGTATATCAACCATCAGGGCGGGACGAGGAGTTCCAGACTCATGATGGAGGTCTCTCGGATCCTGGTTTGGGCTGAGTCCAGGGTTCCAGCCATTTCCGCGATTCAAATCCCAGGAGTGCTGAATACCATGACGGACTTCCTCAGTCGCGAGCAGGTGGATCCCGGAAAATGGAGTCTTCATCCGGATGTTTTTGCACTGCTGTGCTCCCGTTGGGGGACTTGATGGCATCCAGGCTGAACGCCAGGATTCCGACGTTCATGTCCAGGTACAGGGACCCGGAGGCTGTGGCGGTAGATGCTCTAGTGGCCCCGTGGGACCAGTTCGAACTGATTCCGCCGGTATCCTTACTTCCTCTGGTCATCCGGCGGATCAAACTCGAACGAATTCCGTCAATTTTGGTGGCGCCGGATTGTCCACGGAGGGCGTGGTATTCAACGCTGGTGTCTCTCCTGGCGGCGCCTCTGTTTCCACTGCCTCTTCGCCCGGACCTGTTAACCCAAGGGCCCATTTGTCATCCGGACCTGAAGTCGCTTTGTTTGACGGCGTGGCACTTGAGACCGAGATCTTGACCCGTCGTGGGTTTTTGGCCGAGGTCATTGCCACCTTGCGGGCAGCCAGAGGTCCAGCTACGACTAGGATTTATCACAGAACTTGGGAGGCCTTCTATTCATGGTGTTCTGGATTGTCAAGGAACCCGAGGGTTTTTTCCATTCCCAACTTCTTGGCTTTTCTGCAATGCGGTTTGGCCAAGGGTCTGGCGGTTGGTACCTTGCGGGGTCAGGTATCTTGCTTTTTCGGAAGGCGATTGCCTCGCGCAGGGATGTGCGCTCTTTTTTTCGTGGGGTAGCACGTCAGTTTCCGCCTCGGAGGGCGTTTGTGGCTCCTTGGCAGCTCAATCTAGTCTTGGAGGCTCTTCAGCATGGGCTGTTTGAGCCTATGGATTCAACTACGCTTTACTTGCTTTCTTGGAAGGTGGCCTTCCTGATGGCGGTCACCTCTTTTCAGAAGGGTTTCTGAGTTGGCGGCACTGTCTTGCTCGCCCCCTTTTCTCGAGTTCCACTCGGATTGCGTGGTGCTTCGTACCCGTGGCGATTTTCTGCCTAAAGTGGTGTCGCGTTTCCACGTCAATCAGGACATCGTGTTGCCCTCCCTCTGTCCGAATCCGAAAAGTCCAAAGGAGCGAGCCTTGCACTCGTTGGATTTGGTGCGGGCTTTGAAGTTCTATCTTTCAATCACACAACGGTTTCGGAAGTCGGACTCTCTTTTTGTGATTTCTGCTGGTCGTCGGCGTGGTCAGCGGGCCTCCAAGGACACTATAGCTTAGTGGATACATTCGGCTATCCTGGAAGCGTACCGGCTCAAGGGCAAGCCTTGTCCGGTTAAGGTTCGAGCTCATTCCACGAGAGCTGTTGGTTCGTCGTGGGCTTTTCATCAGGGGGCCTCGGCAGCGCAGCTCTGCCGGGCGGCTACCTGGCGCTCCATTCACACCTTTACTAAATTTTATAAAGTGGACGTGAGTGCTTCCGCCGATGCGGCCTTGGGACGCAGGGTCCTGCAGGCGGCGGTGGTTTAGGTTATCTCTTTATCTAGTTTTGGCGCTTGTTGCTCGCTTTACTAAGTTGTTGGGGTGTTGGCGATTCTGCCACTGTTTCCCACCCTTGAGTTCTGGACTGCTTTGGGACGTCCCACTAGTAATGAATCTGTGTCTCCCTTCCTTCCCTTCTGCTGCTGAAAGACGGATTTTGGTAAGACCTTACCTGTAAAATCCTTTTCAGCGAAGGAAGGAAGGGAGACACAGCACCCTCCCATGGCAGAAGTGCATTATTGTTTTCCAGATGCGGCGCGACTCCTCTCTGATGGCGGTCATCTGGGCTGGGGTCGGCGCGCTAGGGCTCTGTTCCAGTATTGCCAGCTCATCGCAGTTGTCAGGTCCAGTGAGTAGTGCCTGGGACTGTGTGTTTTTTTTCTGTTATATGCATAACCTGTTCTCTTGCATTTCTGAATTTTCGGAAGGGGTGGTGTTGTTCCGCTGGTGTTGTCTGCTCTTCCTTAGCTTGTGTACGGACTGAAGAACATGGGAGTAGGAGGAGCCTAAGCTGGAGGGGCCGGTCGTCACTTTTTATAAATCTGAGGTGAACTATCCTGTGGGGCTCCGCCTATCCACTAGTAATGGATCTGTGTCTCCCTTCCTTCCTTCGCTGAAAAGGATTTTACAGGTAAGGTCTTACCAAAATCCGTCTTTACTGGCTAGATTACAGAGGACCCCAGAATAAAATTGACATAGGGTACCCCTATAGAATCTAACCAGCAGACAGCTGTGAGCTGATTTTAATAGCGAGAGAAGGGGCCATGTATACTAGTCCCCGCTGAGGCTAATAATATCAGCTCTCAGCAGCCCCACTACTGACACGTCCATGAGATGCACCAAATCTGGCGCTTAGTCTATGCTCGCCAACTTGCCCTGGTGCGGTGGCAAGTGTAGTAATATGGTTGAGGTTCATGTAGGCCGTGTATTGGCAGCTGACATGAAGCCCAGGTTAATAATGGATGGTGTCTATAAGACACCCCCTTAATAACCCCGTAGTACAGTTTTTGACATTTTTTAAATAGACACGGCCAGAATGAAGTCTTTTATTTTAAATAAAATTCCACACGGTTTTTAATCTTTTATTTAAAAATAAAAAAACACTGTATACTCACTTAACTCCTAATTGCTGATGCCCTCATCTCCTGTAAGAAAGCAAAAATAAAAAAACACCCTAACCCGCCATGATGATGTAATCAACAGTGTCCCACAATGATCCGGGTCACTTCTACAGCAGCCACATGAGCAATCACCAATGTGGCTGTTGTAGAAGACAGCGCTGCAATACACTGACAGGAGTGTAATCACAGTGTACATTGCTGTGCTGCAGGATAGAGGTCGCTGGAGTTCAATCAGCCGATGATTAGCTGAGAGCTCCAGTGACCTCACTTACTGCATCAGTGTTGCGTGACAAAATTCACACGCAGCATCGGTGCCACAAGTGAGGTCTCCGGAGCTCGTCAGCTGGTTTTCAGCTGATGAACTCCGGTGAACTCAGTTCCAGCAGCGCTGTACACTGCCGGGAGCGATCACGCTCCCGTCAGTGTATCGCCGGATGATCAGATTGCCGTAGTACACCCTGGGTATAGCAGACAGGTGTTTTTATTTTAATATTGATTTATTTTATTTTTTTACACAGACTACTCATCCCCTCAGCCGCACCTGATCACGCTATTGTCAACGGGAGCGGCCGTCGGATCATGGGAGGAGTAGCCTCCCCCAGGCAATTCTTTGTGCTTTTATGCCACAGTTTTGACTCATTGACTTAAATTGAGTCAGTCAAATATGAAGCAAACCTCCGCAGCAAATCCACAAATATTTTTATACCTGCATTTTTGCTGCGGACTTGACTGACTCAATTCAAGTCTATGGGTGAACAATGCCGCAAAAACGCACAAAGAATTGACAAGCTGCCAATCTATACGCAGTGATAATTCTGACAGGATTGTCGTTGCATTAGCAGGCACACCGATTACCTAGCACTTTTGGTGCATTTCCGCATGGAAAAAACGCTGCAAAAACACATAAAAAATGTACAGTGTGCACATAGCCTAAGAGTGAACGCAGACAAGGAAAGAAGTCAGGACACCCTCTGGTCAAGGTGATCTGCAGCGGTGAGTGTATGTGTGGAAGAGGAAAACAGAGAAGCAGACAGACAGAGAAGGAAAGCGACTAAGAAGAGCTTGAGTGGTGACTGTGGAATACTCCTTGTAGGCGAGTTGGGGAAGTGAACTCTGATTCAGCAACTTAGGAGAGATCCTATGGGACTCCGTGAATGCTAAGGGTCAGCCAAAGCTTGAGAGCTGTGGGTCTAAGAAGAGACTAGTTAGCGAGATTGGGGGCACATACAGTTAAGAAGTTAGCCACAGACTCTTTCTTTACGTGGTTCTTGAATGTGGCTTAAGCTTGAGAAAGTAGGAAGAAGCAGCCAAAGAGGCTGTCTAGGAAGCTTGAAAGCTACTAATTCCAATAGTTTGTCTCTGTACTGCAACCTAAAGAAAGATGTCTCCTGCTGTACTTTGTGTAAAGTTTAAAATGTTCCTGTACACTGTGGTGGTCTCCCATTTGTGGGGTCGCGGGAAATCACAGCCACGCTAAGGCAGACCAGAGTGGGCAAGAAGTGTCCACAGCCACAACAGCAACAGACACACTGGAAACAGACCACTGTTTTCAGTAGCATGCCGGAGTGTCAAAGTCATGACACGTGCCTACAACTACCACCTGGTGCAATGTTACACAGTCAAGAGTAGGAGATTAAATGGAGAGAGCAGTATTTGGAGGTCTGAGGGCACGAGGAACACGGGTTGTTTAGCAGCAAGAGAACGTCAGCCATAAATTTAGAGCGGACATTCCTGGAACATCCGGGGGCCTGCAATCGAACTGAGGCACTGAGAAGTGTGTCTGAATATCTTCCTATGAGAGGCAGTCGTAGGGGTAAATGCCTAGGGGACTTGGGACTGGACTCATGAAAGATGCAGAACCGGTCAGAGATTCCCAGAGGTCAGAGATGCCAGACAGGAAAGGGTTAGCTCAGGGCAAGCGAACAGTGGACATCAGAACGTGCTGTGCTATGGACTTTGAAAACAGAAAAGTTTGTGCCCAATACTGTTTCAATATGATGAAAATGGAGAGTTAAGGAAACTTCTTTATTATAATATGAATTTGATGTCCCCTAATGTGTGTGCGAAGGTTTCTGAAGTTGAAGAACCGGAGACAGCAGAGGCCTGTGACCAAAATGTGAGTGTTACGCACCACACGCATAGCACAGGTGAATCAGGACACTGTTTATTTGTAGGGTGCCAGGGTGTGTGAACACAGCAGCCCCTCACCCATGACTACTGCCCTGTGCACCATACACCAATGGTACGAGGAACAGTTCACGGTTAGAGGGAAAAATGGATTCAATGAAATTTCAACAAATTCATGATGCAAACATAACACCATTTGTAATAAAGCTAAAGTTGAAAAGAGGATTTCTTCTACAAATGGATAATGATTCTAAACACAGGGTAAAATCCATAATAGACTACCTCAAAAGGCGCAAGCTGAAGGTATCACAATCCCCTGATCTGAACATCATTGAAAATATGTGGTTAGACCTTAAAATAGCAGTGCAGGCAAGACAACCCAGGAATCTCACAGAACTGGAAGAATTTTCCAAGGAAGAATTGATGAAAATCCCTCAAACAAGAATTGAAAGACTCTTAACTGGCTACAAAAAGCGTTTTCAAGCTGTGATACTTGCAAAAGGGGGTGCTACTAGGTACTAACCATTCAGAGTGCCCTAACTTTTACATTGGACCATTTACCTTTTTGTAATTTTTAAAATGTAAAATATGATAATATATATTTTGCCTAAAAAACAAAGGAAATCCATCATCTTTAACTTTAGGCATTTTAGAGATCATTTCATCTTCAACTTGCTTAACTGTTCACAAAAACAGTAATTTTGACCAGTGGTGCCCAAACTTTTACATGCCACCGTATTTGTGACTTGCAGAGATCGGGGCAGATTTAAATCTGCAGCATGTCAATTCTTTCAGCTTTTTGCTGCAGATTTCACTCATTCTACTGAGTTTGGAAAAAATCTGCACCAAAAAATTCATGTAAAAAACACCGCAAAAAAGCAAGTCTTTGATGACGTGTCTTTCCTGCCAAGAGGTGCAGAAATTTCTGCTCCAAATACTTAACGTGTGCACATTCCCTTGCACTTCACAAATACTTTCTACTTTGTGTTGGTATAGCATATAAAATGCAAATAAAATATATTTAATTTTGTGGGGGAGATGTGAAAAAAATGTGGAAAAGTTCACGGGATATGAATCTTGTTTCCCGACCTTCCTGTCCCAATTACTAGGGTACTGCAGCACTCCACTATTGAACCCAGAGCAGTGTCAAAAGGTTGTTGGTTGGATAGCAGATAATGCTTTCAGTGACTTTGCCACCACCACCATCCTCTCTTCCACATGGTCAAGTCTCAGTAGTGAGACCGCAAATTCCTCACCCTGATCCTCCTTCCTCCCACCATGCCGAGTGACCGAAGACAAATGATCTCACACTTGGACACTCTGAAGAGCTGTTCACTTTTCCATTTATAGATTCGGGCCTCTCTTCCGGCCAGCTTCAAGCGGGCAAGAGGAGATCGCATGTAGCGATGCCCACATATTTAAGCAGCCACGGTCACACGAAGGCGACGGTGGGAGAGTGCAATTACTGTCACAAGAGGAGGATGATGATGAGACACAATTGCCAGAAAGTCAGCAGGAGGACCAGAGTGCGGAAATCGAAGACGAGGTGGTGGATGATGAAGAACCCTTGTGAGACCATATGCTGGTGAGGTTGGCCCTGGGTTCCTCCTAATGCAGGACAATGCCAGACCTCATGTGGCTGGAGTGTGTCAGCAGTTCCTGCAAGATGAAGGTATTGAAGCTATGGACTGGCCCGCCTGTTCCCCAGACCTGAATCCGATTGAGTACATCTGGTACATAATGTCTCGCTCCATGCACCAATGTCACGTTGCACCACAGACTGTCCAGGAGTTGGCGGATGCTTTAGTCCAGGTCTGGGGGGAGATCCCACAGGAGACCAACCGCAACCTCATCAGGAGCATGCCCAGGTGTTGTAGGGAGGTCACACAGGCAAGTGGAGGCCACACACAATACTGAGCCTCATTTTGACTTGTTTTAAGGACATTACATCAAAGTCGGATAAGCCTATAGTGTGTTTTTCCACTTTAATTTTGGGGGTGACTCGAAATCCATGCCGCCATTGGTTAATAAATTTGATTTCCATTGGTGATTTTTGTGTGATTTTGTTGTTAGCACATTCAACTTTGTACAGAACAAAGTATTCAATGAGAATATTTCATTCATTCGGATCTAGGATGTGTTATTTGAGTGTTCCCTTTATTTTTTTGAGCAGTGTATTTTACTTTATATACAAGTCATTATAATGGAAAGGATGATCTTTAACATTTTTCCCATGAAAATCCACTTTGGTTTAGTTTTTGTATGTTTTATTGTGACCCTGTAAAAGTGGCAAAATACTCTGACAACATTGTTCACAGCAGTAACCTGGGAGTCAGAGATGCTTCCAGGGGTCTTCCCCATGCTGTTCCCATAGATTTGGGGAATTTTTAGGCTCCCTGCAGACCTCTGGAAAAATGCTTCAGTTTCCCATAGACATACATTGGACCCATTGCCCGGGTCAAGCTCCTGAGCATTACAATTTGCTGAACCCGAGCAATGAGCATTTTAGTGCTCGCTCATCCCTACTGGTGACAGATTCCCTTTAACCCCTTAAGGACCGGGGCCTGCTCACTGGAGCGAGTCATTTACCTTGACTCCTTGGCATGAGCGGACACATGAATTACAGTGGGGGACATCTCTGTGAGTATAAGGATTTTTTATTTTATTTTTTACACCAGGACACAGAGGGAACAGAATACTACACTCATCATTGTCCCCTGCTGGCGTATCTCGCAGCACAAGCAGGGAACTATGATGAGGACAGCATTCAGCATCCGGTGCTTGAGAATAGCACTAACTGTACACTGATTCCCAGGCGCCAGTACTGATGTCATCCTTATCAGTGTGGGACGTTTTGTGGTCTGTGCAGCGCGAAAAAAAACGGACATGTCAATGTGTTTTGACCACGGTCACGGTCTGTGGAAACACTGACATGTGCGCAGACCCATTCATTTGGTCATCTGCTTGTGTATGTGTCTCCGATGCGTGTGAAAGCTGTCACTACACACACTGGAGACACTGACGTGTGAAAGAGCCCTTGTGTCATGCAAAATAGTTAATAAATAGCATTTCCCATATGTCTACTTTACATCAGCACAATTTTTGAAATAGAATTTTTTTTTTGTTAGGAAGTTATAAGGGTTAAAAGTTGATGAGCGATTTCTAATTTTTCCAACAAAATTTATAAAACTATTTTTTTAGGGACCGCATCTCATTTAAAGTGAGTTTGAGAGGTTTGTATGACAGAAATACCCAAAAGTGACAGCATTCTAAAAACTGCACCCCTCAAGGTGCTCAAAACCACATTCAAGAAGTTTATTAACCCTTCAGGTGCTTCACAGGAACTGAAGCAATGTGGAAGGAAAAAATTAACTTTTTACTCTTTCACAAAAAAAATACATTAGACCCAATCTTTTTATTTTAACATTGTAACAAGAGATAATGTACCCCAAAAATTGTTGTACAATTTTTCCTGAGTACGCTGCAGGGATCGGAAAGGAAGGAGCAACATTTGACTTTTTGAATGCAAAATTTGCTGGAATTGAGAGTGGACGCCATGGTGCACTTGGATTGCCCCTTATGTGCTTAAACAGTGCATAGCCCCCACAGTTGACCCCATTTTGGAAACTAAACCCCACAAGGAACTTATGAAGATGTGTGGTGAGCACCTTGAACCCCCAGATGCTTCACAGAAGTTTATGACGTAGAACAGAGAAAATAAATAAAATCAAATTTTTTCCACAAAAATTATCTTTTAGCCCCAATTTTTTTATTCACAAGGGTAGCAGGAGAAAATGGACCCTAAATTTGCTGTGCAATTTCTCATGCATTTGCCAATACCCCATGTGCGGGGCAAAACTACTTTTGAGGCAAGGTGCAAAGCTCAGAAGGGAAGGAGCGCCATATTGGCACATGCATGAGAAATTGCACAACAGATTTTGCTGGAATAGTTTGAGGGTGCCATGTCACATTGGCAGAGCCCCTGAGGTGTCAGAACAGTAGAACAACCCTATAAGTGATGTCATTTTACATGCTACACTTTTCAATTATTTCATCTAGGGGTGCACTGATCATATTGACGCCATATGAGCCTCACAAAAATTTATACCGTTCGGTGGTGAAGAAAGAATAATAACATTTTTAACACAAAAATTTTGTTTCAACCCCAGATTTTACATTTTAAAAAGAGGAAATGGGTAAAATTGGCACCAAAATTTGTCACACTATTTCTGCTGAATGTGGCAATACCCCAGATGTGGCTGTACAGTACTGCATAGCCACACGGTGAGAATCGGAAGAGAAGGAGCGCTATTTGCCTCTTCGAGCGCTGATATTCTTTGAATTGTTTGCTTACTTCATGTACAAAGCCCCTAAGTATTAGAAGAGAAGAATTCCAACTCCAGTGACCCAATTTTGTAAATTATACCCCTGCCAAAAACATGGATGCTATATGTGGTTTAGTCACACTGTGGGGCTCAGAAGGGATTGGGTCATTTGGATTTGAGAGCACATAATTTGCTGTATCTTTTTGGGGTTACAATAACAATGAGCTGGACAGTATGCTTAGTTGACAAGCACACACCTCTGCAGAGTTGTTGAAAGCTGTAACAGCAGGATGATCTGTGGTTCTCACCACTGAACCTACAGCCAGGCATGGTCGTGTGTAACAATGGCCGGAACCTGGTGGCTGCTCTGAGGCTTGGCAACCTCGCACACATACCATGCCTGGCCCATATGCTCAACATAGTAGTTCAGCAGTTTTGCAAAACCTACCTGGATCTGCCTGAGCTGCTTGTGAAAGTACGCACATGTGTGCCCATTTCAGAAAGTCAGCAACAGTTTCCGCAGCCCTTGCCGTACTTAAGCAGCGTTTGCAGCTTCCAGCTCACCAACTGGTAAGTGATGTCACCACACATTGGTTGCATATGTTGGGAATGATTTGTGGGCAGCAGAGGGCAGTTGTTGAGTACCAGCTTCAACACGCCCATTGATATTCAGGTCAGCCTCCACTCATAAGACCTGATGAGTGAGCATGTGTTATGTTCTGCTACCAGAGCTAAGGAAAGAGAGGAGATCTGTCCCTACGATAGAACTCAGCTTAATCCCTACGATGTAACAGGGGACCTGATCCTGCGATCAGACCTGCTAAAGTCCTAAGCTAGTCTGTACGGAGACCTATAGATGTGGGGAAGGAATCCCTACAAGTACTAAGGACTGGGAGGAATATGGGACACCTCCTAACAGAAATAGTAGCAGACAGACGAACAAACAAAATATATAGAACATAGAGGTCAGTAGACCAAGCAAACTAACAGAGCAAGACACAGAGCACAGGCTAGCTAGAAAGTAGATATACAATGAAGTCCAGCAAAGCCAGAAGGGCGGAGCAGGCTTAAATAGGCCAACAAGGTCATGTGACCAGCAAAGGAAAAAAAAACTAAGAGCAAGGTTCTAACAGTACCCCCCCTTCTAAGAGGATCCTCCGGATCCCCTAGGACCAGGCTTATCAGGAAATCTCCTGTGAAACGCTCTGATAAGTCTGGACGCGGAAACATCATCCGACCTCACCCAAGAGTTATCCTCGGGTCCGAAACCTTTCCAGGCCACTAGATACTGCAAACTACCTCTATACAGTCTAGAGTTAAGGATGCGAGAAATTTCATATTCCCCGTCCTCCACCACCGGAGGAACAGAGGCAGAGGCGTCACAATCCGAAACAACAGCTTTTTTCAACAGAGAGACATGAAATACCGGATTAATTCTCCAGTAGGTAGGAACCTCCAACCTAACAGTAGATTGGTTGACAACCTGAAGCACCTTAAAGGGCCCTACAAACTTGGGACCCAATTTCTTAGAAGGAATCCTCAACCGCAGATTCCTAGAGGACAACCAAACCATGTCACCAACAGCGAACAAAACCTCCTGTCGTTTCCTATCAAAGTAGTCCTTAGATTTTCTGTTGGCCTCCTGAAGATTACCACGCACATCCGTCCAAACTCTCTCCAAATCACCGGAAAAATTCTCCTCCTCAGGCACGGCAGATCCCAACTTGGAGAACGACCCAAACGACGGATGTCTCCCAGAACAACAAAAAAAAGGCGAACAACCAGCAGAAGAAGATGTATGATTGTTCAGAGCAAATTCAGCAAGTGGCAGAAACTCAGACCACCCCTCTTGATTGTCTGTCACAAAACAACGCAAGAACTGCTCAACATCCTGGTTTTTCCTTTCTGTCTGGCCATTAGATTCAGGATGATATCCGGACGAGAACGATAAATGAACTCCCAACCTGTCACAAAAGGCACGCCAAAAACGAGCCACGAACTGAGGACCCCTATCAGAAACAATGTCAGTAGGAACGCCATGAAGTCTGACAATTTCCTTGACAAAGGCCTTAGCGAGAGTTTTAGCGCAGGGCAGTTTGACAAAGGGAACCAAGTGACACATCTTGCTAAAACGGTCCACGACCACCCAGATGACAGTAAAACCCTCAGAGGGGGGAAGGTCAGTTATAAAGTCCATAGCCAAATGTGTCCAAGGAGCACTGGGAACCTCCAAAGGACAAAGCAACCCCGCAGCAGGAGTATGTGAGGACTTAGATCTAGCACATATAGTACATTGACGCACCCACTTAATGACTTCCTTCTGCCATCCAGGCCACCAAAAACTGCGACCCACAAGTCTCTTGGTCTCAGAGATTCCGGGATGACCTGCCAACCGAGATTCGTGACACTCAACAAACAAATCTCTCCTAAAGGTCCCAGGCACAAACAACCTCCCATGAGGAGTGTTAGAAGGGGCATTCTCCTGTGCTTTAAGAATCTCATTTTCCAAAACGGAGTCCAAAGCAGCTATCACAACACCTTCTTGTAAAATGTTCTCCTCTTTCTCAGCACCGACTATGGGAGAAAAACTGCGAGACAAGGCATCCGCCTTAACATTCTTAGTACCAGGGATGTAAGTAACGGAGAAATTAAACCGCGAGAAAAACAGTGCCCACCTAGCCTGACGGGCATTCAGGCGCTTGGCAGCATCAAGATATATCAGATTTTTATGATCCGTAAGAACCTGAACGGGAAATTCCGCACCTTCCAAGAAGTGGCGCCAGTGTTCAAATGCGAGTTTAATAGCCAATAATTCCCGATTACCAATATCGTAATTCAGTTCAGTATCCGAAAATTTTTTTGAAAAAAAGGCACAGGGATGTAATCCATCCCCGTTATCCTGAGACAATACTGCGCCAACCCCCACAGAGGAAGCATCAACCTCAACCAAAAACGGCCTAGTAACATCAGGCTGCATAAGGATGGGAGCAGAGGTGAACCTCTCCTTGAGATACACAAAAGCTTCAATGGCCTCAGAAGACCACTGAACAGCATCAGCACCTTTCCTGGTGAGATCAGTCAGAGGTTTGACAATACTAGAAAAATTTTTTATGAATTTTCTGTAGTAATTGGCGAAACCCAAAAACCTCTGTATCGATTTCAAACCAATAGGCCTAGGCCATTCCTGCACAGCCTGAACCTTAACCGGATCCATCTCAAAACCTTTGCTGGAGATAATGTAGCCCAAAAAACTAATTCTCTGTACAGCGAACTCACATTTCTCCAGCTTAGCAAAAAGCGAATTGTCCATTAATAACTGTAATACCTCACGCACGCTCCGCCAATGAGACTCAAGATCCGGCGAATAAATCAAAATGTCATCCAAATACACAACCACATTTTTGCCGATCAAAGGTCTAAGGATGTCATTAATCAGATTCTGAAAAAATGCAGGAGCATTAGTAAGACCAAAAGGCATAACCAGATTCTCAAAATGACCCACAGGAGTGTTAAAAGCAGTCTTCCATTCGTCACCCTCCTTCATGCGCAACAGATTGTATGCCCCCTTAAGGTCAATTTTAGAGAACCACTTGGCCCCCATTAACTGGTTAAACAGATCAGGAATCAATGGCAGTGGGTAAGGATTGCGTACAGTAATTTTGTTAATCTCACGAAAATCCAGACAAGGACGTAAACCGCCGTCCTTTTTTTTCACAAAAAAAAATCCAACCGCCACAGGAGACTTAGAGGGCCTAATGTGACCGGCGGCCAAACTTGTCTGTATGTATTCCTCCAAAGCCTTCCTCTCAGGAATAGTAAGGTTAAATAAACGACTTTTAGAAAGAGTCGCTCCAGGGACAAATTCAATAGAACAATCATAGTCTCTATGGGGAGGCAAAACCTGCGATTCCTTCTCAGAAAAAACTCTCCAAAAATCCTGAATAGGAACAGGCAATTCTCCCCTATCCAAAGCTGCAATACGCCCGTTACAACACTTGTCATAACATTTATGGCTCCAGGATTTAATTTCACTGGTAGACCAATCCAGTACAGGATTGTGAAATTTTAACCAGGGCAATCCCAATATTACTGGAGAAGGCAAGTTATTCAAAACTACCAAATCCAATTTCTCATGGTGAACACCATTAATAGTGAGAGGAAATTCACAGACCTTGAGAGTAATATTCTTCAAAGGGGAACCATCCACAGAAACCACAGCAATGGGGGATGATAAAGGTTCAGGTTTTAAATTGAGTCTTTCCACGAATCCCCCATCAATTACATTCAGAGTAGACCCGCAATCAACAAATACCCGAAATTCCATTAATTTTTTCTGAGCAATCGTGGAAGCAGCTAAAAATATACCCTTGGAATTTAAACAGGCAATACGGGCGTGACTGACCATTTTTTTTTCTTTCTTCATACGAAGCTCACAGCCTTTAATCAAATGACCAGATTTTCCGCAATAGAAACACAAGCCTTCAGAAAATCGACGGTCTTTTTCTTGAGAGCGAGGTGTCACCGATCCAATCTCCATCGGTTCACCACTGTTAGTACACACATTCTCATAACCAGAAACTGACATAGCAGAGGATTTGCTCTCATTAACCCTTGCACGCAGTCTTCTATCCACCCGTATAGCTAATTGCATAGCCTGTTGCAAATCTTCAGGTGTAGGATAAGCAATTAGCAGGTCTTTAACCCTTTCACTGAGCCCAGCAAGAAAAAGACTTTTCAGAGCAGAATCGTTCCACCCTGTTTGAGTAGACCAACGACGGAAATGAGTACAATATTTTTCCACATTACCTGATCCTTGTTTTAAACGTCTCAACTCAGTCTCAGCTGATGCGACACGGTCAGGATCATCATATAATAGTCCCAAAGCAGAAAAAAAACTATCCACTGATCTGAAGCATGTATCACTAGGTTGCAAAGAAAAGGCCCACTCCTGAGGCTTTTTGCGCAAAAGTGACATTATGAACCCTACGCGCTGGGATTCATCCCCAGAGGACTTAGGTCTCAAACAAAAATACAATAAGCAAGCATTTTTAAATGAAAAAAAATTCTCGGTGTTCACCAAAAAATAAATCCGGCAAACATACCTTAGGCTCCAAGAAATGTGCTCCAGGACAGTTACTCACGTGCTGACGGAGCTCGGCCACCTCCAGAGAGAGTCCCTGCAGGCGATGAACCAAATCCTGAACCGACACCATGATGGAACAGAAAAATCTTTCCTTAGAGAATTTGCAGGCTGGACTTACTGTTATGTTCTGCTACCACAGCTAAGGAAAGAGAGGAGATCTGTCCCTACGATAGAACTCAGCTTAATCCCTACGATGTAACAGGGGACCTGATCTTGCGATCAGACCTGCTAAAGTCCTAAGCTAGTCTGTACGGAGACCTATAGATGTGGGGAAGGAATCCCTACAAGTACTAAGGACTGGGAGGAATATGGGACACCTCCTAACAGAAATAGTAGCAGACAGACGAACAAACAAAATATATAGAACATAGAGGTCAGTAGACCAAGCAAACTAACAGAGCAAGACACAGAGCACAGGCTAGCTAGAAAGTAGATATACAATGAAGTCCAGCAAAGCCAGAAGGGCGGAGCAGGCTTAAATAGGCCAACAAGGTCATGTGACCAGCAAAGGAAAAAAAAACTAAGAGCAAGGTTCTAACAGCATGGATGTCTGACATCTGTGCCATCCTCCAAAACTTTGAGGAATCCACCAAGATGGTGAGTGGCGATAACGCCATAATTAGCGCCACCATCCTGCTTCTCTGTCTACTGTAATGCCCGCTGCTCACAATTAAAGTGGTGTCATTACAGGCAGAGCACAGTGAGATGGAGCAAGGCACTATACTGAGTGATCCAACACACCTCAGCCTCATCTCATCTCAATGCGGATTGGGTGTAACAGCAGCTGGTTTCCTGCGCTACAGATGGTACTACCCACACCACATTCATACCGTCTGTTCAGCGTGGATGGCCTGAGGAGGAGGGTGAGGAGGAGAGCATGGACCGTCATCCTCTTGGTCGTGATAGAAAAGTCTTGGCTTTTGGCAGTCTGGCAAACATGGCTGACTCTATGTTCCGCTGCCTTTACCGTGATTCTCGCGTTGTACGCATTTTGGGCAACAATAATTACTAGCTGGTCACACTTAATAAAAATTTTTTTTATTTATATAGTGCCAACATATTCCACAGCACTTTACAAGTAGGGACATGTACAGACAATGAAAACAATATAATGTATCACAATTCAACAGTTATAGGAGGAGTGAGGGGCCCTGCTCGCAAGCTTACAATCTATATGGAAATAGGGGGACACAAAAGGTAGAACATGGTCATCAGCCAGTATCTATCTAAGTGCAGTTACTGTGTGCTATTGGGTACCGAGTATGTGGAGTTGCGGTGATAGGCTTGTCAGATGTGTTTTTAAAGCATCTTTAAAAACATGGGGACTAGATATTAGTCACATCGTTTGGGGTAGTGCAGCAAACTGGTGCGGCACGAGTGAAGTCTTGGAGACGGAGGTGTGAGGTTCAGATTAAGGAGTATATTAGTCTTAGATCAGTTGCAGAACGGAGGGCACAGGAAGGGTGATAGACAGAAATGAGGGATGAGATATAGGGCAGTGCAGAACTGTGTAGAGCTTTGTGGGTGAGAGAGATGAATTTGTTTTGTATTCTCTAGTGAATGGGTAAGGAGTACAAAGACTGGCACAGGGTAGAGGCATCGGTGAAGCGGCCTGATAGAAATACAACCCTATCAGCTGGATTCCGAATGGATTGGAGAGGAGAAAGTTTGTTTAGAGGGAGACCGATTAGAAGAGAGTTGCAGTAGTCCAAACGAGAGTGAATAAGAGCGACAGTATGTGTTTTTGTAGTATCAAAGGTGAGAAAAGGTCGGATTCTGGAGATGTTTTTAAGGTGAAGGTGACATGAGCGAGTGGGTGATTGTATATGGGGAATAAAGGAAAGTTGTGTGTCAAATATGACTCCAAGACAGCGGGCGTGCTGCTTGGGAGTTATGTTGGCACCACCTCAGGAAATTGCAAAGTCAGGTATTGGTAGGTTAGTAGAGGGAGGAAACACAAGGAGTTCAGTTTTGGAGAGATACAGATTCACATAGAGAGAGGACATGATGTTAGAGACAGCAGAAAGACAAGCACTGGTATTTTGTATTAGAGAGAGGGTGATGTCAGGTGAAGAGGTGTATAATTGGGTGTCATCAGCAGAGATGAAGAGATGATGCTGGAAACCAAATCTGCTGATGGTTTGTCCAATAGGGGCATTATACAAAGAGAAGAGGAGGGGGCATAGGACTGAGCCTTGATGAATCCAGATGGTAAGGGGAAGGTTAGAAGAAGAGCCGGCAAAAGATACTGTAAAGGAGCAGTCAGAGATAGAAGGAGAACCAAGAAAGAGCTGTTTCCTTGAGGCCTATAGAGCGGGACATAGTGAGGAGATGCTGGTGATCCACAGTGTCAAATGCGGCAGAGAGATCCAGGAGAAACAGCAGGGAGTAGTGACCATTGGATTTTGTTGTTAGTAGATCATTAGAGATTTTAGTAAGGGCAGTTTCAGTAGTGTGAAGAGCGGAAACTAGATTGTAAAGCGTCGAGAAGATTGCTATCTGAGAGATAGCAGATGAAATGGGAGTGAACCAAGCGTTCCAGGAGTTTAGAGATGAAAGGAAGATTAGAGACCAGTCTGTAATTAGCAGCGCAGTTCAAGTCCAGGGATGGCTCTTTAAGTAAAGGGATTATGATTGCATGTTTGAATGAAGAGGGAAAGATACCCAAAGAAAGAGCGAGGTTAAATATTTTAGGTGGGTATTGACAACTGGGGAAAGGGACTGAAGGAGATATGAGGGAATAGGGTCACTGTTGCAGGTTGTAGGACGAGAAGAAGAGAGGAGTCTGGTCACTTTTTTTTCTGTGACAGGCTCGAAGATAGAAAGTGAACTTGAGGTGCGAGAGAGAAAGAAATCCCGATTCTGAGGGCATTGTGCAAAATTGTCTTGACGGATATGATTGATTTTTTTGTAGGAAATAAGTAGCCAGACTGTCAGCACTTAGGTTGGTGACCGGGGCCTGTACTTTAGAGCTCAGGAGGGAGTAGAAGGTTTCAAAAAGTCGTTTAGGATTGTTGGCTAGAGATATGATGAAGATGGTAAAGTAAACATGTTTAGCTAGATGGAGAGCAGAGTTGTAAGTTTTGAGCATGAACTTATAGTGGATGAAGTCTTCTGCTGAAAATGATATTCTCCACAGACTCTCAGCGCACCTTGAGCAGCGCTGGAGAAAACATGTTTGCATATTGTGCCAGGGCTGCCTTCTATGCCGGGTCATTCTGCATGTAGCAGGTGCTGCTTCATCCAGGGGACTCTGCAATGTGTTGTTATAGTGTGACAATGCTGAGTCTGGACAGGAGAGGGAGAGGATGGGAGAAAAGATGACGGTAGATTGTTCATAAGCTGCTGGGTATTGATGGCACATAGATTTCTGTGTGTATGGATCTAGACCCACACAACAAGGAGAACTTCTAGACCCACACTTTCTATCTCTCCTTCCCTTGGTGGAGAGGTCTAATAAAATGTTGCAGTACAAAAAGGATTTAGAATATTCCCATCTGATAACGCTGGCGGCAGAGGTCACAGTTCATTGGACAACCAAGGAGTATAGGTGACGGAGACACAAACCAGATGCGGGGAACAAAGGTCTGGGACAGTGCCCAGGCCCTGATACGCGGGTTACTCTGACAAGGAGGGAAAAGTTTTGGAATATGCTCAAGGGCTACCTTAGTGACCACATCAGCATCCTTTGTGACTCCTCTTTGCCTTACAACTATTGGGTGTCCAAGCTGGACTCGTGTCAAGAACTGACTCTCTATACCTTGGAGGTCCTGGCCAGCCCTGCCGCTAGCGTTTTGTCAGAGAGGGTTTTTAGTGCCGCCGGGGGCAGTATATTGAAAATGCTGACCGGCTGAGTCTTATCAAAATTAGCAAGGGCTGGATTGTGCCAGACTTCTCAACACCAACGGATAATAGCAGTGGAACATAAAGTTAAATCCAGTGTTTATTTTTTGGGGGTCTATTCCAATGCAACCCTTCACACCCAAACATGGGTATACGCTTCAGGATTTCTTCTATTTTAGGTCGCTCGCTTCCTTCTCCTCATCTTCCACCACCATATCACCAGGGTGACCATTATGCCACACCCGCATCATTTTTTTAAGGGTGTTTATGATGCCTGTGGGAACTATTTTTAGAGGCATACCTCTAACTTTACATATTGTATATGTGCACCCCCCAGGGGTCAATGTTTTTCAGACCATGCACTTAGTGCATGGCCATTACCAGTCTGGGAGACCCACTCCTTAATAATAGAAATTACATTTTTAACCTCCACTATGTCTCTTCAAATTGGTATTGGAGTGCGTCCTACTTTTTGGCTGCTCTTGAACTTTCTGCATATGGAATAACAGGATAGGAGACGCACTCCTTAATAATACAAAATACATGTAAACTGAGGCCCTCCGCTACGTCTCTTCAAATTGGTATTGGAGTGCGTCATAATTTTTGGCAGCCCTTAAACTTGCTGCATATGCAATAACAGTAAAGGAGACCCAATCCTATGTTGTATGTTGTAGTACCAGATTGACCTTGTTGAAGAATTATTATAAAAATTCCCATCTGACAACGCTGGTGGCAGAGGTCACAGCTTCTTGGACAACCAAGGAGTACAGGCGAAGGATGAAAGAAAGATGCAGCAGGGGCAGGGGAATGCTGTCAAAGGTCTGGGACAGTTTTCTCAAACCCTTAGAGTGCCCAGGCCCTGACGCTCAAGTTACTCTGTCAAGGAGGGAAAAGTTTTGGAAGATGCTGAAGGACTACCCTTGCCACCGTACCAGCGTCCTCTGTGATTCCTCTGTGCCTTTACAACTATTGTGGTATGCACGCTGGACACGTGGCATGAACTGTCTCTACACCATGGAGGTCCTGGCTGCTGGCGTTTTGTCATTGAAGGCCGCTGGGGGTAATATAACATATATGCAATAGCAGTATAGGAGACCTACTCCTAAACCCCTTAAGCCCCGAGGGTGGTTTGCACGTTAATGACCAGGCCAATTTTTACAATTCTGACCACTGTCACTTTATGAGGTAATTACTCTGGAACGCTTCAACGGATCCCCCTGATTCTGAGATTATTTTTTCGTGACATATTGTACTTCATGATTGTGGAAAAATTTCTTCGATATCACTTGCGTTTATTTGTGAAAAAAACGGAAATTTGGCGAAAATTTTGAAAATTTTGCAATTTTCAAAATTTGAATTTTTAAGCCCTGAAATCAGAGAGATATGTCACACAAAAGAGTTAATAAATAACATTTCCCACATGCCTACTTTACATCAGCACAATTTTGGAACCAAAATTTTTTTTTGTTAGGGAGCTATAAGGGTTAAAAGTTGAGCAGCGATTTCTCATTTTTCCAACAAAATTTACAAAACCATTTTTTTAGGGACCACGTCACATTTGAAGTCACTTTGAGAGGTCTTTATGACAGAAAATACCCAAAAGTGACACCATTCTAAAAACTGCACCCCTCAAGGTGCTCAAAACCACATTCAAGAACTTTATTAACCCTTCAGGTGCTTCACAGGAATTTTTTGAATGTGGAAGAAAAAAATGAACATTTCACTTATTTCACAAAAATGTTACTTTAGACCCAATTTTTTTTATTTTCACAAGGGATAACAAGAAAAAATTGACCCCAAAATTTGTTGTGCAATTTCCCCTGGGCACACAGATACCCAATATGTGGGGAAAAAACACTGTTTGGGCGCACGGCAGGGCTCGGAAGGGAAGGAGCGCCATTTGACTTTTTGATTGTAAAATTTGCTTGAATAATTAGCGGACACCATGTTGTGTTTGGACAGCCCTTGTGTGCCCAAACTTTGGAGCTCCCCCACAAGTGACCCCATTTTAGAAACTAGACCCCCAAGGCACCTATCTAGATGCATAGTGAGCACTTGGAACCCCCAGGTGCTTCACAAATTGATTTGTAAAAATGAAAAAAAAAAACACTTTTTCATTTTTATGAATCAATTTGTGAAGCGCCTGGGGGTTCCAAGTGCTCACTGTGCATCTAGCTAGGTGCCTTGGGGGGTCTAGTTTCCAAAATGGGGTCACTTGTGGGGGAGCTCCAATGTTTGGGCACACAGGGACTCTCCAAATGCAACATGGTATCCGCTAACAAATTGAATGGAAAATAGGCTCAAATTGTTAGCGGACACCATGTTGCGTTTGGAGAGCCCCTCTGTGCCCAAACTTTGGAGCTCCCCCACAAGTGACCCCATTTTGGAAACTAGACCCCCCAAGGCACCTTTCTAGATGCATAGTGAGCACTTGGAACCCCCAGGTGCTTCACAAATTGATTCGTAAAAATGAAAAAGTGAAAAAAAAAACACTTTTTCATTTTTATGAATCAACTTGTGAAGCACCTGGGGGTTCCAAGTGCTCACTATGCATCTAGATAGGTGCATTGGGGCGGTCTAGTTTCCAAAATGGGGTCACTTGTGGGGGAGCTCCAATGTTTGGGCACACAGGGGCTCTCCAAACGCAACATGGCGTGCGCTAACAATTTGAGCCGATTTTCCATTCAATTTGTTAGTGGACACCATGTCGCGTTTGGCGAACCCGTGATGTGCCTAAACAGTGGAGCTCCCCCACAAGTGACCCCATTTTGGAAACTATACCCCTCAAGGATTTTATTAAGGTGTATAGTGAACATTTTGAACCCAGAGGTACGACACAGAATTTGTTTACATTAGGTCATCATATTGAATAAGTTGTCATTAGTCTTGAGCGCAAGTGCTCGCTACTTGAGTTTGCATCGGGTGCTCAGGTATGCACCATGTACAGCGTGTGCTCGAGTGACATGCTCGAGTCCCTGCTCCGCATGTTTCACGGTTATTAGACACCCAAAAAAAAACATGCGGGGATCGCTCGTGCATGGCAGGCAATCCCCGTAAAGTTTTTTTGGCTGCGAAGCATATAGGGCAGAGACTCGAGCATGTCACTCAAATACCCACAATACTCAATGCATACCAGAGCACCCGATGCAAACTCAAGTAGCGAGCACTTGCGCTCAACACTAGTCGCCATATCGTCATCTTTTTTTCTTACTTTTGAAAAAAATCCCAACCCCATCACAACCCTAACCCCAACCCCAACCCTAACCCCAACCCCAGCCCTAACCCCAGCACAACCCTAGCCCCAGCACAACCCTAGCCCCAGCACAACCCTAGCCCCAGCACAACCCTAGCCCCAAACCCAGCCCTAACCCTAGCCCAATCCTAACCCAAGAGTTTATTTTTGACGCCGTTCCTTGTGCGGTATAAGTGATTAGACGACTTTATTCTTCGGGTCGGTGTGATTACAGCAATGCCAGAATCATATGGGGTTTTTATGACTGACAGCTGTCACACACTAAAAGACGCATTTTTTGTAAAATCTAGTTTTTGCATCGCCATATTTTGAGAGCTATAATTTTCCAGATTTTGGCAGACAGTCATGTGACGGCTCGTTTTTTGCGGGATGACTTGACGTTGTTATTGGTGCCATTTTCAGGCACGTGACATTTTTTGATCGCTTTCTATTCCGATTTTTGGGAGGCAGAATAAACAAAAACCAACAATTCAGGAATTGTTTTTTTTTTTTTTTTTTTTTTATTCTGTTCCGCGTGTAGTAAAATTAATGAGGTAGCTTTATTCTTCGGGTCAGTACGTTTACAGCGGTACCACATTTGTATCATTTTTCTATGTTTTGGCGCTTATACACAATAAAAGCTATTTTATAGAAAAAAATATTTTTTTGTATCGCTTTATTCTGAGAGCTATAACTTTTTTATTTTTCGGCTGATGGAGCTGTATGGCGGCTTGTTTTTTGCGGGACGAGATGACGTTTTCAGCGGTATCATTTTTATTTATATGCGTCTTTTTGATCGCGTGTTATTCCACTTTTCGTTTGGCGGTATGGTGATAAAGCATTGTTTTTTGCTTCGTTTTTTTTTTTTTTTTTTTTACCGTGTTCACTGAAGGGGTTAACTAGTGGGACAGTTTTATAGGTCAGGTTGTTCCGGACGCGGTGATACCAAATATGTGTACTTTTATTGTTTTTTTTTTATTTTTTTTATAATAATATTTATTGATGGGTACATTATATTTTTATTTTTGGTGTATTATTTTTTTTATTTTTTTATAATATTTTTGCACATTTTTTTTTTTTTTTTTTCCACTTTCACACAGTTTATACACTTTATTACTTTGTCCCACTCTGGGACTTTCACTTTTTTTTTTCTGATCGCCTGCATGGCACAGGAATGGAGCACCATCCCTATGCCATGAAGGCTGTCAGAAGTGCACAGTGTGAAGATTGCTTGGAGATGCACTGCGCATGTCCAAGCAATCTTCCTGCTCTCTGGTGACCCGGATGTTGTCATGACGACATCGGGTCGTCATGGCAACACCCGGGAAGCCTTTGCAGACTGAGCTGGAAGCCGGAAGAGGAGGTGAGTATCGCCGATCACCTCCCCTTGCCCCCGCAATGCCGCGATCGACTTCGATCGCAGCATCGCGGGGGTTAATGTGCTGGGAACGGTGCAGGACCGCTCCCTGCACATAGTACCGGGTGTCAGCTGTGACAATCAGCTGACACCCGGCGGCGATCGCGCCCGCACAGCCTGTGTGCGCGCGCGATCGCGATGACGTACTAATACGGGTCTGGCTCTTAAGTCCCAGGGCACAGACGCGTATTAGTACGTCAGATGTTATTAAGGGGTTAAAAGGACTGTTAGTGTAGATTTGTAATGCTGTGAAATACCTCACACAGAAACAAGCACCAATTCTCTTTGTCGCTAAGCAGCACCTCTCCCTACTCTGCCTGTGTCCAGAGTAGACTGTGGTGAGCATACGGCCTTTTTTTTAAATGTTTTTATCATGTCTTGTTCAATAAACTTTTTTTCATACTTTTCTATACTGGAGGTGTGCTCGTCTACTATGTAGTGTCTTTTCCTCCCATAAACTACTGTGGTGAGCATACGGTCTCAGATCTTAAATCGACCCGATGACGCTGTGCGGCTAGCCAATCACTGCAATGCCACAATCAACATGGCTACTGCATTACAGTGACTGGCAAGCAATCCATGCAAGTTAATTGGCTGTCTAAACAGCGCCAAAAGTGCGGGACGGGGATCTGCGCTCCCGCCCGAGGATTCCAAAAATACTCGTCGAGCACCGAACTTCTCGAGCACTGTGAGGCTTAGGTGAGTACCAAATAGTGGCGAGCATGCTCGCTCAGCACTTATAGTCACATGACAACTAGCTTCTCTTCCTGCTTCTCTAAGTTTTTACCTGAACATTGAGAGAATTAGGGAGAGCAGCTTGTTGGCACGAGACTAAGTTTGCAAATCAAATATGTGCTTGGTGGGAGGCATCAAACTGAATTTTTGCCCCTGGTGCCAGAAAACCTAACTACACATCTGGATCAGACAGTGTTCCTGTAAGATCAGACAAAGCCATTACTCAGAACACAGCAGGTGCATATTTATAATCTCAGCACAGGAACATTTTTTTTTTTTTTAAAACATCCAGTTGTGGAAATTATTAATTAAATTAATTATTGATTAAAATGAACTATTATTTGTGGGATATCCCCTTTAACTTGGCTTTGTTAGAACTCTCCTGTTAGGTTTTTTTTAGTTTGCTGGTCACATGACCATTTTTGCCTATTTAATCCGGCTCCGCCCTCCTGGCCTTGCTGGACTTCATTGTATTTACTACTCTTGAGCTAGCTTAGTGCTCTGTTGCCATTCTCTGTTAGTTTTGCTAGGTCTTCTGACCTCTATGCTTTTTGTTGTGTGTTTGTCTTTGACTGCTACTATTTCTGCTAGGAGGTGTCCAACTTATCCCAGTCCCTAGTTCTTGTAGGGATCCCTCCCTCACATCTATAGGTCTTCGTACAGACTAGCCGAGGACTTTAGCGGGTCTGATCGCAGGATCAGGTTCCCCTTACATCGTAGGGGTCTAGTTTAGTTCTGTTGTAGGGACAGATCTCCTGTCTTTCCTTAGTCCCTGTAGCAGATCATAACAGTAAGTCCAGCCCTAAAAGAAAAAAAAAAAAAATTTCTCTAAGGAAAGACCTCCAGTTTTCCATCATGGTCTCGGTTCAAGATTTGGCTCAATGCTTGCAGGGACTCTCTCTGGAGGTGGCCAAGCTCCAACAACACGTGAGTAGCTGTTCTGGAGCACATTTTGTGGAACCAAAGGTATGTCTGCCTGATTTATTTTTTGGCGAACAACAAGATTTTTTTTCTTTTAAAAATGCTTGTTTATTGTATTTTCGTTTGAGACCCGGATCCTCTGGTGATGAATCACAGCGCATAGGGTTCATAATGTCACTTTTGCGCAAAGATCCTCAGGGATGGGCCTTCTCTCTCCAACCTAGTGATCCGTGCTTTAGATCAGTGGATAGCTTTTTTTCTGCTTTGGGTTTGTTGTACGATGATCCTGATCGTGTCTCATCTGCTGAGTCTGAATTGAGACGTTTGAGGCAGGGATCAGGTAATGTGGAAAAATATTGTTCTCACTTCCGTCGGTGGTCTGTCCAGGTGGGGTGGAACGATTCAGCTTTGAAAAGCTTGTTTCTTGCATGGCTAGGTGAAAGGGTTAAGGATTTACTGATTGCTTATCCCACACCTGAAAACTTGCAGGAGGCAATGCAATTAGCTATACGGGTGGACAGGAGACTGCATGCAAGGGTTAATGAGAGCAAATCCTCTGCTATGTCAGCTCCGAGTCCTGAGAGGGTCTGTGCTGACAATGGAGAGCCGATGGAGATTGGGGCGATGGCACCCCGCTCTCAGGAAAAAGACCGCAGGCTTTCTGAAGGCTTGTGCTTCTATTGCGGAAATTCTGGTCATTTTATTAAGAACTGTGTGCTTCGTATGAAGAAAGAAAAAAAAAATGGTCAGTCATGCACGTATTGCCTGTTTAAATTCTAAGGGAGTATTCCTATCTGCCACTACTGCTGCTCAGGATGAATTAATTGAATTTCGGGTATTTGTGGATTGTGGTTCTACTCTGAATGTGATTGATGGGGGATTCTTGGAAAAACTTAGATTAGAACCTAAAACTTTGTCATCCCCTATTGCTGTCGTTTCTGTCGATGGCTCTCCCTTGAAGAGTGTTACTCATTAGGTCTGTGATTTTCCCCTCACTATTAATGGTATTCATCAAGAGAATTTGGATTTGGTGGTATTGGATAATTTGCCTTCTCCAGTAATATTGGGGTTACCCTGGTTAAAATTGCACAATCCTGTACTGGATTGGTCTACCAATGAAATTAAGTCTTGGAGCCCTAAGTGTTATGACAAGTGTTGTAACGGACGTATTGCTGCGGTGGAAAAAGGGGAATTACCTGTACCTATTCAGGATTTTTGGAGAGTTTTTTTCTGAGGAGGAGTCACAAATTTTGCCTCCCCATAGAGACTATGATTGTACCATTGAATTTGTCCCTGGAGCGACTCTTCCTAAAAGTCGTTTATTTAATCTTACTATTCCTGAGAGAAAGGCTTTGGAGGAATACATACAGACAAGCTTGGCCGCCGGTCACATTAGGCCTTCCAAGTCTCCTGTGGCTGTTGGATTTTTTTTTGTAAAAAAAAAAGATGGCGGTTTACGTCCTTGTCTGGACTTTCGTGAGATTAATAAAATTACTGTACACAATCCTTACCCACTGCCATTGATTCCTGATTTATTTAACCAGTTAGTGGGGGCCAAATGGTTCTCTAAAAGTGATCTCCGGGGGGCATACAATTTGTTGCGCATGAAGGAGGGTGATGAATGGAAGACTGCTTTTAACACTCCTGTGGGTCATTTTGAGAATCTGGTGATGCCTTTTGGTCTTACCAATGCTCCAGCATTTTTTCAGAATCTTATTAATGACATCCTTAGACCTTTAATCGGCAAAAATGTGGTTGTGTATTTGGATGACATTCTGATTTATTCGCCTGATCTGGAGTCTCATTGGCGGAGCGTACGTGAGGTATTACAGTTATTAATGGACAATTTGCTTTTTGCTAAGCTGGAGAAATGTGAGTTCGCTGTACAGAGAATTAGTTTTTTGAGCTACATTATCTCCAGTGAAGGTTTTGAGATGGACCCGGTTAAAGTTCAAGCTGTGCAGGAATGGCCTAGGCCTATTGGTTTGAAATCGATACAGAGGTTTTTGGGTTTCGCCAATTATTACAGAAAATTCATAAAAGTTTTTTCTATTATTGTCAAACCGCTGACCGATCTCACCAGGAAAGTTGCTAATGCGGTTCAGTGGACTTCTGAGGCCATTGAAGCTTTTGTGTTTCTAAAGGAGAGGTTCACCTCTGCTCCCATCCTTATGCAGCCTGATGTGACTAAGCCGTTTTTGGTTGAGGTTGATGCTTCTTCGGTGGGGGTCGGTGCGGTGTTGTCTCAGGAAAACAAGGATGGAGTACATCCCTGTGCCTTTTTTTCAAAAAAATTTTCTGAGACTGAACTTAATTACGATATTGGTAATCGGGAATTGCTGGCGATTAAACTCGCATTTGAACACTGGCGTCACCTCTTGGAAGGTGCTGAATTTCCCATTCAGGTTTTCACTGATCATAAAAATCTGATCTATCTTGATGCTGCCAAGCGCTTGAATGCCCGTCAGGCTAGGTGGGCACTTTTTTTCTCGCGGTTTAATTTTTCCGTTACTTACATCCCGGGTACCAAGAATGTTAAAGCGGATGCTTTGTCTCGCAGCTTTTCTCCCATGGTCGGTGTTGAGGAGGAAGAGGAGAGCATTTTACAAGAAGGTGTTGTGATTGCTGCTTTGGACTCCGTTTTGGAGGATGAGATTCTTAAAGCTCAGGAGAATGCCCCATCTAACACTCCCCATGGGAGGTTGTTTGTGCCTAGGACCTTTAGGAGAGATTTGTTTGTTGAGTGTCATGAGTCTCGGTTGACAGGTCATCCAGGAATTTCTGAGACCAAGAGACTTGTGGGTCGCAGTTTTTGGTGGCCTGGATGGCAGAAAGAAGTCATTAAGTGGGTGCGCCAATGTACTGTGTGTGCTAGATCCAAGTCTTCGCATGCTCCTGCTGCGGGGTTGCTTTGCCCTCTGGAGGTTCCTAGTGCACCTTGGACACATCTGGCTATGGACTTTATTACTGACCTTCCCCCCTCTGAAGGTTTCACGGTCATCTGGGTGGTCGTGGACCGTTTTAGCAAGATGTGTCACTTGGTTCCCTTCATCAAACTGCCTTGCGCTAAGACACTCGCTAAGGCCTTTGTCAAGGAAATTGTCAGACTACATGGTGTTCCTACTGACATTGTTTCTGATAGGGGACCTCAGTTCGTGGCTCATTTTTGGCGTGCCTTTTGTGACAGGTTGGGAGTTCATTTGTCGTTTTCATCCGGATATCATCCTGAGTCTAATGGCCAGACAGAAAGGAAGAACCAGGATGTTGAGCAGTTCTTGCGTTGTTTTGTGGCAGACAATCAAGAGGGGTGGTCTGAGTTTCTGCCACTTGCTGAATTTGCTCTTAACAACCATACATCCTCTTCTGCTGGGTGTTCGCCTTTTTTTTGTTGTTCTGGGAGACATCCGTGTTTTGGGTCATTCTCCAAATTGGTTTCGGCTGTGCCTGAGGAGGAGAGTTTTTCTGGTGATTTGGAGAGAGTTTGGACGGATATGCGTGGTAATCTTCAGGAGGCTAACAAAAAATCTAAGAGGTACTTTGATAGGAAACGGCAAGAGGTTTTGTTTGCTGTTGGTGACATGGTTTGGTTGTCCTCTAAGAATCTGCGATTGAGGATTCCTTCTAAAAAATTGGGTCCCAAGTTCGTAGGGCCCTTTAATGTACTTCAGATAGTTAACCAATCTGCTGTTAGGTTGGAGGTTCCTACGTCCTGGAATATTAACCCGGTGTTTCATGTTTCTCTGTTGAAAAAATCTGATGTGTCGGATGGTGACGCCTCTGCCACTGTTCCTCCGGTGGTGGAGGACGGGGAATATGAAATTTCCCGCATCCTAAATTCTAGACGGTATAGAGGGAGTTTGCACTATCTCGTCGCTTGGAAGGGTTTCGGACCTGAGGATTACTCATAGGTGAGGGCAGATGATGTTTCTGCTTCCAGACTTGTCAGAGCGTTTCACAGGAGGTTTCCTGGTAAGCCTGGGCCTAGGGGATCCGGAGGATCCTCTTAGAAGAGGGGGTACTGTTAGAACTCTCCTGTTAGTTTTTTTTTAGTTTGCTGGTCACATGACCATTTTTGCCTATTTAATCCGGCTCCGCCCTCCTGGCCTTGCTGGACTTCATTGTATTTACTACTCTTGAGCTAGCTTGGTGCTCTGTTGCCGTTCTCTGTTAGTTTTGCTAGGTCTTCTGACCTCTATGCTTTTTGTTGTGTGTTTGTCTTTGACTGCTACTATTTCTGCTAGGAGGTGTCCAACTTATCCCAGTCCCTACTTCTTGTAGGGATCCCTCCCTCACATCTATAGGTCTTCGTACAGACTAGCCGAGGACTTTAGCGGGTCTGATCGCAGGATCAGGTTCCCCTTTACATTGTAGGGATCTAGTTTAGTTCTATTGTAGGGACAGATCTCCTTTCTTTCCTTAGTCCCTGTAGCAGATCATAACAGGCTTTTCAGAATTTACCATAGGTTTTTTGATTGGGTTCAGATTAATTCTTGCACACTGAATCTCTTTCACCCTGTTCTTCTTCAGAAAGGCAACATGTGTGTTTTGGATCATTGTCATGTTGGAAACTTGTATGTCTACCATGGGCACAGAGTTTTGGTTGCATCTTTTCTTTCAATATAGGGCAGTACATCTTTGAACTCATGATAGCTTCAATGAAATGTAGCTCCCCAACACCAGCAGTACTCATACAGCTCCACTTAAGGACACTGCTGCCACCATGTTTACTGTAGTCATTATGGATTAGGAAATATGAATTTAGAAAAATGCATGATGCCTACAGTGAAACATGTTGGTGGCTGCAGTGTCCTTATGTGGGGCTGCATGGGTGCAGTTAATGTCGGGGAGCTTCATTTCATTGTAGGCATCATGACTTCATATTGTACTGGTCTATATTGAAAAAGTAGATGCTACCACAAGTTCTTACTAGACATACATTTTTCCAACATGGCTATGATCCAAAACACACATATGTTCATATGTTGCACTTTTGAAGAACAGAGTGAAAATGATTCAGTGACCAAGTATGTCTTCTAGTATATATGATATGCCAGGTTCCACAAGACTGTGTATAGTGATACTCTAATATTTGCATTTATAGTGGGAAATAATTACTACTGTGTAGGTATGTCCATATCTCTAGACTCTGTTATTTTTTAATACATATGATACTATTCTTGCTGTTCAGGATTTGCTAATATATATGAAATTATTCTAATTGTTCATTATTTGAGTCTTCTCTCTACAGCATTTCAAAACCTTTTTATATTTTGTTTTGACTACTTGTTGGGTACATCTAATGGAGCATTGGAGCTACATTGCGTTACCTTGAGTTTGAATCTATATCCTTGATTATTATAGGGGCAAGATTCTTCTGTGTATATATGTTTGTTTTTTTAAATGCTTTTAAGCGTATAGTATGTCTTTATATTTCTTGGAATAAAGATTTTGTATATTTATCATATGATTAGGAGGTGTGCTGGTCATTCGATGTGGTTCTTTCTCTCCACTTGTGTGCAAATATGTCTTCTAATCTGAACCCAAATGAAACACCTATGGGGAATTCTGAAGAGATAAGTTGAGCATCACGCTGCATGCAGCATCCAGGCTCTAAAAAGGTCATTTTTTTGTCGCTAAGTTGTTTATTCAACTCCTAGATGACTTTCTGTCTTTAGAAATCATGAAAGTCAGGCAAAATACTAGATGTAGTGTTTTTTTATGTGGGGTGTATTCATGTTTGCATCAACTAATTTGAGTACAACTGAAGATTTTGTCATGAAAGTTATAATATTAACCTTACTTTCTTGTTTTGGGTATAAAAAAAATGTTCGTATTTTACAAGAAATTAGACTCTGTAAACTTAAAAAATACCTTTTAATGATTCAGGATTAAAAATTCCAAATGACATACTGTATATAACACATGGACAAATAAAGTGCTATTAAAAAAGTGACTCAGCGCCAGCTCCACATTACAGATAGATTCACATACCAATGTGAACAAAGTATCCCTACAAAAATGTTCTGTGACGCTTAGTCTTGTCAAAATGTTTGAAATTGTGACTTTTCAAATGGTGTCTACTCATTTATGGTGAGCATGAAATATATATGTATATACACTATATATATATATATATATATATATATATATATATATATATATATATATATAGATAATATGCATACATAGTATATATACCTTATTTTTCGGACTATAAGGCTGTGTGCCCACTATGCGTTTTTTTAAGCTTTTCTGCAGCAGCAATTCCGCCGCGGAAACCCTTAAAAAACGCTTGGTAGAAGGTCTGCAATGGTCCCCAATGATAATCCGCATGTGCTGTGCACATGCTGCGGAAATTTCCGCTGCGGCTTATTATTGCGGAAAAATCCACAGCACATCCATTAATTTTGCGGAAACGTGGCGTAATTGCCGCCATTGACTTGCATTGAATCGCATAATATCCGCATGACTACATGTACACATGCGGATATTGAGCGATTCAATGCGCGGATGGTACCCAGGTCTGGAGAAGAGGAGACTCTCCTTCAGACCCGGGTACCATAGCACCTGTAGTTAAAAAAGAATTAAAATAGAAAAGAACATTATACTCACCTTCTGATGGCCCCCGGTCTCCTTTACGGTGTCCGGTGTCTTCGGCGGCTTGCGGTGGTGTAAAAGGACAGGTCATGCGACCGCTGACGACACCACCACGAGCCGTCGAAGACACCGGAGAAAGAGATCGGGGGCCATCGGAAGGTGAGTGTACCATTTTATTCTTTTTTTTTTACTATTGATGTTGCATTTGGAGCATCGTAACTTGGTCACACTATATAAATCCATGCCGGTTGCATGGATTTATATAGTGTGATCAAGTTTTCAAGCACTTTTCCAAGTGATGCTAAAATCTCTTGGTAAAGCGCTTTACGACCCGCATGTGGAAACGCATGCAAAAACGCTTCACAAACGCTTCTACCTGGCAGGAAAAACGCATGTAAAATCCACATGCGTTTTTCCTGGCAAGGAGATGCAGATAAAATCCGGAGCATTTCTGCATCGTGGGCACTTAGCCTAAGACGCATCGGAACATAAGACTCACCTAGGTTTTAGAGGAGGAAAAATAGAAAAAAAATTTAAGCAAAAAATGTGGTCATGATGCACTGTTAAGGGGGAGGGGTTCTGCTGTCGGCACTATTATAGGGGTAATGTTCCCCAATTCTGTTAATATCCCCCACCCTGGTATACATGGCCCTCTCCTTCCTGTTATACATGGCCCACATCCCCATCCTGATATGCATGTCATCCCTCACCCCCATCCTGATATGCATGGCATACCTCACCCCCATCCTGATATACATGGCACCCCTCATCCCCATCCTGGTATGCATTGCACCCCAATCCCCCATCCCGGTATGCATGGCACCCCAATCACCCATCCTGGTATGCATGGAACCCCTTGATCCCCATTCTGGTATGATAGGCACCCCTCATCCTGATATGCATGGCACCCTTCATCCAAGTATGCATGCACCCCTCATCCTGGTATGCATGGCACCCCTCATCCTGGTATGCATGGCCCCCCTCATCTTAGTATGCAAGGCACCCTTCATCCCTCTTTCTGGTTACATGGCATCCCTCATCCTGGTATGTATGGCACCCTTCATCCCTTTTCCTGGTATGTATGACACCCCTTATCCCTCTTCCTGGTATGCATGCCACCCCTGATCACCATCTTGGTATGCATGGCACCCATGATCCCCATTCTGGTATGTATGGCACCCCCTCATCCCCATCCTGTTATGCATGGCACCCCCTGATCCCCATCCTGGTATGAAAAGCACTCCCTGATCCCCATCCTGGTATGCTTGGCACCACTCCATCCTGGTATGCTTGGCACCCCCTGATCCCCATCACGCTGCACACACAAAAATAAACAATCACACTCACCTCCTCTTTCCTTCAGTGCTTCATCTCGCTCTTCTTCCGACACTCACTGTGTGAGCCGCACATGGCGTCTCTTCCATGTGCCCTCAAACAGTGATATGCTGTGCCAGAATAGTCACTGCTCCCCGCGCTGGGATTCTGTGCGTGGGGAGCAGTGACCATTCACTCTCCTTAATAGCGCACACACTGTACCTGCAGCGCGGCTCCTGTTGCGGCTGGCTTTCAGTGTGCCGCTATTAAAGACCATGAATATTCACTACAACCCATGGGAGTGGATTGTAGTGAATATTCATGGACTTTAATATCGGGCACACAGACCGAGCACAGCAGGAGCCGGTAGAGTGTATGCGCTATTAAGGAAATTGAATATTCATTTTCTGTAGCAGCGGGCACAGTGGAGGCTGCAGCAGGCAGCTGCTGCCTCCTGTGCCCTGCTGCCTTTGCCCCCACATCCCCCACCACCCACAGCCATAGTTATATAGTATGGGACACAGTTTGGACTATAAGACGCACCCGCCACTTTTCTCCAAAATTTTGGAGGAAAAAAGTGTGTCTCATAATCCGAAAAATACGGTATATTTTTTTTTCACCCTGACTAATAAGTGTTTCATTACTTTACAGAGGAAGAGGAAGAGGACCCTTCACCAATAGGTATGTACTGTACATTATCATTCCATGTTTCTTAACCCTGTCTTGTAATCAGCATTAACCTTCCTGACAGCCCCATTTTTCAAGTCTGATACGTCACTTTCTGTGGTAATAACTTTAAAATGCTTCTGTCAGTGATTCTGAGATTGTGATTTTGTTTTTGTAAAACATTGTACCTGTTCGTACTGGATCAGTTGTTTAGTCGTTATTTATTAAAGTATTCCAAATTTTCTGAAAATTTAGAAAAATGTGCAATTTTTAAACTTAATTGTATACCCTTAATGAGATGTAAATATATGCTCTATATGGGGTAATGCTGCGTTCAGGAGAAATTGCATAGTACATTGTGCAGGCTAAAATTTGGGTCTGAAGTAACATTCTATCTGAATGGAATTTGACTTAATGGAATTTTTCATTTTTTGATTCCATTTTGCATTAATTAATGTAAAGCACCTTAAGGATTAGCAAATTTGAATACTTTGAAGCCTCCATTCATTGAACTGGGGTAACTTTTAGGATGTTACAATAAAGAGGCCCTTCAAAGTCACTTCAAAGGCCCTAAAATGCAGTATATTTTAAATTTCCTTGAAAATATGAAAGACTATGTTCACACGTTACAGTTTTGCTGGATGTTTTTTTTTGCTGTGCTTTCCAGAATCCCAAAGTTCACCTTTGCTTCTATCACAGAAGCATGAACAATGGAAGGTGTTACGTCAGCAATGCAATACATATGTGAAATCATAAAACCATTTTTGGAAAAAAGGTTAATTTGCTGAAACTATTTGGGATAAAAAAAGATTTTTATGTCTGAAAAAAAAAGTGACTACTCTGAACAAAAAAGTTCATATGAGTTACTGAAAAATACACAATTGCAAATGTAACCGCCTGGAAAGTTGTATTGGTCAGGTATAGTTTATCTAAGACATTAGCTGTCACGGGTGTGTCAGAGTGACAGACAGTCGCCCTGCAGTTGGTTGCAGGAGATCTCTACGTTTGGCATTACAGACATCTTCTTAGAGGCTGTCTCTAGGACCCAGCGGCTACCTCCGTCTAATTAACACCCTGCCTGTCTGTATAAATACCTGCTGTGCTTCAGAGGGAGTTGCCGATGATATTCATTACTACTTGTGAAGGTTTAGCAAGAGTAGTACTTAGTCCTCTCTGTAGCTTGAGGACGCATGCGCATTTGTCTGGAGTCGTCTAAAGCTAAGCAATTTCCCCCTGTTTGTGTACCCTTATTGTATATAGTGTTTAGTGGAGACCGACTAGTGCTCATCTCCTTCCTTCCCTAGCCATAGCCATACGCCAGGGAAAGACAGGGCGAGGCACGCGTACGGCGATTGGTGCAGAGCCAATACAGGGACATTAAGGGAGACAGGGTGACACTAGATAGATATGATGCTGCAGATAGGAGGTCTCCACTTCCCCCCTTTACCTAGAGTCTGGGCTCCCTTTCCCTCTTCCCTTTGTGTTGCACTATGTCTTTCCCACACTTGGTGTGACATTATCACCAGCCAAGCACATTTTGAAAGGAAAAAAAAAGAAAACTGACACTTTGTTGTTTTTAGGCATGTACTTTTTTTCCCTTTCTCCCTTGGTATGAGTTCAGTTGCAGAGCTTACCGTGCGGCTGCACAAGTTGTCCCTGGAGGTGAATGACCTCCACGGTGAGGTACAGCAGCAGCACCAGCGGCTACAGGTCGCCGATGTGGGGGTCTCTTTAGGTAGGCCTGTCCAAACTGAACCCAAAGTTGTCCTCCCGGACAGGTTTTCTGGAGGTAGGAACAAGTTTTTTGTATTCAAGGAGGCATGCAAACTGTATTTTAAACTTCGTCCTTACTCCTCCATAAATGAGGAGCAACGAGTTGGAATTGTGATCTCTCTACTGCTGGAAGATCCTCAGTCGTAGGTGTTTTCTTTACTGCAGGACTCGGTTTGCCTCCAGTCTGTGGAGGGTTTTTTCGGGGCTCATCTATAATGACCCTGACCGAGTCGCCTTGGCTGAGTCTAAGCTACATCGCCTTGAGCAGGGGAATTGGTCAGTGGAAACGTACAGTTCGGAATTCCGTAGATGGGCAATGGATTCCAAATGGAATGACTCAGCCCTTAGAAGTCAATTTTGTGAGGGGCTTACTGAAAGGTTGAAAGATGCCTTGGCAGTATATGAAACCTCTCAGTCGTTGGAGGCAAACATGTCATTGGCCATACGTCTTGATACACGCCTTTGGGATAGACGGGTGAGACCGGCCTTCTCTGGGGCCTTCTTGTCGGAGTTGTGTACCTCTGCCGGGGGAGCGGTCTGGAGGTGAACTAGTACTGGGGGAGGTGGAGGAACCATGCAGTTAGGGGGTGTCTCTGCATCATACATCTCTCTGGAGATTCACAAGAAAAAAGGTGTCTTTTTTTTGTGGGAAAAAAGGACATTTTGTTGGGACCTCTCCTTCAATTTCTAAACAAAAGGAGACTCTATTAACTCTTGCTAGTCTGGAGTTGGATAAACAAGGGGTGCATTTGTGACCAAACTGCAGTTTCCAGTTTGTCCTGACAGCAGAGGTGGTACTAGAGAGCAAAACCGAGAAAATGTCTCTGCTTCTTGACAGTGGAGCTGGAGTCAGCATGGCTGATGCTGAGTTTGTGAAGATTCATGGTCTTGCTTGCTGTATTTTAGATAAACCTATTTCCAGTTTTGACATCGACTCAGCGCCACTTGCACAGAAAGCATTTACTCAGATTATATATAATGTAAAACTGAGGGTGGGGTCAGTTCATTGTGAAATAATTCCTTGCTATGTCCTGGACAATCTTCCCACACGGATTGTTTTGGGTATACCTTGGGTTGTTAAACATAATCTATTGGTGGATTGACAAACCGGCGAGATTATTGAATGGGGAGATTACTGCCATGAAAACTGTTTAGATATCTCCCTTGCTACTGTCTCTACGGAAATATTACCTGCTTTTTGGTCTGTTTTTGAAGATGTTTTTTCTGTGAGCTGGTGTCAGGTTTTGCCTCCTCATCGAGCTTATGACTGTCCTCTATTAACCTGACCCCCGGAGCTAAACTACCGAAGTCCAGACTGTATAACCTTTGTGCCCCTGAGAGACAAGCCATGAAGTATTTCATTGCGGAAAGTCTGGAGAAGGGACATATCAGACCCTCATCTTCGCCCATGGCGGCAGGGTCTTCTTTGTGAAAAAAAAAAAAGATGATGGCCAACATCCCTGTTTAGATTTCTGGGAATTAAATCAAATTACTATCCGCGATCCATACTGTCTTCCTCTGATTCCTGATTTGTTCAGCCAGGTTGAGGTAGCTAAGGTTTTCTCCAAGTTGGATTTAATGGGAGCCTATAATCTGGCAAAAGTATTGTCTGATCTCATCAGACAGTACTTACAAGGTGGATACCACCAAAATTACAAGTAGCAATAGGGAAAGGGAAAAGGGGGGAAAAGGGTGTGAGTAAAATTAATAAATCTTTATTTAATAGTGTTAAAAACCTAATAATCCGTACATTGAGGATGTATATTGAATCACGGTTAATATGAATTATAATCCTATAAACTATGATCCACTAGATTTCTGATAGGGTCAGACAGTGAATCAAATTATAAATAGAATAAATCCCTAGCCAATGTCACTTATAATTAACCCCTTCCCCACATACGTCGTACATGTACTGCTCTGCGGGAGCGCCGCCGCGATCACATGCGGGTGTCAGCCGATCGCGGGCATTTAACCCCTGTGATGCCATTGTCAGTAGTTACAACGACATCGCAGGGCATCGCAGAGGGAGTGGGCTCCCTCTGTGATCCCATCAACACAACGCGATGTGATCGCGTTATGTTGATGGTCTCTTTGGTGACCCCCGGTCCCAAGATGGCCGCGGGGTCTTTCAGGGTCCTGCAGGAAGGTGGCCTGTCAGCACCTGCTCAGAGAGCAGGAGCTGAGACGCCTCTTTCCTTCCTGTCAGACGCTGCTCTGATGCTCTGCAGTGCAGATGCATTGCAGAGCATCAGATCAGCGATCTGACAGTTTGAAGTTGATGTCCCACCCTGGGACAATGTAAAAAAAGTAATAAAACATTTAATAAAAATTCTAAAAATATTTTTTTTAAAAATCACAAAATAAAGAAAGAAAAGAAAAAATATTAATCCAATAAATATATTTATCTGTGTAAAAAAAACAATAAACGTACACATATTTGGTATCGCGTCCGTAACGACCCGACCTATAAAACTTTCCCACTAGTTAACCCCTTCAATGAACACCATAAAAAAAGGTATAAAACACGGCAAAAAATTGTTCTTTTTCATCATACTTCCGAACAAAAAGTGGAATAAAACGTGATCAAAAAGACGCCTGTAAAAAAATATTGTACCACTGAAAACATCATCTTATCCTGCAAAATACAAGCCGCCATATAGCTCCATCAGTAGAAAATAAAAAAGTTACAGCTCTCAGATTAAAGCGATGCCAAAATAATAATTTTTTTCTATAAAATAGTTTTAATTGTTTAAAAGCGCCAAAACATAAAAAGAGATATAAATGTGGTATCGCTGTAATCGTACTGACCCGAAGAATAAATCTGCCTTATCAATTTTACCACACGCGGAACGGCATAAAAAATCCCCAAAAAAACAATTCCTGAATTGCTGGATTTTGTTCATGCAGCCTCCAAAAAAATGGAATAGAAAGCGATCAAAAAATGTCACGTGCTCGAAATTGTACCAATGAATACGTCAACTCATCCCACAAAAAACAAGCCCTTACATGACTCTGTTGGCCAAAATATAGAAAAATTATAGCTCGCTAAATATGGCGATGCAAAAACTTGTTTTTACAATAAAAAGCGTCTTTTAGTGTGTGACAGCTGTCAATCATAAAAACCTCATATAAATCTGTTATCCCTGTAATCGCACCAACCCGAAGAATAAAGTCGTCTAATCACTTATACCGCACGAGGAAAGGCATAAAAATTATATAAAACCTATTCTTCACATGCTGTTGATTTATTCATTCTGCCTCCCAAAGATTGCTCAGCATACATTTATCCGGTGGACTGTGCTGAGCGTTTACACCGGGGTTTCTGTGTAAATCTCTGAAATATGTGATTGAGACGGAACCCCCGGCGGAAGATTCCCTGTAATGAGACAGATGGAGGCACTGTGGACGCCATAGGACCTGTGATCCCACGGTGTCCGTCTTTTTATTAGGCATGCATAAAAGTGCCGTCAGCCAGAGTTCTATACACTTCTGAAAAGAAAGACGACGCTGAACAGAGGCCAGACGGAGTCCAGACGAACTCTGCTGCCTCATTATAGTGGAGCGCACGAAAAACGTGATCCAAAATGTTATGTAAAATGTTCCCAATAAAAGCTTCAGTTCCATTTACAAAAAAGCTCCCACTCAGGTCCGTCATCTGTTAACAATAATATAGGGGCTTCCACAATATTGGTAGCACAAAGGCTCTGGAAAAACAAAATGGCTCCTCGCCCTCCAAAAGAAATCCAGCGCTCTCAAATCCAAATGTCCCCCTCCTTCTGAGCTCCAGGATGTGTCTAAACCGCAGTTAGCGTCCACATGTTTGGCATTCCTGTAGCAATGAGAGACTGCCTAATTAATGGGTGCATGTCTTCAGAAGAACGAGCTGGGCATAATGTACTGGTCACTACAACGTACTGTTCACTACAGTGTACTGGTCACTACAACAGCAGTTTGCAATCTTCACTTAGCAACATCCACTATGCTTGTTTCTGGAAAACACACATGGAGTCAAAATCGTCACTACAACTGTAGATAAATTCACAAAGGGGTATAATTTCCAAAATGGGGTCACTTGAGGGGGATTCTGCTCTTATAGGGTCTCTGTATATGGAATCCGCAAACTATTCTAGGAAAATCTGCTCCCAGGAGGCAAAATGTGATCCGTCCCTCCCGAGTCTTACCGTATGGCCGTATGGCTAAGCAGTACTGTACAGCCATATATGGGGTATTTCTACATTCTGCAGAAATTGTGGGACAAATTTTGGTGTCATTTTTACCCATTTTCCAGTGTGAAAATGTAAAATCTGGGGCTAAAACAAAATTTTAGTGGTAAAACTGTAATTATTTTTTCTTCACTGCCCGGTGGTATAAAATTATGTGACACACCTGTGGTGTCAATATGATCACTACACCCCTAGATGAATTCATTGAGAGGTGTAGTTTGTAAAATTAGGTCACTTATGGGGGGGCTCAGCTGATCTGGCACGTTAGGGGCTCTACCAATGTGACATGGCACCCACAAACTAGTCCAACAAAATCTGAACTGTAATATGGTGCTTCTTCCCTTCTGAGCTTTGCACCAGGGCCGGCGTCAGCACCCGGCGTACCCGGGCAAGTGCCGGGGCCCTGGAAAATTAGAGGGGCCCAGCCGCCCACTCACTGTCGGGGCCCGGGCCCACACACCCACCCGCCCACTCACTGTCGGGGCCGGGCCCACACACCCACCCGCCCACTCACTGTCGGGGCCGGGCCCACTCACCCACCCGCCCACTCACTGTCGGGGCCGGGCCCACACACCCACCCGCCCACTCACTGTCGGGGCCGGGCCCACACACCCACCCGCCCACTCACTGTCGGGGCCGGGCCCACACACCCACCCGCCCACTCACTGTCGGGGCCGGGCCCACACACCCACTCACTGTCGGGGCCCTGGCCGCTTCCTCGGCACCTGTTCAGTGACGCAGGCGCTGCTTGATTGCCGGCACTCCCCCCAGACATGGCCGCGCGCTGTCCGGCTGTGTCTGCTAGTAATGACGCGGCAGGGTCGACGGCACTGCACCTTTAATTGTGCTTGTGTGTCGCCCCTGCCGCGTCATTACTAGCAGACACAACCGCACAGCGCGCGGCCATGTCTAGGGGAGTGCCGGCAATCAAACACCGTCGGAGGTCCTGCACAGATGGGCGGGAGGGGCCCGGACCCGAGAGCAAGTGGGCCCCTCTGATGTTCCAGGGCCATGAAGTGTGTGACACGCCGGGGGCCCTGCACTGCCCCATACCTGAGGAGCTGCTGGACAGGACACTGGACCGGGGACAGGTGAGTGAGGCTTCCCCAATCCCCATATTAAAAATATTAGTAATGGGTCTGTGTGAGTGCATGTATGTGAATGTCAGTGTATATGACTGTGTATATATATTTGTCTGTTTTATCTATGTGTATGTCTGTATGTGTACATATGTCTGCGTACCGTGTGTGCGCGCGCATATGTCTGCGTACCGTGTGTGCGCGCGCATATGTCTGCGTACCGTGTGTGCGTGCGCGTGTCTGTGTACCGTGTGTGCGCGCGCATATGTCTGCGTACTGTGTGTGCGTGCGCGTGTCTGCGTACCGTGTGTGCGCGCGCATATGTCTGCGTACTGTGTGTGCGTGCGTGTCTGCGTACCGTGTGTGCGCTCGCATATGTCTGCGTACTGTGTGTGCGTGCGCGTGTCTGCGTACCGTGTGTGCGCGCGCATATGTCTGCGTACTGTGTGTGCATGCGTGTCTGCGTACCGTGTGTGCGCGCGCATATGTCTGCGTACTGTGTGTGCGTGCGCGTGTCTGCGTACCGTGTGTGCGCGCGCATATGTCTGCGTACTGTGTGTGCGTGCGTGTCTGCGTACCGTGTGTGCGCGCGCATATGTCTGCGTACTGTGTGTGCGTGCGCGTGTCTGCGTACCGTGTGTGCGCGCGCATATGTCTGCGTACTGTGTGTGCGTGCGTGTCTGCGTACCGTGTGTGCGCTCGCATATGTCTGCGTACTGTGTGTGCGCGCGCATATGTCTGCGTACTGTGTACACATCTCTCTGATTTAAGTACATAAAGATTAAAATTTTGAAATTTGCAAAATTTTCACCAAATTTCCGATTTTTTCACAAATAAATGTAAGTCATATCAAATAAATTCTAACACCATCATGAAGTACAATATGTCATGAAAAAACAATCTCAGAATCAGGGGGATCCATTGAAGCGTTCCAGAGTAATTACCTCATAAAGTGACAGTGGTCAGAATTAAAAAAAATGGCCCGGTCAGGAAGGTGAAAACAGGCTTCTGGGTGAAGGGGATAATGGCTGGGTTTATATTTTCAAAGTAAATGCCGTAAATTATATCAAAGTGCACTAGATTATTCTAGTATCTTCATCCAGGAGAAGGTTTTTGTCAAATTGAAGGCTCATATAGCCAATATATAATTAATAATAAACACATTATCCTAACCCAAGGAATACACTCCCCATATTATATGCAGGAAGTGTAAGACTATGTGCACACGGTGCAAATTTTGCTGCGGTTTTGACGCTGTGTGTTTATTCAGTGTCAAAATCGCAGCGGCCAGATGTTACAGCATAGTGGATGAGATTTCAAGAAATCCCATGCCCACTATGCATTTTTGTGCACCTGCGGAAGCTGACATGAGGTGCGTTTTTCAGATCCGCAGCATGTCTATTTCTCTTGCGGAAATGCATGCGGATTTTCCCCATAGACTTGCATTAGATGAGGAAAATCCGCATGCTTAAAAACCACATGTGTGTTTTATGTGCGTTTTATGTGCGTTTCCACAGCGGAAACGCACACAGAAACGCTACATGATGATCAATAAAGTTTGTTTAAAAAAAACCTATTCTCTAATTTCAACATGAAGACATGAAAAACGCATGCGGCAAAACCGCATCAAAAAATGCATGCAGCAAAACGCATGTAAAAACCGCAAGTAACCTAATTTGCATATTAGGTGCAGAAATGGTGCAGAAATTCTGCAGCGTCAAAACCGCAACAAATCCGCACTGTGTGCACGTACCCTAACAGGTCTAATCGATGTGATTATAATGAGCCTTTATACAATGATTTATTTGTCAGGACACACTATTACACCTAACTGTGTCTGTGTGGTTGATCTTAAATTATGCCTGAAGCTCCTTTATTGCGGTACGCAGTAAAGATAAGGAGGCATTAACACAGGCTTAGCCGGCTTAGATACAGTTATATGAAAAAGTTTCGGCACCCCTATTAATCTTAAGCTTAATGTTTTATAAAAATTGGTGTTTTTGCAACAGCTATTTCAGTTTGATATCTGTAATAACTGTTGGACACAGTAATGTTTCTGCCTTGAAATGAGGTTTATTGTACTAACAGAAAATGTGCAATCTGCATTCAAACAAAATTTGTCAGGTGCATTAGTATGGGCACCTCACCAGAAAAGTGACATTAATATTTAGTAGATCCTCCTTTTGCAAAAATAACAGCCTCTAGTCGCTTCCTGTAGCTTTTAATGATTTCCTGGATCCTGGATGAAGGTATTTTTGACCATTCCTCTTTACAAAACAATTCCAGTTCAGTTAAGTTTGATGGTCGCCGAGCATGGGCAGCCCTATTCAAATGATCCCACAGATGTTCAATGATATTCAGGTCTGGGGACTGGGATGGCCATTCCAGAACATTGTAATTGTTCCTCTGCATGAATGCCTGAGTAGATTTGGAGCGGTGTTTTGGATCATTGTCTTGCTGAAAGATCCATCCCCGGCGTAACTTCAACTTTGTCACTGATTCTTGAACATTATTGTCAAGAATCTGCTGATACTAAGTGGAATCCATGTGTCCTTCAACTTTAACAAGATTCCCGGTGCCGGCATTGGCCACACAGCCCCAAAGCATGATGGAACCTCCACCAAATTTTACTGTGGGTAGCAAGTGTTTTTCTTGGACTGCTGTGTTTTTTTGCCGCCATGCATAATGCCTTTTTGTATGACCAAACAACTCAATCTTGGTTTCATCAGTCCACAGGACCTTCTTCCAAAAAGAAATTGGCTTCTCCATATGTGCTTTTGCATACCTCAGCCGACTCTGTTTGTGACGTGCTTGCAGAAACGGCTTCTTTCGCATCACTCTCCCATACAGCTTCTCCTTGTGCAAAGTGCGTTGTATAGTTGACCGATGCACAGTGACACCATCTGCAGCAAGTTGATGCTGCAGCTCTCTGGAGGTGGTCTGAGGATTGTCCTTGACTGATCTCACCATTCTTCTTCTCTGCCTTTCTGATATTTTTCTTGGCCTGCCACTTCTGGCCTTAACAAGAACTGTCCCTGTGTTCTTCCATTTCCTTACTATGTTCCTCACAGTGGAAACAGACAGGTTAAATCTCTGAGACAGCTTTTTGTATCCTTCCCCTGAACAACTATGTTGAATAATCTTTGTTTTCAGATCATTTGACAGTTTTTTTTGAGGAGCCCATGATGCCACTCTTCAGAGGAGATTCAAACAGGAGAACAACTTGCAAGTGGCCACTTTAATTAGCTTTTCTCATGATTGCATACACCTGGCTATGAAGTTCAAAGCTCAATGAGGTTACAAAACCCAAAAAAGTGCTTTAGTACGTCAGTGAAAAGTAGGTAGGAGTATTTAAAACAAGAAAATGATAAGGGTGCCCATACTTATGCACCTGTCAAATTTTGTTTGAATGCAGATTGCACATTTTCTGTTAGTACAATAAACCTCATTTCAAGGCAGAAACATTACTGTGTCCAACAGTTATTACATATATCAAACTGAAATAGCTGTTGCAAAAACACCAATTTTTATAAAACATTAAGCTTAAGATTAATAGGGGTGCCCAAACCTTTTCATATAACTGTATACGTGCGGCTCAGCTATGCCGCAGGCAGCCTCTCACGCTGTTCGCACACAAATTACCGGTCAGCAGGGGAGGCAGATAATATATATGGATCATGATCCCCTGGTTGTACAGGGGATCCAACAAACAATCTGCCTACTTTGATCTCAGATTCGACTCACATGTGCAGCTGTCGGATTCTCCCACACTGTCAACAAATGTGTAAGTGCGATCAGCGGGAGAGGCAATTTCGAAGTTCAACTATGTCTGCGATCTTTCAGGTCTAGATAAAGCTGACAACTAAAATGGGGTAGATATGTATCGTGCAACGTTGTAACACTGCACTCTGCAGCATACGGTCAATTATTAGGCATAATAATTATAATGGACATTGGCTAGGGATTTATTCTATTTGTAATTCGATTCACTGTCTGAACCTATCAGGAATCTAGTGTATCATGGTTTTATAGGATTATAATTCATATTAACCGTGATTCAATATACATCATCTATGGGATGTACGGATTATTAGGTTTTTAACATTATTAAATAAAGATTTATTAATTTTACTCATACCGTTTTCTCCCCTTTCCCAATTTGCTACGAGCCTATAATCTGGTTTGAATCACAGAAGGGGATGAATGGAAAACAGGAGATTTTGAGAGTTTGGTTATGCCTTTTGGTTTGACCAATGCACCTACGGTATTCCAGCATTTCATAAATTATATTTTTCATCATTTGGTGGGGAGGTTTGTGGTGGTCTATCTGGACTATATTTTGGTTTACTCACCTGATTTTGAGACACATCGGTGGCATGTTAAGCAGGTACTCCAGATATTAAGGGATAACAAACTTTATGCTAAACTGGAAAAATGTGTTTTTGCTGTTCAGGAGGTGCAGTTTTTGGGGTACTTGTTGTCTTCAGGTTTCCGGATGGAACCGGTGAAGATCCGTGCAGTCCTTGATTACTTGTGAAGGCTTAGCAAGAGCAGTAGTTCGTCCTTTCTGGAGCTTGAGGACGTATGTGCATTTATCTGGAGTTGTCTAAAGCTAACCAATTTCCCCGTTTGTGTACCCTTGTTGTCTATAGTGTTTAGTGGATCTAGTAGGGCTCATATTCCTTCCCTAGCCATACGCCAGGGAAAGACAGGGCGAGGTACGGGTGCGGCGATTGTTGCAGAATCAATACAGGGACGTTAGGGGAGACAGGGTGAAGCTAGCTCAACCTAAGAGGTCTCCACTTTCCCCCTTTCCCTAGAGTCTGGGATCCCTTTCCCTCTTCCCTTTGTGTTGTACTAAGTCTTTCCCACACCTGGCGTGACATTAGCAGAGCATTGAGTTTTTAGCACACTGTTTAATTTCATGCATTGGTCGGCCCTCCAGTTGGTCAGGTAATGTTCAATTTCACATCTTGGTCAGTGTTACGCTCGCGCCCGGACTGACTGGCATGAGCGTGATTAGTGATCCCACTGTATAATGAACCGAGAAGTGCCTGGAGGGGCGTAACTAAGTATCTACCTGATCCGACCAAGGTCGCATGGCGGCTAACGACTCCATGAACCAAGGAGGAACCGAGCAGAGGGACCAGGTGCTACTCCAGGTCAGATCCCGGTCACAGCTCTTGACCCACACCAGGGAATGCAGGAACAGGCAGGTTAGGCTGTCATACAGACAGGTGGGTATTGGCAGGCATGGCTGGTATGCTGACAGGGGGTTACTGGTAAGCACGGCTGGTATGCAGACAGGTGGGTACTGGCAAGCACGGCTGGAGTGCAGACAGGGAAATACTGGCAAACATGGCTGGAGTGTAGACAGGTGGGTACTAGCAGGTTGGAGCGCAGGCTGGATAGAGTTCAGTACAGACTGGGAGACAGGAACAGAGCCGCAGATGCGGTAGACAAGCAGAGTAAAGCGAAACCGCCGGAGCGGAGGACAAGGCAGAGCAGAGTGGTACCGCAGGTGCGATGAACATGGCAGAGCAGAGAGGAACCGCCAGAGCGGTAGGCTAGGCAGAGCAGAGAGGAACCGCCGGAGCGGTGGGCTAGGCAGAGCAGAGGGGAACCGCCGGAGCGGTGAGCAAGCAGAGCACAACTAAACCGCAGGAGCGGTGAACATGGCAGAGCAGAAAGGAACCGCCGGAGCGGTGGGCTAGGCAGAGCAGAGGGGAACCGCCGGAGCGGTGAGCAAGGCAGAGCAGAGGGGAGCCGCCCGAGCGCTGAGCAAGGCAGAGCAGACAGAAACTGCTGGTGCAGTGAGCAAGGCAGAGCAGAGAAAATGGGCAAGTCAGAGCAGGGAGAAGCCGCCGGAGCGGTGGGGAAGGCTGAGCAAAGGGAAGCCGCTGGAGCGGTGGGCAAGTCAGAACAGAGAGAAACCCCAGGTGCGGTGAGCAAGGCAGAGCAGAGAGAAGCCGCCGGAGCGGTGGGCAAGTTAGAGCAGAGAGAAACCTCTGGTGCGGTGAGCAAGGCAGAGCAGAGAGAAGCCGCCGGAGCGGTGGGCAAGTTAGAGCAGAGAGAAACCTCTGGTGCGGTGAGCAAGGCAGAGCAGAGAGAAGCCGCCGGAGCGGTGAGCAATTCAGAGCAGAGAGAAGCCGCCGGAGCGGTGGGTAAGGCAGAGCAGAGGGAAGCCGCCTGAGCGGTGGGCAAGTCGAGCGGAGCGAAACCGCAGGTGCGGTGGACAAGGAAAATACGGGAAGATATGAAGGAAGGGAAAAGGGACTAGCAGAACCAGATACACACAAGGTACTTCCTATGAAGTAGCGAGTGGACACAAAACTCACAAACAGAAGTACAGAGACAACGAGTTGGAGTTAGGTGCAGGTTCAGACACTGCAGGAAAAGGGAGGGTACGGACATAGAGACAAAACAGGTAACAGGCTAAGAGACAGTTCAGACTGGAACTGATACTGCAACGAGATACAGGAACGAGCCTGGGTATACGGCCCCCAGAGTGGCGGAAACATACTAGAAGTCACAGATAACAGGTCTGGGAATGCAGCCCCCATAGTGGCGGAAACAGACAAGAAGCAGAACTGGACCTGGCAACTTCAGAGTCAAGGAGCACACTGAATGTTAGTGTTGCTCAGGCACCTCCTTCTGGGTGGAGGGGGTTTAAATATCCAGTGACTCACAGCAATAGGCTGGAGACGCATTAGGAGTGTGCCCACAGCAGCTATAAGAATCAGGAAGTAACCGGGCCGCCGCCCTAAGCAGTCAGTCAAAAGATATGCACACAGCATGAACTGGATGAAGCAAGGTTTGTAGGCTGGACTGACAGGTAAGATTGCAGTCTTGCATAGTGGGAGGTGGTGCACTATGCAAGCACGCCGCCAGGGATGTTACAGTCAGGCAATGTTTACTTTACACACATCAGTAATTTAATTAAACTTTAGTAATCCTAACTGCCATTCTGAGGTGAGGCGACTAAGACATTATGGTTTAAACTTGGGAAAATCTCAAAAATGATAGCAGCTTCACATCTCCTGAACAAACTATTAAAGCAAGTAAAAAAAAAAAAAAAGTTTAAAAAAAGATCATATAAAAGTACAAATCACCCCCCTTTTTGTCCCATTCGAAACAAAACAATAAAAAATACACATATTTGGTATTGCCACGTTCTGAAACGCCCGATCTATCAAGTAGAGAATTAATCTGATCAGTAAACGGCGAAATGAGAAAAAAATTAAAATGCAATAACAGGCGATCAAAACATTGTATCTAACCCAAAATAGTATCAGTAGAAACGTCAGCTTGGCACGCAAGCAATGAGCCCTCACCCGGGTCCAGATCCCGAATAATGGAGACACTACAGGTCTCGGAAAAATTTTTTAAATTGTTTTTTTCACCACTTAAATAAATAAGAATGCACACATGTTTGGTATCTTCAAGCTCGTAATGACCCGGATAATCTTAATGTCAGGTTAGTTTTACCATTCAGTGAACATGGTAGAGAAAAAAGCCCAAAACATTTGTGGAATTGCACTTTTTTGCAGTTTCACTATACTTGGAAGTTTTTCCCTGTTTTCCAGTACATTATATGGTTAGTGATGGGTGAACCTGTCAGTGTTAAGAGTTCGGCTAATATAGTCAAACACCGAACAGTTTTTTTAAAGTTCGGGTACCAGAACTGTACCCAGACCCCAAACACGGACCCCATTCATGTGAATGGGGGATCCGAATTTACCTGGTATCCAGCACTGTCATTTGCGTGGCAGCACAGGAGACACAGGCTCTGATCGGCGGTAATTGCAGAGCGCTGTGGCAGTGACCCGGCGGTAAAAAGCTTACCGCGGGTCATAGGTGCCAGCTGATGGTACTACCACCATTAGCTGGCACCTCCTGCCATAGGAAGCAGCAGATACAGACGCCGCTGGATGGGAGCAGTAGTCTCCAATCCACTGGCGCCTGTGCTCTGCTGTAAGTAAAAAAAAAATTAAATTATTAAAAAAAATATTATAATAAAAATAAAACACATTATACTTACCTACACCTTTATTCCCGTTCAACTCATTGCACGCGTGGGAAAATACTCACTGCGCATGTGGTGACCTGTTTTGCCGGGAATACACTGAGTCAGTGTATTGCCGGCAAATGAACAGAGCAGTCACATACTATGTGGCTGCTCTGTTCATGGAATCTTCGTGGGACACTTGTTGTTTGGACTGCGTCGGAAATGTAAGGATGAGGTTGGTTTATTTTATTTTGTTACAGGGGACGTTGGCTTCAGCTGGAATGGCCAAGATGGTAAGTATGGTTTAATTTAGAATATTACAGGAATCCTGTCTTTATTTCAAATAAAATATTTTATTCTGGTTGTGAGTGTTTTTATTTTACATTTTACCTTCACTATGGGGTTAGTAATGGGGGGGCCTCTGCAATACTAACCTGGGTTTGATGTCAGCTGGCATTATAAGCTGATATCAACCCCAACCCTATAACCCCACCGCCACCACTACAGGGCAGTGGGTAGAGCGAGGCTAAGTGCCAGAATTCTGGGACGGCTGAGGGCTTCTCTTTCTAGCCTCGGAGGGGGCCAATATTCATGGTCCCTTCCTAGGCTTTTAATATCAGTCCACAGATGTCTGCATAGCCTTTGCTAGCTGTTAAAATAGGGGGACCCCGTGTCATTATCTATCTGTATATCTATCTATTATATATTATCAACACACATAGTCAAAATTGTTGGTACCTCTCGTTTAATGAAAGAGAAACCCACAATGGTCACAGAAATAACTTGAATCTGACAAAAGTAATAATAAATTAAAAATCTATGAAAATGAAAAAATGAAAGTCAAACATTGCTTTTCAACTCTGCTTCCACGGAATTTTTTTAAAACTTAAACTCATGAAATAGGCCTAGACAGAAATGATGGTACCCCTGAAAATAATGTGACAAAAGGGATATGTTAAATGAAGTTGTGTCCACTAATTAGCATCACAGGTGCCTACAATCTTGTAATCAGTCAGTGGGCCTGTATTTAGGCCTACTCACTGTGCTGTTTGGTGACATGGTGTGTACCACACTCAACATGGACCAGAGGAAACAAATGATAGAGTTGTCTCAGGAGATTAGAAAAAAAATTATAGACAAGCATGTTAAAGGTAAAGGTTATAAGACCATCTCCAAACAGCTTGATGTTCCTATGACTATAGTTGCACATATTATTCACAAATTTAAGATCCATGGGACTGTAGCCAACCTCCCAGGACGTGGCCGCAGGAGGAAAATTGATGACAAATCAAAGAGACGGATGATACGAATGGTAACAAAAGAGCCCAGGAAAACTTCTAAAGAGATTAAAGGTGAACTTCAAGCTCAAGGAACATCAGTGTCAGTTCGCACCATCCTTCGTTGTTTGACCCAAAGTGGACTTCATGGGAGACGACCAAGGCGAACACCATTGTTGAAAAAAAATCAAAAAAGCCAGACTGGAATTTGCCAAACTACATGTTGACAAGCCACAAAGCTTCTGGGAGAATGTCCTATGGACAGATGAGACAAAAATGGAAGTTTTTGGCAAGGCACATCAGCTCTATGTTCACAGATGGAAAAATGAAGCATATTAAGAAAAGAACACTGTCCCTACTGTGAAACATGGAGGAGGCTCTGTTATGTTCTGGGGCTGCTTTGTTGCATTTGGCACAGGGTATCTTGAATCTGTTTAGGCTACAATGAAATCTCAAGACTATAAAGGGATTCTAGAGAGAAATGTGCTGCCCAGTGTCAGAAAGATTTGTCTCAGTTGCAGGTCATGGGTCTTGCAACAGGATAATGACCCAAAACACACAGCTAAAAACACGCAAAAATGGCTAAGAGTAAAACATTGGACTGTTCTGAAGTGGCCTTCTATGAGCCCTGATCTAAATCCCATTGAGCATCTTTGGAAAGAGCTGAAACATGACGTCTGGAAAAATCAACCTTCAAACACGAAACAACTGGAGCAGTTTGCTCATGAGGAGTGGGCCAAAATACCTGTTGAGAGGGGCAGAAGTCTCATTGACCGTTACAGGAATCGTTTGATTGCAGTGATTCCCTCAAAAGGTTGTTCAACAAAATATTAAGTTAAGGGTACCATCATTTCTGTCCAGGCCTATTTCAGGAGTTTAATTTTTTTAAAACTTCTGTGTAAACAGGGTTGAGAAGCAATTTCTGACTTTCATTTGTTCATTTTCATAGATTTTTAATTTATTATTACTTTTGTCAGATTCAAGTTATTTCTGTGACTATTGTGGGTTTTTCTTTCATTAAACGAGGGGTACCAACAATTTTGACCATGTGTGTATATATCTAGCTATCCATATATCTATGGATCTATTATCTATTTATTTATCTATCCATATATGTATTTATTATCTGTTGACCTATCTAATTATCTAAGATAGATAATAGATAGATATATGGATATATAGATATACTGATATCTAGATAGATAATAGATCGATAAATAGATATGTAGATAAATAGATTTATAGATAGATAATAGTTAGATATATGGATATATTGCTAGATAATAGATATATGGATAGATACACAAATAGATTAATAGATATACGGATAGATAGATATATGGATAGATACATAGGTAAATAATAGATATATGGATAGATATAAAGATAGATAAATAGATTCATAGATAGATAGAGAAATATTTAGATTTGAGAGTCCTCAGTGGTTGATACCTTTTAACCCCTTTCCGACGAGGTCAGTAATAGTACGTAGCTGCGCCCTGGGACTTATGGACCAGATACATACTATTACGCATGCGCCGATTGCACCCGCACCGCTCCCTGCATATTAAGCCCCGCAATGCTGCTATCGAAATTGATCCCAGCATTGCAGGGGCAAGGGGGGAGGTGATCGCTATACTCATCTCCTGCCGGCATCCACCGATGTCTGCGGCAGCTTCTGGATGTTGTCATGACGACCCGATGCAGTTATGACAACATCGGGGTCACCCGGAGGCAGGACGTTACCTTGGTCATGCGCAGTGCATGAGCCCTGTGTGCAGCGCTGACAGGCTGCATGGCATAGGGAGCTGCTGCTCTCTATAGTCCCATAGTGGGACAATGTGTAAAAGTAAAAAAAAGTGCAAGAAAGTGAAAAAAAAAAAAATATAAAAAATATTTAAAAAAATGAAAAAAAAATCCCCAAAAAATAAAAATATATTGAACCCATAATATTTATTTATTATGAAGAAAAAAACAACCAATAAAAGTACACATATTTGGAATCGCCACGTCCGGAACGACCTGACCTATAAAACTGTGCCACTAGTTAACCCCTTTAGTAAACACAGTAAAAAATAAAAATAAAAAATGAAGCAAAAAACAATGCTTTATCATCATACCGCCAAACAAAAAATGGAATAACTTGCGATCAAAAAGACCAATGTAAATAAAAATGGTACCGCTGAAAATGTCATCTTGTCCCACAAAAAACAAGCCACTGTACAGCTCCATCATCCATAAAATAAAAAAGTTATAGCTCTCAGAATAAAGCGATACAAACATTTTTTTTTTTCTAGAAAATAGTTTTTATTGTGTAAAAGTGCCAAAACATTAAAAAAATTATATAAATTTGGTACCACTGACCTGAAGAATGAAGCTGCCTTATCAATTTTACCACACACGGAGATGCATAAAAAAAAAACCCATAAAAACAATTCCTGAATTTTGTTTATTCTGCCTCCCAAAAATCGGAATAGAAAGCGATCAAAAAATGTCACATGCCCGAAAATGGTGCCAATAAAAATGTCAACTTCTCCCGCAATAAACAAGCTGTCACATGACTCTATCGGCCAAAGTATGGAAAATTTATAGCTCTCAAAATATGGTGATGCAAATACTAGTCTTCGCAAAAAAAAAAAAAAGGGCTTTTTAGTATGTGACAGACGTCAATCATAAAAACCTGATATGAATCTGTTATCGCTGTAATCGCAACGACCTGAAGAATAAAGTAGTCTAATCACTTATACCACACGAGGAACGGTGTAAAAAAATAAACTTTAGGGTTAGGGTTGTGCTAGGGTTAGGGTTGTATTAGGGTTGGGGTTAGGGTTGTGCTAGGGTTAGGGTTGGGCTAGTGTTAGGGTTGAGCTAGGGTTAGGGTTGGGCTAGGGTTAGGGTTGAGCTAGGGTTAGGGTTGGGCTAGGGTTGGGGTTATGGTTGGGCTAGGGTTGGGGTTGTATTTTGGTTGGGGTTAAATTTTGGATTTTTTCAAAAGTAAAGAAAAAAAAAATGATGTCGATATGGCGACCAGTGTTGAGCGCAAGTGCTCGCTACTTGAGTTTGCATCGGGTGCTCGGGTATGCACTGAGTATCGCAGGTGTTTGAGTGACATGCTCGAGTCTCTGCCCCATATGCTTTGCGGCCAAAAAAAACATTGCTGGGATCCCCTGCCATGCATGAGCGATCCCCGAATGTTTTTTCTTGGGTGTCTAACAACCGTGAAACATGCAGGTACTCGAGCATGTCACTCGAGCACCCGTGATACATGGTGCATACCCGAGTACCCGATGCAAACTCAAGTAGCGAGCACTTACGCTCAAGACTAATGACTTATTCAATATGATGACCTAATGTTATCAAATTCTGTCTTACCTCTGGGTTCAAAATGTACACTATACCCCTTGATAAAATCCTTGACGGGTCTAGTTTCCAAAATGGAGTCAGTTGTGGGGGGGGGGGGGTTTCCACTATTTAGGCACATCAGAGACTCCTGAAATGCAACATGGCGTCCACTCTTGATTCCAGCCAATTTTGCGTTCAAAAAGTCACACAGTGCTCCTTTCCCTTTTGAACCCTGATGTGCGCCCAAACAGTGTATTTTCCCCACATATGGAGTATTGGCGTACTCAGGAGAAATTGCACAACAGTTTTTAGGTCCTATTTTCTCCTCTTACCCTTGTGAAAATAAAAAATTTGGGGCTAAAAGATCATTTTTGTGGAAAAAGTTAGATTTTTTTATTTTCACGGCTCCATGTGATAAACTTCTGTGAAGCACCTGGTGGTTAAGGGTGCTCGCCACACATCTAGATAAGTTCCCTGAGGGGTCTAGTTTCCAAAATCGTATGACTTGTGGGGGTTATCCACTGTTTAGGCACATCAGGGGCACATCCGCTAATTATTCAAGCAAATTTTACATTCAAAAAGTTAAATGGCGCTCCTTTCCTTCCGAACCCTGCCGTACGCCAAAGCAGTGGTTTTCCCCCACTTATGGGGTATTGACTTACTCAAGAGAGATTGCACAACAAATTGAATGGTGCCATTTCTCCTGTTACCCTTATGAAAATGCGAAACTGGGAGCTGAAAAACATTTTTGTGGGAAAAATGTGAAAATTTTATTTTCATGGCTCCATGTTATAAACTTCTGTGAAGCACCTGGGGGTTCAATGTGCTCACCACACATCTAGATAAATTCCCTGAGGGGTCTAGTTTCCAAAATGGTGTCACTTATGTGGTGTTTCCACTGTTTAGGCACATCAGGGGCTCTCCAAACGCAACATGACGTCCGCTAATTATTCAGCAAATTTTACTTTCAAAAAGTCAAATGGCGCTCCTTCCCTTCCGAACCCTGCTGTACGCCAAAGCAGTAGTTTTCCCTCACATATGGGGTATCGGCTTACTCAGGAGAGATTGCACAACAAGTTGCATGGTGCAATTTCTCCTGTTACCCTTATGAAAATGCAAAACTGGGGGCTGAAAAACATTTTTGTGGGAAAAATGTGGACATTTTATTTTCACGGCTCCATGTTATAAGCTTCTGTGAAGCACCTGGGGGTTCAAGGTGCTCACCACACATCTAGATAAGTTTCCTCATGGGTCTAGTTTCCAAAATGGTATCACTTATTGGGGTTTTTCACTGTTTAGGCACATCAGGGGCTCTCTAAACGCATCATGGCGTCCGCTAATTATTCAAGCAAATTTTACATTCAAAAAGTCAAATGGCTCCTTCCCTTCTGAGCCCCGCTGTGCGCCCAAACAGTGTTTTTTCCCCACGTAACGGGTATCTGCGTGCTCAGGGGAATTTTGACATAAAATTTTGGGGTCCATTTTTTCTGTTACCCCTGCAAAAATAAAAACATTTGGGTCTAAAGTAACATTTTTGTGAAAAAAGTTAAATCTTCATTTTTTTCTTCCACATTCCAAAAATTCCTGTGAAGCACCTGAAGAGTTAATAAACTACTTAAATGTGGTTTTGAGCACCTTCAGAGGTGCAGTTTTTAGAATGGTGTCACTTTTGGGTATTTTCTGTCATAAAGGCCCCTCAAAGTCACTTCAAATGTGATGTGGTCCCTAAAAAAATGGTTTTGCAAACTTTGTTGTAAGAATGAGAAATCGCTGGTCAACTTTTAATACTTTTAACTCCCTAACTGCTGATGTAAAGTAGACATGTGGGAAATGTTATTTATCAACTATTTTGTGTGATATATTTCTCTGATTTAAAGCCATAAAAATTCAAATTTTGAAAATTGTGAAATTTTCAAAATTTTCGGCAAATTTCAGATTTTTTCACCAATAAATGCAAGTGATATAAAAGAAATTTTACCACTATCATGAAGTACAGTATGTCACGAAAAAACAGTCTCAGAATCAGCAGGATCCATTGAAGGGTTCCAGAGGTATTGCCTCATAAAGTGACAGTGGTCAGATTTGTAAAAATTGGCCCGGTCATTAACGTGCAAACCACCCTCGGGGGTAAAGGGGTTATTGGCTAACTGAAAAGATGGTAACAAGTTGCAAGCTTTTGAGACTACTCAGTTCTCTTCATCAGGCTAGTATACCCCAAAATATGAAGTCAAATATTTATACACAATAGGACACAGAAATAATGCAGTAGATGAGAAAGGTGATGAAAAGCAGAGCTATTACTAACAGTTCTGCGTGTAAATATTTTAGCAGTTCATAGATGAGGAGTGTGAAGGTTTTATTGTCCTGTGACTGGGTCTAGTGTTGTGATGACCCCACAAGTCTAATGGGCACATTCCTTAGTTGATGTAGAATGACATAAATCCATACAACACATTCATTCCTGCTCTGAAGGTGTCAAAGGTCACCATTAGTTTATATTCCCAGACTCTTCTGTCTCTCTGAGATTTGAAATTACCTTTTAATACCAGTAATTTCATGTCCTTGATGCTGTGATCAGGGAGACAAAAATGCTTGGACACAGGCAGATCTATTCTTTTTTCTTTTATTGTGTGGCGATGATTTATCCTTGTGCTAAGTTTTTGCCCTGTCTCGCCTACATACAGACCCCAGTTGGTACATATAATTAAGTACACTACATTAGATGTGATACAGCTGAAAGTACCTGGGATATTGCAGTTCTGATGTGAATTGGGGATTTTATCTTGTCTATGGTCATTATAAACGGACAGATTTTACATTTTTTATGGTTGCAGGGAAAGGTACCTGTAGCTGGTGGAGATACAGGGAGCTTCTGACAATGATGCTTCTTTGATTTGGGGGCTGCCTGAAACACAAAAGTGGGGGGTCTGGAAATATGGATTGTAATCGGGCATCTTTTTGTAATAAGGGTTGTAGTTTCCATGCATATCTCCTTAGTGCCTCCAGATTGGGATTGTAGGTGACTACTAGAGGAACCTGGTTGCTTTTTTGTTTAGTTTTGTAATGTAGGAGGTGATTCCTTGATATTCTGGTGGCTCTTGTAATCTGGTTCTCAATTTTTTTGGATGGTAGCCCTGATTCAAAAAAGTCTTTGAGGCCACCAAGGTGTTTGTCTCTATCCATAGGGTTGGAACATACCCGATTGCATCTGATGGCTTGGCTGTAGACATTAGATTTATAATTTTTTTATGTGTTTTGGATGGAAACTGTCCCATTTAAAGTATGTTGGACGGTCCCCTTTAATAAAAATAAAATAATAAACCAACCTCATCTTTACCTTGCCAACCCAGTCCAAATAACGAAGGTCCCACAAAGATTGTATAAACAGAGCAGCCACATAGTATGTGACTGCCCTTATCATTTGCCGGCAATACAATCACTCAGTGTATTCCCTGCAAAACAGGTCACCGCATGCACAGTGAGTATTTTCACACGCATACAATTAATTGAACTGAGTTCACCTCATTGCAAGCGTGGGAGAATACTCATTGCGCGTGCACTGACCTCATTTGCCGGGAATACACTGAGTCAGTGTATTGCCGGCAAATGATCAGGGCAGTCACATACTATGTGGATGCTGTGTTCATGCAATCTTTGTGGGACCTTTGTTATTTGGACTGCGTCAGCAAGGTAAGGATGAGGTTGGTTTATTATTTTATTTTTATTACAGGTATGCAATTACCGCCTATTAGAGCCTGTGTTTCCTGCGCTGTCATGCCTGAACCCGAACAGTAACACAGACTTCCATAGGAAGTCTGTGTTCGGAGTCCGGGACCGAACAGTAGATGTTTGGTACGGACACCGAACTTTACTGTTCGGGGTTGCCCAACACTGTATATGGTAAAATCAATGGTGTTGTTCAAAAGTACAACTCGCCCGGCAAAAAACAAGCCCTTACACATCCATATTGACAGAAAAATAAAAAAAATTATGGCTCTGGAAGAAGGGGAACAAAACAACGGAAGTGCAAAAGCAGAAAATGGCCAGTGGGTGAAGGTTAATTTCCATAAAAAACACTAATCAAAAACGCAATGTGTGAACATAGCTTAATACTGACAGGTATAATGCATTGCAGTGTTGGTGCATTTAAATGCATTGTACCAGTAATCAGAGTAATAAAAGTTAAAGTCCCATAGAAGGACTAAGTAAAAAAGTGGAAAAAAAAGTAAATTGTTAAAATATTAAAAAAAAATTAGAATGATAAAAATAAAAAAAAATACAAATAAATAGGTATATTTATATATAAACAAAAATAAAAGAAGTACACATATTTGTTATCGTCTCATTCGAAATAAACTGATTTATAAAATTGAAGTTAATGCCTTCAGTGAACAACATAAAAAAATAAATTAAAAACTTTGCAAAAATATGGAAAAGTAAAATTCAGTGAGCTGTTCCCTTTTACACAGAAGGCCACAGCAAAGAAACGTATACTGTACAGTATAGGTTTTCCTTACAGTGCGCCCCTATAGCGGACAGATGCCTTGACACCCATCCTGACTGTGGCCAATTATTATTTATATAGCACCATTGATTCCATGGTACTGTACATAAGAAGGGGTTACATACCAAATACAAACATCACTTACAGTAACAAACAATGATATACTGGTACAGAGGGAAGAGGACCCTGCCCTTGCGGGCTTACATTCTACAGGAATGGGGAAGGCGACAGTAGTTTTGGGGGGTTGCGGTAGCTCCAGTGTTGAGGTGGCAGCAAGCAAGGTCATGGCGGACTGTAAGCTTGTTTGAAGAGGTAGGTTTTCAGGTTCAGTCTCAAGGATCCAAATGTGGAGGCTAATCTGATGTGTTGAGGCACAGAATTCCATAGCATGGGAGATATTCGGGAGAAATCTTGGAGGCGGTTGGGTGAGGAACGAAGAAGTGTGGAGAATAGAAAGAGGTCTTGGGAGGACCGGAGATTACGTAAGGCAATATATTAGAAGATTAGTTCAGAGATGTACGAAGGAGAAAGGATATGGATGGCTTTGTAGGTCAGTGTTAGTACTTTGAACTGGATATGCAGGGCAAATGGGAGCCAGTGAAGGTATTTGCAAAGGTGGGTAAGCAGAGGAGTAGTGAGGCGAGAGGTGAACTAGTCGCGCAGCAGAGTTAAGGATGGACTGGAGGGGTGCGAGAGTCTTAGCAGGTAGGCCACAGAGGAGAGTGTTGCAGTAGTTGAGGCAGGAGATGATGAGGGCATACACAAGCAGTTTAGTAGATTGAGGGTTGATGAAAGGACGGATTCTGGAAATATTTTTGAGCTGTAGGCGACAGAAGGTGGCGAGAGCTTGGATGTGGGGCTTGAAGGACAGGGCAGAGTCAAGGGTTACTCCGAAGCAGCAGATTGCCGGTACAGGGGAAAGTGTGATGTCATTTATTGTGATAGATAGATCAGGTGGGGAAGATATGTGTGATGAGGGAAAGATGATGAATTCACCTTTGTCCACATTGAGCTTGGGAAATTGACATCGTGGACAAGGAGGATGTGACTGATAGACATTCTGGGATTAAGGACCGCAGAGAGGTGACATCTGGGCCAGAGATGTAGATATGGGTGTCATCAGCGTACAGATGGTACTGGAAGCCATGGGATTTTATGAGCTGTCCCAGCCTAAGGGTATAGATTGAAAAGAGTAGGGGTCCTAGGACAGAGCCTTGAGGGACTAAAACTGAGAGGGGGCGGAATGAGGAGGTAGTGTGGGAGAGGGTGACGCTAAGTGCGGTTAGAAAGGTATGAGGATATCCAAGATAGGGCAAGGTCTTTGACCCAAAGAAAGAGAGGATCTGTAGTAGGAGGCAGTGATCAACTGTGTCGAAGGCAGAGGACAGGTCAAGAAGAAGGAGTACAGGGAATTGTCTATTTGCTCTGGCTGTAAGTAAGTCATTAGTAATTTTGGTTAATAATTTTGGTAAGTGCAGATTTGGTGGAATGGTGGGGGCGGAAGCCAGATTGTCAGTTGTCGAAGAGAGAGATGAGAGGTGAGAGGAAAGTTCAGCGTGAACTGAATTGAAAAGGGATGGCCCCCCTCATCCCTCTTCCTGGTATGCATGGCACCCCTCATCCCCTTTCTTGGTATGCATGGCACCCTTCATCCCTCATCCTGGTATGCATGGCCCCCCTCATCCCTCTTCCTGGTTTGTATGTCATCCTTCATCCCTCATCCTGTTATGTATGGCACCCTTCATCCCTCATCCTGGCATGTATGGCACCCCTCATCCTGGTATGAATCTTATCCTTCATCCTGGTATGCATGTCACCCCTCATCCCTCATCCTGGTATGCATGACCCCCCTCATCCTGGTATGCATGGCCCCCCTCATCCTGGTATGCATGGCCCCCCTCATCCCGGTATGTATGCTCTCCCTAATCTTGGTATGCATGGCACCCTTCATCCTGGTATGCATGACACCCTTCATCCCTCATGCTGGTATGCATGGCCCCCCTCATTCCTCTTTTTCTCCCCTTGTGTGCAAGTATGTCTTCTAATCTAAACCCAAATGAAACACCTATGGGGAATTCTGAAGAGATAAGTTGAGCATCACGCTGCATCCAGCATCCAGGCTCTATAAAGGTCGGTTTATGTCGCCAAGTTGTTTATTCCACTCCTAGATGACTTTCTGTCTTTAGAAACCATGAAAGTCAGGCAAAATACTAGATGTAGTGTTTTTTTATGTGGGGTGTATTCATGTTTGCATCAACTAATTTGAGTGCAACTGAAGATTTTTTATAATATTAATCTTACTTGCTTGTTTTGGGTTACAAAAATGTTCTGTGTAACTTAGTCTTGTCAAAATGTTTGAAATTGTTGTGTCCAATGACTTTTCAAATGGTGTCTACTCATTTATGGTGAGCATGGAATATATATGTATATACAGTATGTATATATGATATACATATACAGGTGCATCTCACTAAATTAGAATATCATCAAAAAGTTAATTTATTTCAGTTTTTCAATACAAAAAGTGAAACTCATATTATATAGAGTCATTACAAACAGCGTGATCTATTTCAAGTGTTTATTTCTGTTAATGTTGTTGATTATGGCTTACAGCCAATGAAAACACAGAAGTCATTATCTCAGTAAATTAGAATACTTTATAACAACAGCTTGAAAAATGTTTGTAAAATCCAAAATGTTGGCCTACTGAAATGTATGTTCAGTAAATGCACTCAATACTTGGTCGGGGCTCTTTTTGCATCAATTACTGCTCAGTGCGGCAATGTGGCATGGAGGCGATCAGCCTGTGGCACTGCTGAGGTGTTATGGAAGCCCAGATTGCTTTAATAGCAGCCTTTAGCTCGTCTGTATTGCTGGGTCTGGAGTCTCTCATCTTCCTCCTGACAATATCTCATAGATTCTCTATGAGGTTAAGGTCAGGTGAGTTTGCTGGCCAATCAAGCACAGTGATACTGTTGTTTTTAAACCAGGTATTGGTACTTTTGGCAGTGTGGACAGGTGCCAAGTCCTGCTGGAGAATGAAATTTCCATCTCCAAAAAGCTTGTCGGCAGAGGGAAGCATGAAGTGCTATAAAATTACCTGGTAGATGGCTGTGCTGACTTTGGTCTTGATAAAACACAGTGGACCTAAACCAGCAGATGACATGGCTCCCCAAACCATCACTGATTGTGGAAACTTCACACTAGACCTCAAACAGCATTGGATTGTGGCCTCTCCACTCTTCCTTCAGACTCTGGGACCTTGATTTCCAAATGAAAATTGAAACTCTGGGACCTTGTGAATTGTGTTAATGACTGCCTTCTGGACATCTGTCAAGTCAGCAGTCTTCCCCATGATTGTGGAGCCTACTGAAACAGACTAAGGGACCTTTTTAAACGCTTAGGAAGCCTTTGCTGGTGTTTTTTGTTAATTATTTTAATTTACTGAGATAATGACTTTTGTATTTTCCTTGGCTGTAATGCATAATCAACATTAACAGAAATAAACACTTGAAATAGATCACTCTGTTTGTAATGACTCTATATAATATATGAGTTTCACTTTTTGTATTGGAGAACTGAAATAAATTAACTTTTTGATGATATTCTAATTTAGTGAGATGCACCTGTTAACTTTTTGATGATATTCTAATTTAGTGAGATGCACCTGTATATATATATATATATATATATATATATATATATTTTATCACCCTGACTAATAAGTGTTTCATTACTTTACAGAGGAAGAGGAAGAGGACCCTTCACCAATTGGTATGTACTGCACATTATCATTCCATGTTTCTTAACCCTGTCTTGTAATCAGCATTAACCTGACAGCCACATTTTTAAGCATGACATGTCATTTTATGTGGTAATAACTTTAAGGCTAAGTTCACACGATGCGTTTTTCATGCGTTTCCGCGGCGTTTTTGCAGTTGCGTAAACGCCGCGGAAACGCATGAAAAACGCATGGTAGAAGGGCAGCAATGTTCCCCAATGGAAATCCGCATGTGCTGTGCCCATGATGCGGATTTTTCCGCAGCGTAAACGCTGCGGTCAAAAATCCGCAGCATGTCAATTAATTTTACGGAAACGCTGCTCTTTTGCCGCCATTGACTTGCATTAGACCGCATGGAATCCGCATCACTGTATATGTTGATGCGCTTTTAATGCGGTCTAATGTGCGGATGGTACCCGGGTGTGGATGAGAGGACTCTCATCCAGACCCAGGTACCATTAAAAAAAAAAGAATAAAATAAAAAATATATATATTCTCACCTTCTGACGGCCCGCGCTGCGTCCTGCTGGCTTCCCGGGCACTTCGCGGTTGAATGAAGGACCTTCGCTGACGTCAGAGTCATGTGACGGGTCACGTGACGCTGACGTCGGAAGGTCCTAAAGTCTTCACTGCCGGCAGCCGGGACCGAGCGAAGCAGGACACCGGGGGCCATCAGAGGGTAAAGTATAGATTTATTTTTTATTTTTTGACATTCACACACTATATAAATCCATGCCGGTTGCATGGATTTATATAGTGTGAAGTTGACAAGCACTTTCCAAGTGATGCTAAAATCTCTTGGGAAGCGCTTGTCAACCCGCATGCGGAAATGCATGTGAAGAACGCTTCATTTCCGCATGTCCCTGGCAGGAAACCGCATGTACAATCCGCATGCGTTTTTTCCTGCCAGAGAGATGCAGAAACGCTCAGGAAAAAATCCTGAGCATTTCTGCATCGTGTGCACATACCCTTAAATGCTTCTTCTTCTGCCAGTGATTCTGAGATTGTAATTTTGTTTTTGTAAAACATTGCACCTGTTCGTACTGGATCAGTTGTTTAGTCGTTATTTATGAAAGTATTCCAAATTTTCTGAAAATTTAGAAAAAATTTGCAATTTTTAAACTTAATTGTATACCCTTAATGAGATGTATATAGCTATAAAATATAAGTGTCTGCTCTATATGGGGTGATCCTGCGTTCAGGAGAAATTGCATAATACATTGTGCAGGCTAAAATTTGAGTCTGAAGTAACATTTTAGCTTAACCGCTTTAGGTTGTGTGCCCACGATGCGTTTTTTAAGCATTTCCGCAGCGGCAAAAACGCTGCAGAAACACTTAAAAAACGCATGGTAGAAGGCCTGCCATGTTCCCCAATGATAATCCGCATGTGCTGTGTACATGCTGCGGAAATTGCCGCTGCGGATTATCATTGCAGAAAAAAACGCAGCACTACCAATTATTTTACGGAAGTGCTGCGTTTTCGCCGCCATGGATTTGCATTAGAACGAATGGATTACGCTTCAATAGATAAGCACATGCGGAATATATGCGTTCAATGTGCGGATGGTACCCGGGTGTGGAGGAGAGGAGACTCTCCTCTGGACCTGGGTACCATAGAAAATTGTAAAAAAAACAATAAAATAAAAAATAAATATGATACTTACCTTCTGGTGGCCCCCGGTGCGCTCGTCCTCTCATGCCGGCAGATCGCGATGGACTGGAGGACCTGCGCTGATGTCATAGTCATGTGACTGGTCACGTGACGCTGACGTCGGCAGGTCCTTCAGTGTACCGCGATCTGCTGGCATGAGAGGACGGAGTGAAGCAAGACTGCGGGGGCCATCGGAAGGTAAGTATAGATTTATTTTTAAACATTCTTTCGGTCACACTATATAAAGTTGACAAGCACTTTCCAAGTGATGCTAAAATCGCTTGGAAAGCGCTTGTCAACCCGCATGCAGAAATGCATGTGAAGAACGCTTCACATCCGCATGTACCTGGCAAGAAAAACGCATGTACAATCCGCATGCGTTTTTTTCTGCCAGGGAGATGCAGAAACGCTCAGGAAAAATTCGGAGCATTTCTGCATCGTGGGCACATAGCCTTACTCCCCCCCCCCAGGGTGGTTTGCACGTTAATGACCAACCAATTTTTACAATTCTGACCACTGTCACTTTATGAGGTAATTACTCTGAAACGCTTCAACGGATCCCCCTGATTCAGAGATTGTTTTTTCGTGACATATTGTACTTCATGACAGTGGTAAAATTTATTCGATATCACTTGCATTTATTCGTGAAAAAATTGGAAATTTGGTGAAAATGTTGAAAATTTCACAATTTTCAAAATTTAAATTTTTATTTCGTTAAATCAGAGAGATATGTTACACAAAATAGTTAATAAATAACATTTCCCACATGTCTACTTTACATCAGCACAATTTTGGAATCCAACATTTTTTTCATTAGTGCGCTATAAGGGTTAAAAGTTGATCAGCGATTTCTCATTTTTCAAACACAATTTACAAAACCATTTTTTTAGGGACCACATCACATTTGAAGTGACTTTGAGGAGCCTTTATTACAGAAAATACCCCAAATTGACACCATTCTAAAAACTGCACCCCTCAAGGTGCTGAAAACCACAATCAAGAAATTTGTTAACCCTTCAGATGCTTCACAGGAATTTTTGGAATGGGGACGAAAAAAGTGAACATTTAACTTTTTTCACAAAAATTTTACTTTAGACCCCATTTTTTTTATTTTTGCAGGGGTAACAGGAAAAAATGGACCCCAAAATTTGTTGTGCAATTACCCCTGAGCACGCAGATACCTCATACGTGATTAAAAAACACTGTTTGGGCGCACAGCAGGGCTCAGAAGGGAAAAGGCGCCATTTGACTTTTTGAATGTAAAATTTGCTTGAATAATTAGCGGATGCCATGTTGCGTTTAGAGAGCCTCTGATGTTCCTAACCAGTGGAAACCCCCCATAAGTGATACCATTTTTGAAACTAGACCCCTCAGGGAACTTATCTAGATGTGTGGTGAGCACCTTGAACCCCCCACAGAAGCTTATAACATGTAGCCGTGAAAATAAAATTTTCACATTTTTCCCACAAAAATGTTTTTCAGCCCCCAGTTTTGCATTTTCATAAGGGTAGCAGGAGAAATTGCACCATGCAACTTGTTGTGCAATCTCTCCTGAGTAAGTCAATACCCCATTTGTGGGGAAAACCACTGCTTGGGCGTACAGCAGGGTTCGGAAGGGAAGGAGCGCCATTTGACTTTTTGAATGTAAAATTTGCTTGAATAATTAGCGGACGCCATGTTGCATTTGGAGAGCCCCTGATGTGTCTAAACAGTGTAAAACCCCCACAAGTGACACCATTTTGGAAACTAGACCCCTGAGGGAACTTATCTTGATGTGTGGTGAGAACCTTTAACCCCAGGTGCTTCACAGAAGTTTAAAACATGAAGCCGTGAAAATAAAAAAATCTAACTTTTTCCACAAAAATGATCTTTTAGCCCCAAATTTTTTACTTTCACAAGGGTAAGAGGAGAAATTGGAACCTAAAAACTGTTTTGCAATTTCTCCTGAGTACGCCAATACCCCATATGTGGGCAAAATACACTGTTTGGGCGCATGTCGGGGTTCAGAAGGGAAGGAGCACTGTGTGACTTTTTGAACGCAAAATTGTCTGGAATCAAGAGCGGATGCCATGTCGCATTTCGGGAGCCCCTGATGTGCCTAAATAGTGGAAACCCCCCACAATTGACTCCATTTTGGAAACTAGACCCCTCAAGGATTTTATCAAGGGGTATAGTGTATATTTTGAACCCAGAGGTATGACAGAATTTGATAACATTAGGTCATCATATTGAATAAATTGTCATTAGTCTTGAGCGCAAGTGCTCGCTACTTGAGTTTGCATTGTGTACTCGGGTATGCACCATATATCACGGGTGCTCGAGTAACATGCTTGAGTCCCTGCCCTGCATGTTTCACGGTTGTTAGACACCCAAAAAAAAACATGCGGGGATCGCTCCTGCATGGCAGGCGATCCCAGCAATGTTTTTTTTGGCTGCGAAGCATATGGTGCAGAGACTCGAGCATGTCACTCGAACACCTGCGATACTCAGTGCATACCCGAGCACCCGATGCAAACTCAAGTAGCGAGCACTTGCGCTCAACACGGGTCGCCATATTGTCATCATTTTTTTTTTCTTTACTTTTGATAAAATCCCAAATCTAACCCCAACCCTAACCCTAGCCCAACCCTAACCGTAGCCCAACCCTAACCCTAACCCTAGCCCCAACCCTAACCCTACCCCAACCCTAACCACAAACCTAACCCTAGCCCAACCCTAACCCTAGCACAACCCTAACCCTAGAGTTTATTTTTTTACACCATTCCTCGTGTGGTATAAGTGATTAGACGACTTTATTCTTCAGGTCGGTTCGATTACAGCAGTTCAAGATTCATATTGGGTTTTTATGATTGATAGCTGTCACACACTAAAAGATGCTTTTTTGCAAAGACTAGTTTTTGCATCTCCATATTTTGAGAGCTATAATTTTTCCATATTTTGGCCAACAGAGTCATGTGATGGCTTGTTTTTTGCAGGACAAGTTGAAGTTTTTATTGCTACCATTTTCGGGCATGTGACTTTTTTTTATCGCTTTCTATTCCGATTTTTGGGAGGCAGAATAAACAAAAACCAGCAATTCAGGAATTTTTTTTTTTGCCGTTCCACGTTTGGTAAATTTGATAAGACAGCTTTATTCTTCAGGTCAGTACCTTTACAGCGGTTCCGTATTTATGTTGTTTTTTATATTTTGGCGCTTTTACACAATAAAAACTTTTCTAGAAAAAATAATTTTTTTGTATCGCTTTATTTTGAGATGGAGCTGAATGGCGGCTTGTTTTTTGTGGGACAAGATGACCATTTCAGCGGTACCATTTTTATTTACATTCGTCTTTTTGATCGCGTGTTATTCCATTTTTTTGTTTGGCGGTATGATGATAAAGCATTGTTTTTTGCTTAGTTTTTTTTTTTTTGATGTGACATCAGCGGATGTCAGAGCAGGCTGCAGCCGGGGGTCACGTGATGTCTAAATGGCTAAATCCCCTGTGGGAGAGAGGAGACCCCCTGGTGTCCGACCTGTCGTCTTTCCTCATGGCATTCCGGAAAGTCTTCGATGAACCAGGACGTAAGACCTCATCAGCCTCCTCTCTGCTATGTCTCCGCCAAGGGAGTCTCACCGTGGGCCAATATGCCATACGGTTCCACACCCTCGCTTCTGAGCTTGCCTGGGATAACGAGGCCCTAGTGTCCATCTTCTGGGAAGGCCTTTCTGGCCGGATTAAAGACGAGCTCGCCGGTCGGGACATTCCTACTGCGATGGATGACCTGGTGTCGCTGGCTACCCGGACATCCGGTTTCAAGAGCACACCAAAGAGACCACCTGTGAGAGAAGATTTCCCTGCCTTGCTCCTACTTTCCAGAGACCTGTCTCCTCATCTGTTACTCCTCGGGCGCACTCACCTGAGCCCATGCAGATCGACCAGACCAAGATGGTCAAATCTCGCCAGGAGTCACGCCGAGCCGAGGGGAGCTGTTTCTATTGCGGCAGTAAGGAGCACCTGATCCGTTCCTGCCCAGAGAGGCCGGGAAACTCCAGTGTCTAGGACCGCTCGGAGAGGTCGCCCTATACAAAAGTAAACCCTCTCCATCCCTGACTATGTCTGTCTCTATCTCCTGGGGAGAGAGCCGTCACTTTGAACTCGCTCACCTGGATTCTGGAGCTGCTGGAAACCTCATTTCCCAGTCCCTGGTTGAGAAATATCATATCCCCACCAAGTCTCTGGCTGAACCATTGTCAGTCGCCTCCGTGGATGGAAGACTTCTTCCGGTGACCATCCTGCTCGTCACGGAACCCATAACCCTGCAGGTGGGAATGCTGCTCTCAGAAAATTTCCTTCCATGTGCTACCTGGACTCTCTCACTCCCTATTGCTAGGCCTACCTTGGCTCCAGACACATGAACCCGTGTTGAACTGGCAATCCGATGAAGTACTCCGGTGGGGGCCGGACTGCCACAAGACCTTCCTGGTTCCGGTTCATCCGATTCGTCCACCACCTACCCCAGCTAATTTACCCGGTCTTCCGGCTCCTTATTGGTCCTATGCTGACGTCTTCGGTAAAAAAGAAGCAGAAACTTTGCCACCTCATAGGCCATATGATTCCCCACTCGACCTGGTACCTGGCGCCACTCCACCCCTTGGCCGTATTTACCCGTTGTCCGCGGCCGAAACCCCGGCCATGTCTGAGTACATTGAAGAGAATCTGTCTAGGGGATTCATCCGGAAGTCTACCTCCTCGGCCGGCGCCAGATTCTTCTTTGTCAAAAAAAAGGATGGCTCGCTACGCCCCTGTATTAACTATAGAGGACCCAATCAGATCACGGTAAAGAATAAATACCCCCTGCCACTCATCTCCGAGTTGTTTGATCGCCTTAAAGGCGCCAGGATCTTTTCCAAGCTGGATCTACGTGGAGCATATAACCTGGTCCGTATCTGGCAAGGAGACGAGTGGAAGACGGCATTCAATACTCGGGACGGTCACTATGAATACCGTGTGATGCCCTTAGGTCTCTGCAATGCTCCCGTCGTCTTCCAAGAACTGGTCAACGACATCTTCCGTGATCTTCTTTATTCCTGCGTGGTGGTATACCTGGACGACATCTTGGTCTTCTCTCTCCGGATCTTCCCACACACCGGAGAGATGTTCGTCAGGTCCTGCTTAGGCTCAGGCAGAACCACCTCTATGCTAAATACGAGAAGTGCCTCTTAGAACAGACCTCTCTTCCATTCCTAGGCTATGTTATCTCCCAGACAGGCTTGCGAATGGATCCCGAGAAACTCTCTGCTGTCATAAAGTGGCCCCGTCCTAAGGGGTTGAAGGCGATTCCTGGGCTTCGCCAATTACTATCGTCTCTTCATTCCACACTTCTCGTCTCGGACGGCTCCCATATCTGCGCTCACCCGTAAGGGAGCAAATCCCAAGCAATGGTCACCCGAAGCTGAGGAGGCCTTCCTTTCCTTAAAGCAAGCCTTCTCCTCTGCCCCTGTACTGCACCGTCCGGATTGTAATAAACAATTCTACCTGGAGGTTGATGCTTCCTCCTCCGGAGCCGGGGCGGTGCTCACACAAAAATCTTCTTCCGGGAGAATGGTAACCTGCAGCTTCTTCTCCAAAATCTTCTCCTCATCTGAGCGCAACTACTCCATAGGAGACCGAGAATTGCTAGCCGTCAAATTGGCGCTGGAGGAGTGGCGCTATCTGCTTGAAGGGGCTCTATACCCGGTGATCATCTACACAGATCACAAAAATCTGGCATATCTCCAAAATGCCCAGAGACTTAATCCGCGTCAGGCCTAGTGGTCTTTGTTCTTCGCCCGCTTCGACTTCATCCTTCATTTCCGCCCGGCGGACAAGAATGTCAAAACTGATGGCTTGTCCCGATCCTTCCTGTCCTCCGATCAAGAGGAGGAGCCTATGCACATCATCGACCCCTCCAAGGTGATGAATGTGGCCCCCTTGGATTTGACTCGTCTTCCACCCGGTAAGACGTTCGTAGCGGTACCAGACCGTGAGAAGGTTCTTCGCTGGGGTCATTCTTCTAAACTAGCTGGCCATGCTGGCCAAAAGAAGACCTTCCTGCTCATTTCCCGGCATTACTGGTGGCCTACCCTGCGTAAGGATGTGGTAGACTTCGTCTCAGCCTGTTCATCTTGTGCCCGCAACAAAGTTCCCAGACACTTACCAGCCGGTCATCTCCTGCCGCTTCCCGTACCTGTTGCCCCGTGGCAACACATCGCTATGGACTTCATTACCGACCTCCCTGTTTCTGCCGGGTGTACTGTCATTTGGGTGGTCGCGGACCGCTTCTCCAAAATGGCCCACTTCATTCCCCTGCCTGGTCTCCCGTCTGCACCTGAGCTGGCTAAAGACTTTATCCGCCATATCTTCCGTCTCCATGGTCTCCACATCGTGTCGGATCGAGGGGTTCAGTTCACCTCACGCTTCTGGAGAGCGACATGTAAACTCCTGGTTGTCACCTTGGATTTCTCCTCCGCTTACCATCCTCAGTCCAATGGTCAAGTGGAGCGGATCAATCAGATCCTTACCAGCTACCTCTGGCACTTTGTTAATGTCCACCATTCTGATTGGGTAGACCTCCTTCCTTGGGCCGAATTCTCTTATAATAATCACGAGAGTGAATCCTCTTCCAAATCCCTGTTCTTTATAGTCTATGGCCAACTTCCCCGGATTCCGTTTCCCGTCTCCGCCTCTGTGGACAACCCTGCCGCAAAGTCTCTTGTCAGCGAGTTTTCCACCATTTGGGAGAGTACTAGGTCTGCACTTTTTCAGTCCTCTGGGCGGATGAAGAGATATGCTGATAAGAGACGTCTGGATCCGCCTCAATTCCGTCTGGGAGAGAAGGTTTGGCTCTCCTCCAAACATGTGCGGCTCAAGATACCCTCCTACAAGTTAGGTCCTCGCTTCATCGGCCCTTTCGAAATCCTCAAGCAAATTAATCCAGTGGCCTACAAATTAAAACTCCCGGCCACCTTACGGATTCCCAACTCCTTCCACGTATCTCTCCTCAAACCCATTGTCTTTAACTCTTTTTCCAACAATCCAGGTACTCCCCCTGCTCTGGTTTCCGCTGAGGACGTCTTTGAGGTAGAGCGTATTCTGGCCACCAAGAGTGTAAGAGGAAAGACCTTTTTCTGGTAGATTGGAAGGGGTTTGGTCCTGAGGAGAGAACTTGGGAACCCAGGGAGAACAAGAACGCCCCGCTTCTCCTTGAAAAATTTCTTTCAGGCCAAAAAAAGAGGGGGCCTAAAGGGGGGGTACTGTAGCATCAGCGTCTCTGCCCCTTGCTAGGCAGAGACTCCGTCACTCACACCTTCCCGCTCCTGGCTCGGCGTCCTCCAGCGCTTCTCTCCCCGCTGCTGCCGGCGCGCGCTCCTTCCATGGCACTGTGATTAGGGCGCGAGCGCTCCCCCTCTCTTAAAGGGACTGCGCGCGCTGTCCTAAGGAGTCCCCGGCCAATTGCCGGAGGACCTCCCATATATAAGGCACCTCCTCCAAAATGGAGTTGCCCAAGCAAAGTTGTTGCACAGTTTCTGATCTCTGCTTTAGCCCTCAGGTCCCGTTGCTAGCCTGACTCCTCGCCCTGCCTGCCAGCCTGTTATCTGCCCGTTACCTGCCAAGCCTGCCAGCCTGCTCACCTGGAGCGCTCACCTGTTACCTGCCTGTTACCTGCCCTGTCGGTCAGCCCGCTCACCTGGGAGCATCCGCCTGTTACCTGCCCTGTCTGTCAGTCCGCTCACCTGGGAGCATCCGTCTGTTACCTGCTGTGTCCGTCAGCCCGCTCACCTGGGAGCGCCCACCTGTTACCTGCCTGTTACCTGCTTTGTCTGTCTGCCCGCTCACCTGGGGGCACCCGCCTGTTTCCTGCCAGCCTGCCTGGAGACTCTGCCGTCACTTGCTGTGACCACCTGCCTGGTAAACCTAGAGACTACTACTTGCTCTGCTGTCACGAACCGTGATCACCTGTCAGCTACCAGAGACTTCTGCCTGCTTGCCGTGTCCATCCATCTTACTGGTCAGTCCCAGCCATCTGTCCCGTGGGAGCCACCTGCTGTCTTACAAGGTCGTCCCCAGAGTAGCACCTGGTCCCTCTGCCCGGATCCTCCCTGGTCACGGAGTCGCAAGGTCGCCGTCCGACCAGGGTCGGTTCGGGTTGATACTTAGTCACACCCCTCTGGGTCCCTCTTTGCACCTCGGCACAGAGGTTCCTCCACCCGGACCCGTAACAATAGTATTTCCTGCAGAGGGTTTTCTGAAGGTTTTTGTGTGGATGGGAGCCTTGTGTTCTCCTATTAATTCCAAATCCAGGAATGTTATTTTAGTTCTGTCTATGGTATGTCTATGGTATGGGTGAACCACAAATTAAACTCATTGTTGTTTAAATAAGTTAAAACTCTGTAATATCATTAGTTTCACCACCCCAGATGATTAATCATCAATAAATCTGGTATAGATGATAATAGAAGAACAAAAAGGATTGTGGACACTATTTATAAAACCTGAAGGTAACTGAAGGTAACTGGATCCTTAGTCACAGTAAACAATGTTCCTGTTTGTTGTCACTCTCTCCTCTGTAGTCCTTCACTTTCTACTAACCCCTATAATCCCTACTCCTAGTAAGGAATTGGTCATCTGTCTCTCCATTCTCCCCATCCATCTCACCTCCTCCTCAGAACTGATCCTCAACATACAATCCTGTGTCTCTAAGCCCAGACAACCACCTTATGCTCTCTCCTGCTCTCACCTACTAACACTTTCTCTACTCCTCCTCACTGCTGGTGATATCTCCCCAAATCCTGCCCCCCCCCCCACCCACCACATCCCCACAGTCACATCTACCTCTCATCCTTGATCGATCACACATTTCCGCAACCTTTCTAACCTTATACCCATCCGCCCAGCCCCACTAACAGAAGCTCTATGGAACGCACACTCTGTCTGCAACAAACTTTCCTACATCCATGATCTTTTCATTACTAACAAACTTTCCTTCCTCGGCATCACTGAAATCTGGCTCACCCCCTTCTGACACAACCTCTTCATTTGCACTTTCTTATGGCGGTTTCCACCTCTCCCACACACCCCGCCCCAGCAGCAAGTATGGTGGAGGAGTTGGCTTTCTTCTGTCAGATAACTGCTCCTTCTCACATATCCCATTGCCATCCTGCATTACCCTCCCCTCTTTTGAAGTGCACTGTGTGCACAACTACTCACCCTTCAACCTCCAACTGGCTGTCATTTACCACCCCCCAGGGCCAGCTACCACCTTCTTAGACCACTTCACCACCTGGCTACTCCATTTCCTTTCTGCTGATATCCCCACTATCATCATGGGTAACTTCAACATCCCCATTGACACTTCCCAATCATCTGACTCTAAGCTTCTATCCCTCACTTCCTCCTTCTGCCTCGCTCAATAGTGTTCCGCAGCCACTCACAAAGATGGACACACATTGGACCTCATCTTCACCAGCCTCTGTTCCCTATCTAACTTCTCTAACTCACCTCTCCCTCTTTCTGACCACAACTTACTCATATTCTTTCCCCTCTCCTCTCCAGGTCTGCAATCCCCCATCCAGAAACTTGCACACGCTCGCAGAAATCTCAAACTCCTTGACCAACACTCATTCTCTGAATCCCTTCTCCCTCTTACATAAATTACTTACACGATGCAGATGCTGCTGCTGCTTTATATAACACCACAACAGCTGCAGCTCTCAATTTGGTCGCCCCCCTCACACATACCAAAGCTTGCACCATCAACAGGCTACCCTGGCACACCAGCCTGACTAAAGAACTGAGACGGGTTTCCAGAGTTGCTGAACGAAGATGGAAAAGGTCTCACTCCAACGAGCACTTCATCACATTCAAACAGTCCCTCACTACTTTCAAGTCCACACTAACTGCAGCAAAACAAGCCTACTTCTCATTGCTCATATCCTCCCTGTCTCACAACCCTAAACAGCTATTCAGTACTTTCAATTCTCTCTTCCATCCTCCAGCTCCTCCTCCTCGCTTATTTTAGCTGAAGACTTTGATCATTCTTCAAGCAGAAGATTGACAACGTAAGGCAAAGCTTTGGCCATTAGTCCCCATAGCCTCTTCTCATAACTACTCGACTCTCCGCCTCCAAAATAAGCTTCTTTGCCATTACGTAAGATCAACTTTCCTCTTTACTCTCCAAGTCACATCTTACCACCTGTGAACTTGACCCAATTCCGTCTCACCTCATCCCAAACCTCACCGCAGTCTTCATCCCAACCCTAACCCACCTCTTCAACCTGTCACTAACAACTGTCGTCTTCCCCTCATGCTTCAAACATCCTCAAAAAGCCCTCCCTTGACCAATCCACTCTGTCTAGCTATCGCCCCATCTCACTTCTCCCTTATGCCTCAAAACTACTGGAACAACACGTCCATTTTGAACTCTCCTCCCACCTGTCCTCCTACTCCCTCTTTGACCGCTTACAATCTGGCTTTCAATTGCATCGCTCCACTGAAACTGCCATGACTAAAGTCACCAACGACGTACTGACTGCCAAATCCAAGCGACACTACTCTGTTCTCCTCCTCCTGGACCTGTCCTCTGCTTTTGACACACTGGACCATTCCCTCTTACTACAGACTTGGATCTCCTCATACCTAACAGACCGGACATTCAGCGTCTCCCACTCACACACCACCTCCTCATCTCGCCCCCTATCTGTTGGTGTCCCCTAAGGCTCAGTTCTAGGACCCTTGCTCTTCTCCATCTACACCTTTGGCCTGGGGCCGCTCATAGAGTGTCACGACTTTCAGTATCACCTCTATGCTGATGACACACAGATCTACCTCTCTGGACCTGATATCACCTCCTTACTAACCAGAATCCCGCAATGTCTGTCCGCTATTTCATCTTTCTTCTCTGCTAGATTCCTAAAACTTAATATGTATAAAACTGAATTCATCATCTTTCCACCATCTCACTCAACCCCCCACCTAACCAATCTATAAAAGTCAATGGCTGTCCACTCTCCCCACTCCTGCAAGCTCTCTGCCTCGGGGTAATCCTTAACTGATCTCTCCTTCAAACCTCATATCCATGCCCTTTCCACGTCATGCTGGCTCCAACTCAAAAATATTTCCAAGATCCGTACATTCCTCAACCATGAATCTGCAAAAACACTAGTGCATGCCCTCATCATCTCTCGCCTCGACTAGTGCAACCTCCTGCTCTGTGGCCTCCCTTCTACTGCTCTCGCACCCCTGCAATCTATCTTTAGCTCTGCTGCCCGACTAATCCACCTGTCCCCCACTATTCCCCGACCTCTCCCCTCTGTCAATCCCTTCACTGGCTCCCCATTGCCCAGAGACTCCAGTAGAAAACCCTAACCTTGGCATACAAAGCCTTCCACAAACTGTCTCCTCCATACATCTGTGATCTAGTCTCCTGGTACCTACCTGCAAGCTCCGATCCTCACAGGATCTCCTTCTCTACTCCCCTCTTTTCTCCTCTTCCCACAATCGCATACAAGGTTTCTTCCATGCATCCCCCCTACTCTGGAACTCTCTACCCCAACATTTCAGACTCTCGCCCTAACGTGGAAACCTTCAAAAAGAACCTGCAGACCACCACTTCCGACAAGCCTACAACCTGCAGTAACCCTCGCTGCACGACCAGCTGTTCCCTCACCTACTGTATCCTAACCCCCCATCCTTCTAGATTGTGAGCCCTAGCAGGCAAGGTCCTCTCTCCTCCTGTACCAGTCGGCGACTTGTATTTGTTCGAACTATTGTACTTGTTGTTTGCTATGTATACCCCTTTTTCACATGTAAAGCGCCATGGAATTAATGGCGCTATAATAATAAAACACTCCTCCCACCATGCCATTCCGATGTTCGCTACTGATGGGGAGAATTTAGCCCCCATGGAAACTCCGCTGTTTTGGAGAAAAAATATTTTATTGAACAGATTTAATGAATGACTGTAGATCAGGAGAGTAAGAACTAAATTTGGACAGGTGATGATCAACTGCAGAAATAGCAACGTGGTGCGGGATGCTTGTATATAGTTCCACTCCAGCTCAAAACATCACAGCAATCTTGAATGGAACCTGGGATACGTAGGACAAGTAGTTGGAGAGCTGAATCCAGCCACTGTCCAAGGCGTTCGCTAAAGGAGCCTATGCCTGCAGCAATTGGATGCATCAGTGGTAGTTTTTCTTTTTTGTGTGTTTTGGGTAATGCATGAATAATAAGTATAGTTGGATGATTTACAATAATGAATTCAGATTCTTTTTTTGTTAAAATACCCAATGCTATTCCCTCCTGAACCAAGTGTTTTAGTTTTTCTTGGAAAAATGACCGCCGCCAGGGACCAGGGGGAGACGGACAGGTGAGTATACTTTTTTTGTATTATTTTTACTTTTTTTGTCTTTTTTTTTTACTGTGGGCTGGGCACAGCCGACTACTGCTCTCCCCAGACGTACCGCTCTCAATGTTATTAGTGGGAGCGGCGATCGGATGAGAGAAGTAGTAGTCCTCCTCTCCGGACCTGGGTACCACCCGCAGCGCGTTTCCTGCGCAAATTTGCGTCCATTGGCTTTAATTGAAACAGCAAATCCGCAGGTATAGATATTATACTTGCGGGCTTGCTGCGGTTCAATGCTGTGTTTTTTTCTGCAATTGTAATCCTGAGCGGAAATTTCCACATCATGTGCACAGCACATCAGGATTACCATTGCTATAGCTGGCAGACCTATTAACAAGCGTTTTCCCAGCGGGAAAACCGACGTGAAAAGGCATCAAAAACGCTTCGTGTGCACATAGCCTTAATCATGCGAAGAGCATTGTGGATAATAAAAATAGAGAGGATCTAATCTCCAAAAAAAATAATTCTGGTTGAAATAAAAATATATAAAAAATGAATACGCAGATTCCAACATTAGTCCTCACCTACAATACCCATTATCCAGCTATTTCGGACATAGTAAAAAGAAATATTGATATCCTGAGAGAGGACAGTACTATGGACTTTTTTTTTTTTTTAAAGTATCAGAGTGGTGCCTCGTAGAGCACCCACAATCGGAAATAAACTGTCCCCCAGTCTTTTTAATCCCAGTCCCTCTATAAAAAACACATGGTTATCAGTGAGTGGTTTTCACAAATGTGTCTTGCTTTCATGCAGCACATGTCCATTTGCCTCTAAAAAAATTATTTTTTCTAATAACAACAAGTCTAAAATATTTTCAATTAAAAGTTTTGTAAACTGCAATTTAGAGCATGTGGTTTATGTGATTGAGTGCACTGCTTGTAAGCTCAAATACGTTGGTTCCACCACCAGAAAGTTTAAAACAAGACTGAGAGAACATTTGTACAACATTTTATTAACCACTGCTGGCCGCTCCCAGGCATAATGTGACCCCGCCGCTAATGTCATGTCAAGCGAGGCGTGACATCAGTGACACGGTCCCGCGGTGGCTACTGGATTGTGGGCGGGGTTACCCCCCGCGTCACACCCTGCATCTACTGCGCGCTTTCCCAATGAATGGTGAGAGGGAGAACGCGCTGTGGATGCTGGGTGTGACGTGCGGGGTAACCCCACCCACAGCCGAGCATCCACCATGCAACGCAGTACTGAGTCACACCCGGCTACAGTCGGAACTAGATGTGACATCAGCGGATGTCAGAGCCCGCTGCAGCCGGGGGCCACGTGATGCCTGTCAGCGGCCAGCGATAGCGCCGCTCACAGGCAGTATCACTCAAGGTATTTACAAAGAAACTTATTTTCATCATAAAAATACATTGGCCTATTTTCAACAGTAGTGGACAACCCCTTTAAAGTCCCATAGAAGGACTAGGTAAAAAAGGAGGGGAGGGGTACAAAATTGTAAAAATATTTAAAAAAAAATTACAAAGATCAAAAGAATAAAAAAAAACAATACATGCGTAAATTTATGTAAAAACAAGAATAAAAGAAGTAAACGCATTTGTTATCATCTCATCCGAAATAACCTGATTTGTAAAATTGAAGTTAATGTCTTCAGTGAACACCATAAAAAAACTAAATTAAAAACTTAGCAAAAAAAATGGAAAAAGAAATTTCAGTGGGCTGTGCCTTCCTACACAAAAGCCACAGCAAAGAAACGTATACTGTACAGTATAGGTTTTCCTTATAGTGCGCCCCTATAGCGGACAGATGCCTTGACACCCATCCTGACTGTGGCCAATGTCAGACATATATCTCTTGAGGGCATGCATCAGCCAGTGGGCACAAACACTGTGTACCTAGCCTTACAAGTTATCTCTGTTCACATCAGTTTTACTTCTTTAATCTCTTGAGGTCAGAGTCACTTTGTAGGTTCATGACCAGGCCTTATTTTTTAAATCTGACCACTGTCACTTTATGAGGTAACTCTAGAACTCTTCAACGGATCCCACTGTTTCTGAGATTAATATTTCGTTACATATTGTACTTTATGATTGTGGTAAAATTTCTTCGATATCATTTGCGTTTATTTGTGAAAAAAATGGAAATTTGGTGAAAATTTTGAAAATGTTGCAATTTTCAAACTTGGAATTGTTATGCCGTTAAATCAGAGAGATATGTCACACAATATAGTTAATAAATAACATTTCTTACATGTCTACTTTACATCAGAACAATTTTGGAAACAAAATTTTTCCTTGTTAGGAAGTTATAAGGGTTAAAAGTTGACCAGCAATTTCTCATTTTCCCAACAAAATTTACAAAACCATTTTTTTAGGGACCACATCACATTTGAAGTGACTTTGAGGGGCCTTTATGACAGAAAATACCCCAAAGTGACACCATTCTAAAATCTGCACCCCTCAAGGGGCTCAAAACCACATTCAAGAAGTTTATTAACCCTTCAGGTGATTCACAGGAACTGAAGCAATGAAGAAGAAAAAAAATTAACATTTAACTTTTTTTTCACAATTTAATTTAGACCCAATTTTTTTATTTTCACAAGGGTAACAGATAAAAATGGACCCCAAAATGTACTGTGCAATTTCTCCTGATCATGCCGATACCCCATATGTGGGGGAAAACCACTGTTTGGGCACACGGCAGGCCTCGGAAGGGAAGGAGCGCAGTTGGACTTTTTGAATTCAAAATTTGCTGGAATAATTAGCTGACGCCATGTATCATTTGGAGACCCTGTAATGTGCTTAAACAGTGCAAACTCCCCACAAGTGACATCACTTATCTAGATGTGTGGTGAGCACTTTGAACCCCCAGGTGCTTCACAAAAGTTTATAACGTAGAGCCATGAAAATAAAAAATCTATTTTTTCCACAAAAATTTTCTTTTAGCTCCAAATTTTTTATTTGCACAAGACCTCTCATTTTGTTGTGCAATTTGTTCTGAGTATGCCAGAACATACCCTACATGTAATTGGTAACTACTTTTGAGGCATAGTGCAAAGGTCAGAAGGGAAGGAGCGCTATATTATGCACATTTTACTGTTATTGTTTGAGGGTGCCATCATCCACTGGGAGATCCCCTGAGGTGCCATAGCAGCCTGAGGACCCCATTTTACAAACTACACCTCTCAATGAACTCATCTAGGGGTGAAATGATCATATTGACATCATGAGTGTGTCACAGAATTTTATACCATTGGGCAGTGAAGAAAAAATAATTACGTTTTTATCTCAAAAATTTTGTTTTAGCCCCAGATTTTACATTTTTCAATGGGGTTAATGGATAAAACTGGCCCCTAAAATGTGTCCCACAATTTCTGCTGAATGTAGCAATACCTCATATGTGACTGTACAGTACTGCTTAGCCACACGGCGACACTCGGGAAGGACGGAGCGCTATTTCACTGCTGGAGTGCAGGTTTTCCTAGAATAGTTTACGGACTCCATATGCACAGAACCTAAATGCTAAAAAAGAGCAGAATACCCCCTCAAGTGACCCCATTTTGTAAGTTATACCCCTGCCAAACATGTGGATGGTAAATCTGATGTAGGCACACACTGGAGCTCTGGAGGGCGGGGGTGGGGTGGGGGAGGGGGGTAGCATTAAAACTTCGGAGCGCAGAATTTGCTTTATTTCTTTTGGGGGCGAGGAGCCATTTCACTTTTCCAGTGCCCTTGTGCTACCAGTAACGTGGAAGCCCCCTATATTTACATTGACAGATGATGGATCGGAGTGTTCTGTTTTTTTTGTGGATAGATTTGAAGCTTTTATTGGGAACATTTTACATAACATTTTGGATCATATTTATCCGGTGCTCTATGCTGAGCACTTATTTTGGGGTTTCCATCTAAATCTCTGGGTGACGTGATTCAGGTGACACCCCCCAGGGGATCCATTCATTATAATGAGGCAGCAGAGTTACTCTTCTGGGCTCCATCTGACCTCTGTTCAGCTTTGTCCTACTTTTCAGAGGTGCCCAAAACTGCGGCCGATCGCGCATTTATGCACACCTAAAAAGACGGACAACGCTGAATCACAGGCCAGACGGCGTCCAGTGTTGCCATCTGCCTTGTTTTAGGGAATCTTCCTCTGGGACTGTCATGTAAGGGCTTGTTTTTTGCGAAACGATTTGACGTTTTTATTGGTACCATTTTTGGTCACATGACATATTTTGATCGCTTTCTATTCTAATTTTTGGGGAAGGAAAATGACCAAAAACTGGCAATTCAGGAATTGTGTTTTTTTTTTATGCATGTGGTAAAATTGATAAGGCAGAGTTATTCTTCAGGTCTGTACGTTTACAGCGGTACCACATTAACCGTTTCCCGACCGCCCACTGTAGATAAACGTCGGCGCTTGCTGGGCTCTGTGCAGCGCCGACGTTTAAAAACGGTGGGCGGTCCCGCAGCGCTCAGGACCCCCAGGGTCCTGCAAGCGCTGCGATTCTGGTGCAGAGCGTTAGCTCTGACAGGGGACATCATCGGGACCTGATTGGATCAGGTCCCAATGATGTTAACCCTTTGCTATGTTCTATATGCCGCGATCTATAGTGATCGCGGCATATAGAAGATAGACAGAGGAGAGGTGGTCGTCTTACTTACCTCTCCGACGACCCCTGATACCTTCCAGGACCTGGCGTTGCTATGGCAGCTGGAGGTCACATGACCGCCTCCAGATCTGCCATATATGGTGTCCTGCCAGGGTCAACCTGCAGCTGAAGCCTGGCAGGACACACTGACTGTGAAACAGTCAGAAAAGATCTCATGTAATGTAATACATGTCTATTACATTACATGAGATCAGTGAGCAGAAAAATAAAAATTAATGTCCCATACAGGGACTAAGTAAAAATGTAAAAAAAAAAGTAAAAAAAATGTTTTTAAACTGTTAAAAAAAAATCACAAAATAAATAAAAATAAATAAATAAAATATTAAACCAATAAATCCATATATTTATGCAAAACCAAAAAAAGTACACATATTTGGTATCGCCGCGTCCGAAACTACCCAATCTATAAAACTGTCACACTAATTAACTCCTTCTGTGCACACCGTAATAAAAATAAATAAAAAACGGAGCAAAAAAATATGCTTTTTCATCATATCGCCAAACAAAAAGTGGAAAAAAATGCGATCAGAAAGCAAAATGGAAATAAAAATGGTACCGCTGAAAACGTCATCTTGTTCCGGAAAAAAAAGCCACCATACAGCTCTATCAGCCGAAAAATAAAAAAGTTATACCTCTCAGAATAAAGCAATGCAAAAAAAATATTTTTTCTATAAAATTGTGTTATTGTGTAAAAGCGCCAAAACATAAAAAAAAATATACAGTAAGTGTAGTATCGCTGTAAATCTACTGACCCGAAGAATAATTCTGCCTTATCACTTTTACCACACGCAGAACGGCATAAAAAAAAACACCTCAAAAAACAATTCCTGAAGTGTTTGTTTTTGTTAATTTTACCTCCCAAAAAACGGAATAGAAAGCGATCAAAAAATGTCACGTACCCAAAAATGGTACCAATAAAAATGTCAACTCGTCCCGCAAAAAACAAGCCGTCACATGACTCTGTCGGCCGAAATATGGAAAAATTATAGGTCTCAAAATATGGCGATGCAAAAACTAGATTTTGCAAAAAAGGCGTCTCTTAGTGTGTGACAGCTGTCAGTCATAAAAACCCGATATAAATCTGGTATCTCTGTAATCGCACCGACCAGAAGAATAAAGTAATCTAATCAGTTATATCACACGAGGAACGGCGTAAAAAATAAATAAAACCAATTCTTCACCTGCTACTGATTTGTTTATTATGTCTCCCAAAGATCGCAGTAAGGCTCTGCTCACATTTATCTTGCGTTCTGCGCTGAGCACTTACACCAGAGTTTCCGTGTAAATCTCTGAAATACGTTATTCAGACGGAACCCATGACGGAAGATTCCCTGTAATGAGGCAAATATATGCCACTGTGGATGCCGTCTGGCCTGTGATCCCACGGTGTCATTTGTTTTAGGCGTTAGTAAAAGTGCGGTTGGCCACAGTTTTGTGCACTTCTGAAAAAAAGGACACCGCTAAACAGAGACCAGACGGAGTCCAGAGTAACTCTGCTGCCTCATTACAGTGAATGGATCCCGCAGGGGTTTCATCTGAATTACATCACTTGGAAATATAGATGGAAACCCCGATGTAAGTGCTCAGCCTAGAGCGCTGGATAAATGTTACGTAAAATGTTCCCAATAAAAGCTTCAACTCAGTCCTCAAAAAAAGCTAGTCCCCACTCAGGTCCGTCATCTGTTAAAAATATTGCAAGTTACTGGTAGCAGAAAGGCTCTGGAAAAGCGAAATGGCCCTTGCCCCCCAAAAGAAATTTAGAAATTTTTGTGCTCCCAAATCCAAATACCTATTCTACAATAATTTGTTCTCCAATTGTCAAATAGCACTCCGTCCCCCCCAGATCTCACCGTATGGCTGAGCGGTACAATACAGCCACATATGGGGTATTGACACTTTTAGAAGAAATTGTGTGACACATTTTGGCACCAATTTTACCCATTGCCCTGTGTGAAAATGTAAAATCTGAGGGTAAAACATTTTTTTGTGGTAAAAATATAATTATGCTTTTTTCACTGCCCAATGGTATAAATTTAAGAATTAAAAAATACTCACTACTTCCCTAGATGAATTCCTTGAGGTGTAGTTTACAAAATGGGGTCACTTGTGGGGGTTTCTGCTGTTTCGGCATGTCAGCGACTCTTCAAATGTGACATGGTGTCTGCTGCCTATCCCAGCCAACATAGCGCTCCTTTCTCTTCCGAACCCTGCCGTACACCAAAGCAGTGGTTTTCCCCCACATATGGGGTATCGGCGTACTCAGGAGAAATTGCACAACAAATTTCATGGTGCAATTTATCCTGTTACCCTTATGATAATGCAAAATTAGGGAATGAAAAACATTTTTTGTGGGAAAAATATGAAAATTTTATTTTTATGGCTCAATATTATAAACTTCTGTGAAGCAGCTGGGGGTGCAAGGTGCTCACCACACATCTAGATAAGTTCCCTAAGGGGTCTAGTTTCCAAAATGGTGGCACTTGTGGGGGGTTTCCACTGTTTAGGCACATTAGGGGCTCCCCAAATGCGATATGGCATCTGCTAATTATTCCAAAAAATTTACATTCAAAAAGTCAAATGGCGCTCCTTCCCTTTCAAACCCTGCCGTGCACCAAAGCAGTGGTTTTCCCCCACATATGGGGTATTGGCGTGTTCAGGAGAAATTGCACAACAAATTTCATGGTGCAATTTATCCTATTACCCTCATGATAATGCAAAATTAAGGGATGAAAAACGTTTTTGTGGGAAAAATGTGAAAATTTTATTTTTACAGCTCAATACAGGGGTTTCCACTGTTTAGGAACATCAGGGGCTCTCCAAACGCAACATGGCGTCTGCTAATTATTCAGACAAATTTTACATTCAAAAAGTCTAATGGCGCTCCTTCCCTTCCGAACCCTTCCCTTCCGAACCAAACAGTGGTTTTCCCTCACATATGGGGTATGAGCGCGCTCAAGAGAAATTGCACAAAAAATTTTGGGGTCCATTTTTTTCTGTTACCCCTGTGAAAATAAAAAAAATTGGGTCTGAAGTAACATTTTTGTGAAAAAACTTAAATGTTAATTTTTTTCTTCCACATTCCAAAAATTCCTGTGAAGCACCTGAAGGTTTAATAATGTTCTTGAATGTGGTTTTGAGCACCGTGAAGGGTGCAGTTTTTAGAATGGTGTCACTTTTGGGTATTTTCTGTCATAAAGGCCCCTCAAAGTGACTTCAAATATGATGTAGTCCCTAAAAAAATGTTTTTGTAAATTTTGTTGGAAAAATGAGAAATCGCTGGTCAACTTTTAACCCTTATAGCTCCCTAACAAAAAAAAATGTTGGTTCCAAAATTGTGCTGATGTAAAGTAGACATGTGGGAAATGTTATTTATTAACTATTTTGTGTGACATATCTCTCTGATTTAAGGGCATGAAAATTCAAAGTTTGAAAATTGCAAAATTTTCTAAATTTTTGCCAAATTTCCGATTTTTTCACAAATAAACGCAAGTGATATTGAAGAAATTTTACCACTATCATGAAGTACAATATGTCACGAAAAAACAGTCTCAGAATCAGGGGGATCCGTTGAAGCGTTTCAGAGTAATTACCTCATAAAGTGACAGTGATCAGAATTGTAAAAATTGGCCTGGTCACGAAGGCAAAAACAGGCTCTGGTGCGAAGTGGTTAATATCGTTTTTATACAAAATATATATATATTTTTTGCATCGCTTTATTCTGAGAGCTATAATTTTTTTATTTTTCCACTGATGGGGCTGTATGGCGGCTTGTTTCTTGTGGGACAAGATGACGTTTTCAGCGGTACTAATTTTATTTATATTTGTTTTTTTTATCGTGTTTCATTCCCCTTTTTTTTCCCAGTGGTATGATGATAAAGCATCGTTAGCCTCGTTTTTTTAAGGTTTTTTTGTGTGGCGTTCACTGAAGGGGTTAACTAGTGTGACACTTTTATAGGTCGGGTCGTTCCAGAATCGGCAATACCAAATATGTGTACTTTTTTTATTTTATTGTTATTTTTTTACATAAAAATGTGTATTTATTAGTGAATATGTTTTTTTTAATTAATATTATTTAATATTTGTTTTTATGTATTTGTATAAGTTTTTTGCCATTTATTCTTTACTTTTTACTTAGTCCCTTTATGGGACTTTCACTTGTTTCTCTTTGATCACAGGTATAATGTATTGCAATGTACTAGATTGCAGTGCATTGATTATACCTTTAGTGAAAGCTCCTGAGCCCATGCTGTGAGCATGGTTTCAGCAGCTTTCCGTAGCTTGGTGACCAGGGGGTCGTCATGACGACCCCTGGTCACCATGGCAATGATTGGGCCCCACGACATCGCAGGGCCACCGATCTGTCAGGGGGTTAACAGCCAGGGGTGGTGTTGACACTCCTACTAGCTGTTTAGTGCCGGAGATCAGCCACTGGCGGCGCTGAACTCCGGCACTGATCGGGCTGGAGACGCTGATATTTCAGCATCTCCTGCACGATCATGCTGAGATCGGTCAGTCAGATTGACTGACTGATCGCAGCGATCTAGGTGTGCGGACCGACCATATGGCTCCCTGCACCCCATCTTGTGCTGCTCAGCTGTCACAGATAGCTGTCCGCACTTATCTGTCACTGCGTGTTTACACACTGTGACAGTTTAACCCCTTAACAACATTTGCCGTACTAATACGCGTCTGTGCCCTGGGACTTAAGAGCCAGACCCGTATAAGGACGTCATGGCGATCGCGCGCGCACACAGGCTGTGCGGGCGCGATCGCCGCTGGGTGTCAGCTGATTGTCACAGCTGACACCCGGTACTATGTGCAGGGAGCGGTCCTGCATCGCTCCCAGCACATTAACCCCCGCGATGCTGCGATCGAAGTCGATCGCGGCAGTGCGGGGGCAAGCGGAGGTGATCGCCGATACTCACCTCCTCTTCCGGCTTCCAGCGCAGTCTGCAAAGGCTTCCCGGGTGTTGCCATGACGACCCGATGTCGTCATGACAACATCCGGGTCACCAGACAGCAGGAAGATTGCTTGGACATGCGCAGTGCATCTCCAAGCAATCTTCACACTGTGCATTTCTGACAGCTTGCATGGCATAGGGATGGTGCTGCATTCCTGTGCCATGCAGGCGATCAGAGAAAAAAAAGTGAAAGTCCCAGAGTGGGACAAAGTAAGAAAGTGTATAAACTGTGTGAAAGTGGAAAAAAAAATAAAAAAAACATTTGCAAAAATATAAAAAAAAAAATAAAAAAAATAATCCACCAAAAATAAAAATATAATGTACCCATCAATAAATATTATTATAAAAAAACACAAAAAAACAATAAAAGTACACATATTTGGTATCGCCGCGTCCATCAGCCGAAAAATAAAAAAGTTATAGCTCTCAGAATAAAGCGATGCTAAAAAATATTTTTTTCTATAAAATAGCTTTTATTGTGTATAAGCGTCAAAACATAGAAAAATTATACAAATGTGGTACCGCTGTAAACGTACTGACCCGAAGAATAAAGCTACCTCATCAATTTTACCACACGCGGAACAGAATAAAAAAAAAAAAAAAAAAAAAACAATTCCTGAATTGTTGGTTTTTGTTTATTCTGCCTCCCAAAAATCGGAATAGAAAGCGATCAAAAAATGTCACGTGCCTGAAAATGGCACCAATAACAACGTCAAGTCATCCCGCAAAAAACGAGCCGTCACATGACTGTCTGCCAAAATCTGGAAAAATTATAGCTCTCAAAATATGGCGATGCAAAAACTAGATTTTACAAAAAATGCGTCTTTTAGTGTGTGACAGCTGTCAGTCATAAAAACCCCATATGATTCTGGCATTGCTGTAATCACACCGACCCGAAGAATAAAGTCGTCTAATCACTTATACCGCACAAGGAACAGTGTCAAAAATAAACTCTTGGGTTAGGATTGGGCTAGGGTTAGGGCTGGGTTTGGGGCTAGGGTTGTGCTGGGGCTAGGGTTGTGCTGGGGCTAGGGTTGTGCTGGGGCTAGGGTTGTGCTAGGGCTAGGGTTGTGCTAGGGCAAGGGTTGCACTATGGTTAGGGTTGTGCTAGGGTTAGGGCTGGGGTTGGGATTTTTTTCAAAAGTAAGAAAAAAAGATGACGATATGGCGACTAGTGTTGAGAGCAAGTGCTTGCTACTTGAGTTTGCATCGGGTGCTCTGGTATGTATTGAGTATCGTGGGTATTTGAGTGACATGCTCGAGTCTCTGCCCCATATGCTTCGCGGCCAAAAAAGTTTACAGGGATTGCCTGCCATGCACGAGCGATCCCCGCATGTTTTTTTTTCGGTGTCTAATAACCGTGAAACATGCGGAGCAGGGACTCGAGCATGTCACTCGAGCACACGCTTTACATGGTGCATACCTGAGTACCCGATGCAAACTCAAGTAGCGAGCACTTGCGCTCAAGAATAATGACAACTTATTCAATATGATGACCTAATGTAAACAAATTCTGTGCCGTACCTCTGGGTTCAAAATGTTCACTATACACCTTAATAAAATCCTTGAGGGGTATAGTTTCCAAAATGGGGACACTTGTCGGGGAGCTCCACTGTTTAGGCACATCACGGGCTCTCTAAACGCGACATGGTGTCCGCTAACAAATTGAATGGAAAATCCGCTCAAATTGTTAGCGGACGCCATGTTGCGTTTGGAGAGCCCCTGTGTGCCCAAACATTGGAGCTCCCCCACAAGTGACCCCATTTTGGAAACTAGACCCCCCAAGGCACCTATCTAGATGCATAGTGAGCACTTGGAACCCCCAGGTGCTTCACAAATTGATTCGTAAAAATGAAAAAGTGAAAAAAAAACATTTTTTAATTTTTATGAATCAATTTGTGAAGCACTTGGGGTTCCAAGTGCTCACTATGCATCTAGATAGGTGCCTTGGGGGGTCTAGTTTCCAAAATGGGGTCACTTGTGGGGGAGCTCTAATGTTTAGGCACACAGGGGCTCTCCAAATGCAACATGATATCCGCTAACAAATTGAATGGAAAATCGGCTCAAATTGTTAGCGGACACCACGTTGCGTTTGGAGAGCCCCTCTGTGCCCAAACTTTGGAGCTCCCCCACAAGTGACCCCATTTTGGAAACTAGACCCCCCAAGACACCTTTCTATATGCATAGTGAGCACTTGGAACCCCCAGGTGCTTCACAAATTGATTCGTAAAAATGAAAAAGTGAAAAAAAAAACACTTTTTCATTTTTATGAATCAATTTGGGAAGCACCTGGGGTTCCAAGTGCTCACTATCAATCTAGATAGGTGCCTTGGGTGGTCTAGTTTCCAAAATGGGGTCACTTGTGGGGGAGCTCCAATGTTTGGGCACACAGGGACTCTCCAAATTCAACATGATATCCGCTAACAAATTGTCGGCTCAAATTGTTAGCGGATATCATGTTGCATTTGGAGAGTCCCTGTGTGCCCAAACATTGGAGCTCCCCCACAAGTGACCCCATTTTGGAAACTAGACCCCCCAAGGCACCTATCTAGATGCATAGTGAGCACTTGGAACCCCTAAGTGCTTCATGAATTGATTCGTAAAAATGAAAAAGTGTTTTTTTTTTCACTTTTTCATTTTTACGAATCAATTTGTGAAGCACCTGGGGGTTCCAAGTGCTCACTATGCATCTATAAAGGTGCCTTGGGGGGTCTAGTTTCCAAAATTGGGTCACTTGTGGGGGAGCTCCAAAGTTTGGGCACACAGGGGCTCTCCAAACACAACATGGCGTCCGCTAATTATTCAAGCAAATTTTACAATCAAAAAGTGAAATGGCGCTCCTTCCCTTCCGAGCCCTGCCGTGCGCCCAAACAGTGTTTCTTCCCCAAATATTGGGTATCTGCGTGCCCAGGGAAAATTGCACAACAAATTTTGGGGTCAATTTTTTTTGTTACCCCTATGAAAATAAAAAAATTGGGTCTAAAGTAACATTTTTGTGAAAAAAGTTAAATGTTCATTTTTTTCTTCCACATTCAAAAAATTCCTGTGAAGCACCTGAAGGGTTAATAAAGTTCTTGAATGTGGTTTTGAGCACCTTGAAGGGTGCAGTTTTTAGAATGGTGTCACTTTTGGGTATTTTCTGTCATAAAGACCTCTCCAAGTGACTTCAAATGTGATGTGGTCCCTAAAAAAATGGTTTTGTAAATTTTGTTGGAAAAATGAGAAATCGCTTTTAACCCTTATAGCTCCCTAACAAAAAAAATTTTGGTTCCAAGATTGTGCTGATGTAAAGTAGACATGTGGGAAATGTTATTTATTAACTCTTTTGTGTGACATATCGCTCTGATTTCAGGGCTTAAAAATTCAAATTTTGAAAATTGCAAAATTTTCAAAATTTTCACCAAATTTCCGTTTTTTTCACAAATAAACGCAAGTGATATTGAAGAAATTTTTCCACAATCATGAAGTACAATATGTCACGAAAAAACAATCTCAGAATCAGGGGGATCAGTTGAAGCGTTCCAGAGTAATTACCTCATAAAGTGACAGTGGTCAGAATTATAAAAATTGGCCCGGTCATTAACGTGCAAACCACCCGCGGGGCTTAAGGGGTTAAAGCCATAACGGACAATGCACGGCAAGGAGCATTAACTTACACCTGCTCATGCCGTGCAGTGTCCGTCATTGGGCGTTATGGGGTTAATACCGCTGTCAAGTGTGATGGTGACATGTAACAGACTTTAACATAATGGCCATCAGTTCTAATGAACATGGGGCCACCGTGCAGTATGAATGCACATTGACGAAGGGTTACCTTGACTGCCGGATGACCACTTTAAAAAAATATATATATGGCTCTCAGAATATGGTGACAAAAGCCAAATTGTTTTTGTAAATGTTTTTATTTTATTTTTAATTAGTAAATCATGAATAGAAATATATAGATTTGGGATCCCGTAACCATACTGACCCATAGAGCAAAGGTAACAGATCACCACCTGATTACCACAAAGTAAGCGGCGCTAGTACAAAACCTTGAAAAAGAAAATGTGGAATTACAGTTTTTTTCCTCACCGTTTCCACTTATTTCATAGAATAAGTGGTGTTCTGCAAAAAACAAGCCCTCTTGCGGCTATGTCGAAATATTAGAAAGGTTATGGTTCTTGTTACAAGGAGAGGAAAAACTAAGTTACAATATCCTGGGGAAAAGCTCTGTGTCTGCCTCCTGAAAACCTCCAGCTCAGGGTTTGTTACCCGACCGACGACATGTTTAACAGATTCCTTTGACTAAACCACCCTTCACATGTCCATATAATACCGGTACTGGAAAAATGGTACCGGTGTCATAAGTATTTTGGATCAGTGTGCCGTCCGTGTGCCATCAGTGTTCTATCCGTGTGCAATTCATTTTTTTTCCACCATGACTTAAATATCAATTCCAAAGCTTCTCCTATACTTTGCAGTGTTAAACATGTACAGCACACGGTTGTCACAAGGATGTTTCACACGGAGCCAGAAATGTGTATTGGCCCTTGTAATCCATGCGGACGAGTCTCATGCAAAGATCACCATAGATTATGATAGGTATGTGTGGATACGTGTCTTCAATGCATGTGAAAGCGAATGCCACACGTGCTGAAAACATGTACATGTGAAGGAAGCTTTACACACTGTGTGAACAAGTATGAAAAGTCACCTCTTAATCATTGAATTAAGGTTTTCTCTTTTGGTTCCATTGCCATGGGTATAAAATCCAGCATCTAAGCATGTAGTCTGCCTGTGCGAACAGTTGTGATAAAATGGCTCGTTCTAAAGAGCTCCCTGAATTCAGCATCTTGCTGTCATATGTTGTCACAAGTCAGTTCATGAAAGTTCAAATAAGACATGGCTGGGTGAGTTTGGTGTGGAAGAACATGACTGACCCTTCAAGAGACCTAACCTCAACTCCATCAGATAGATACCTTTTGGATTAACCAGAGATTACAAGCCAGGTCCCCTTGTCCAACATCAGTGTCTGACCTGATAACTGCTCTTCTGGAAGAATGGACAACAAATTGCACAGAAATGTCCCCCAATTTTTTTTTTAGAGTGGAAGCTTTATTAGCTGCAAAGGGAGATCAACTCCATGTTAATGACCCTGGATTTAAAAAGGAATGTCATAAAATTTCCTCCAGGAGTAATGTGTATGTGTCCCAATAATTTTATCCCTACAGTGTGTAATAGGTTCTGCTTCTTCCATGGTGAGAGGTGGAGACTGCTTCTCTGATGATGTGTAAATCTGGAGGTGAATGAGAATCATAATCAGTTTTGTTATATATTTTAGGAAGGACGTCCAGAATAAAAGGCTTAAAGCACCCAATAATTGAAGACAGTGAGGATGAGGAGGTGCAGCCAACGTAAGCACTAAATACGACTATCATTCGTTACATTGTATTGTAAGGCTATGTTCACATGTCTGGTAGTTATACCTGTTTTTGGATTTGTTAGGGGTGATAAAAAATGAAAAGATACTATGCAAAATTAGTTCATTCAAATAAGGACGGGAATGTCTTAAATTGTTTTCTTTTTTACTGCAATCTGTTTTTTAGCAGGATCATGTGCCGATTTGCCATGAGCGTTACCCGTTGGCCATCGCTCATAGCAGATGATCATTTTAACCATGTGTAGCACAAGTGATCGGATGAAAGCACCTTCAAGTCTTCTAAGGAAACTATTAAGGCCAGAAAAAAGTAAAAAAAAAATGTTTTTTTTTTTTAAAAATATAAACGTTCAAATCACCCCCCTTTTGCCCCATTCAAAATAAATGAATAATAAAACTAAAATATACATACAGTTATATGAAAAAGTTTGGGCACCCCTATTAATCTTAAGCTTAGTATTTTATAAAAATTGGTGTTTTTGCAACAGCTATTTCAGTTTGATATATGTAATAACTGTTGGACACAGTAATGTTTCTGCCTTGAAATGAGGTTTATTGTACTAACAGAAAATGTGCAATCTGCATTCAAACAAAATTTGACAGGTGCATAAGTATGGGCACCCTTATCATTTTCTTGTTTTAAATACTCCTACCTATTTTTTACTGACTTACTAAAGCACTCTTTTTGTTTTTGTAACCTCATTGAGCTTTGAACTTCATTGCCAGGTGTATGCAATCATGAGAAAAGCTACTTAAAGTGGCCACTTGCAAGTTGTTCTCCTGTTTGAATCTCCTCTGAAGAGTGGCATCATGGGCTCCTCAAAACAACTGTCAAATGATCTGAAAACAAAGATTATTCAACATAGTTGTTCAGGGGAAGGATACAAAAAGCTGTCTCAGAGATTTAACCTGTCAGTTTCCACTGTGAGGAACATAGTAAGGAAATGGAAGAACACAGGGACAGTTCTTGCTAAGGCCAGAAGTGGCAGGCCAAGAAAAACATCAGAAAGGCAGAGAAGTAGAATGGTGAGATCAGTCAAGGACAATCCTCAGACCACCTCCAGAGAGCTGCAGCATCAACTTGCTGCAGATGGTGTCACTGTGCATCGGTCAACTATACAACGCACTTTGCACAAGGAGAAGCTGTATGGGAGAGTGATGCGAAAGAAGCCGTTTCTGCAAGCACGCCACAAACAGAGTCGGCTGAGGTATGCAAAAGCACATTTGGAGAAGCCAATTTCTTTTTGGAAGAAGGTCCTGTGGACTGATGAAACCAAGATTGAGTTGTTTGGTCATACAAAAAGGCGTTATGCATGGCGGCAAAAAAACACAGCATTCCAAGAAAAACACTTGCTACCCACAGTAAAATTTGGTGGAGGTTCCATCATGCTTTGGGGCTGTGTGGCCAATGCCGGCACCGGGAATCTTGTTAAAGTTGAGGGGCGCATGGATTCCACTCAGTATCAGCAGATTCTTGACAATAATGTTCAAGAATCAGTGATTAAGTTGAAGTTAAGCAGGGGATGGATCTTTCAGCAAGACAATGATCCAAAACACCGCTCCAAATCTACTCAGGCATTCATGCAGAGGAGCGATTACAATGTTATGGAATGGCCATCCCAGTCCCCAGACCTGAATATCATTGAACATCTGTGGGATCATTTGAAGAGGGCTGTCCATGCTCGGCGACCATCAAACTTAACTGAACTGGAATTGTTTTGTAAAGAGGAATGGTCAAACATACCTTCATCCAGGATCTAGGAACTCATTAAAAGCTACAGGAAGCGACTAGAGGCTGTTATTTTTGCAAAAGGAGGATCTACTAAATATTAATGTCACTTTTCTGGTGAGGTGCCCATACTTATGCACCTGTCAAATTTTGTTTGAATGCAGATTGCACATTTTCTGTTAGTACAATAAACCTCATTTCAAGGCAGAAACATTACTGTGTCCAACAGTTATTACATATATCAAACTGAAATAGCTGTTGCAAAAACACCAATTTTTATAAAACATTAAGCTTAAGATTAATAGGGGTGCCCAAACTTTTTCATATAACTGTATATTGCTGCATTCTGAATCGCCCGATCTATCAAGATATAAAAAGAATTAATCCAAATGGTAAACGGTGTAACGAGAAAAAAAATCAAAACACCAGAATTAAGTTTTTTTGGTCGCTGCAACATCGCAATAAAACGCAATCACAAGCGATTAAAACATATATATATATATATCTACCTAAAAATATTATCAATAAAACCTTCAGCTCAGCGTGCGAAAAATAAGCCCTCACCCAGCCCCAGATCCTGAAAAAGGGAGACGCTACGGGTCTCGGAATATGGCGCCATTATAATTTTTTTTACAAACTTTAGAATTTATTTCACCACTTTAAAAAAAATAACCTATTCATGTTTGGTATCTGCAAACACATAATGACCTGGAGAATCATAATTGCAGGTCAGTTTTAGCATTTAGTGAACATGGTAAAAAAAAAAAACAACCAAGAGACAAGTGTAGAATTATACTTTTTTTGCAATTTTGACGCACTTTTGAATTTTTTCCTTTTTCTCCAGTACACGACATTGTAAAACCAATGATGTCGTTCAAAATTACTATTCGTCCCAGAAAAAATAAACCATCACAGGGACATATTAAAAAATAAAAAAGTTATGCCTCTGGGAAAAAGGGGAGCGAAAAACGGAAAATCCCAACGTCGTGAAAGGGTTAAAGGACAGAAATCCTCAACTATACTGATTGTATTGATTGAACAGTACCACCATATACCACCATAGCATTACTGAATCTCTCTATACCATGTGTGGTTAATACCGTAACTAATACTGCCATATAGTTACTAAATTATACTTTTATAACATGATTTTAGAACCACCATACTGTAACTGAAAAACAGCATCATATTGTGACTTTATCACTTGGGGTCTGAGCTGTTTTGATGCCCAGCGATCAAAAAGTTATTTAATTCTAAATGCCCTCAGACTCATGAGATAGAAGTTGGCTAAACCCGGTGATTTTGGCTTGAATCGGTTAGCTTCCTAACATCTGTGGGGACAGGCCTGATTCTAGCTTTTTTTTTTGGTGCCCAAGGCGAAAATTCAAGTGGCACCCCTCCCAGCAGTTCATGGTATACCTGCAGTGAATAAACACAATCCCATCATTGTTTTTTAGGTTTTGCTTTTAAGATATTCATTATGTGGTAAAAGTGACGTGTGAACATGATTCTCCAGGTCTTTGTGATTACAGTAATCCCAAACTTTCAGAGATTCTTATTTTTGTAAAAAAAAAAACCAACATTTAGCTTGTGATGCTTTTTTAAGGACCTGTTAGAACAATAAAAATATATCTATGAAGCTATGTGAGGGCTGTTTTTTGCACAGTAAGTTGAAATATTTATTGCTATCAATTCAGGGTGCATACATTTGGATGGCTTTTTGCTGTAAGAGGTGTGGTGACAAAAAAAAGTAGTTCTTCTATTTTTTTTTCTCTTTACTGCATATGTTAGTTCTTTTTATATTTTGATAGATCAGACTTTTAAGGATGTGGACATACCAATTTTTCTTTAATTGTTTAATTTGTGTTTAATGAGGGAAGACCGCAACAGATCCATGATCATTAAATGAATACATCACCAGAACATTCCATCAGTACATGAATGGCACCAGCATCCTCATCAGTACTTAGATACAGCACCAAAACAACCATTAATACACTAATTCATTATTAGAACCATAATCGGTAATTGAATATAGCACTGGGACCATCATTATTAATTGAATACATCGCCAGAACCACCAACTGCACATGAATACAGTGAAGAGCAAAAGAGTATCAATCTTTTGAACTTTTGACTTTCAGGCTCCATATCTCACCATCCACTACTTATTTTATTGTGAGACTACCCTCATTTTATAGACAATCATCTTGTCTATCTCATATATAAACTTGAGTTGCAACTATTTGGCATATGATTAATTATGCAGATTCTTGTCATGTCACTGCACTGTTACTGTTTTGCTCCTAAAAATCTAAATACAATTTTTTATTATTTTATTAGTATTTTGTAAATCCACCTTTAGCTTTCAACACTGCCTGAATCCTTCTGGGCATGCTCTCGATCAGATTCAAACATGTCTTGACCGACATCTAATTCCGGGTCTCTTTTACATGTTCCCAGTTGGTGCATGCTCTTCGACTCGCTTGGATATGTATATAGTTTTTTATTCCATTCTACCCACAAGTGTTAAATTGGATTAAGGTCTGAGGTCTGTGGGGGCCAATCCAGCACTTCGACTTCATTGTCATTGAACCATTTATTTGCCAATCTCAACATATGCTTTGGGTCGTTGTCCTGCTGGAACACTATGTTGTCCTTTTCATACCGATGGTACTCGAGTGTACAAAGTAATTTGTCTTGTAGGATACTCACATATAGCTCAGCATTGAGACCACCATCGATTCTGGTAAAGTATCCAACGCCTTTAGCTGTGAAACAACCCCATATCATCAGGCTTCCTTCACCGAACTTGACAGTTCCTTCAATTTCTCCATCCTTTAGCCCCATTTTCCTTTGTTTCTTCCAGACCCATTTTCATCCATCATAGCCTAGTCTATTGACTTTTGTCCCATAGCTCCAAACCACCCGTTTCCTATCTTCTACAGTTCACTTTTCATACCTTTTTGCAAACTTGTGTCGACGCTTCTTATGATGATATTGAAGTCGATGCTTCTTCATCTTTTTTTGAGCTACCATTCAAGACTTGTGTAACATGCTTTACACGGTGCTTCCACAGACATCTGTGATCTCACTATTACGAAACTTACAAGTCACTCCAGCCCGTGATATTGGAAGCAGACTTTGCATCCGTAAGTATGGCAAAAGAGGTGACGGGGAATGCATGATTGGAGCAGTAGGCTGGTACTCAAAAGGAGTTGGATATGATAGAGACCTTGAAATGGTCTGGGAAGAAGCGCTCCCTGAAGGACGATACATTGCATACCGCATAGACTGCTCTTATCTAGGAGCGTCATCTGAGGTATCAGTGAGGAAGTGGTGGGTGCTGCCTTTCATGGTAATTGTAGGGTCTTGTGATGGTGTAGGTGTCTATCTGCCCTTTTTGACACCCTCCTGGTTAGGTAAAATGCAATATCCAAGTAGTTGTTGGTGAATTAAGACCCATGAGAACAATGAACATTTCTTCACTCCACATTTGCAAGTACAACTCCCTCTACCTTGATGGTTTTATCATTTAAAATAGTATTTTTCTTTTCACTTTGACTCTTAACACAGACCTTGATTTGTATGTTTCTACAGAAAGAAATTCATAAGAAATGAGGAAACCCCTCCGTCGTCTTTTGTGGCTTTTGAAAGTGACGTTTTATGAGTAATTTTGACAACATATAATAAGTTCAAGTTAAACTTCACTTAAAAGCTATGTTCACACATGTTGTGTTTTTTTAGCATTTTTTGCTGCAGATTTTTATGCAAATTTTCAGTTGTGTTTTGCAGTACCAGCAAAGTCTATGAGAAACCAGAATTCTCTGTTCACACATCATGCTTTTTTGTTGTTGTGTATTTTGTGCCTTGGTTGGGTTTTTGGAAAATAGAGCATGTCACTTCTTTCAGCATTTTTGTCAGTGTTTTTTCACCCATGGGAAATAATGGGTGGTTGTAAAGGGAAGTGTCCCAGGTTGTACATGTATATACGTATCTGCATGCTAGCCATGCTTGCAGATAAGTATACATGTATATATTGGCCCCACATCTCCCCATGTGTTTCAGTCTGTTTGCTGCTGGAGGAGGTTTCAATAGAATGTCCAGCCATGTGCTAAATCAGGTTTTGCGAGTATGGTTGGACATGAACAAAGATCTTAGCCAGTGGGCGGGGAATAATACATCATTTCCTGTGACATGAAGCTGGACACTGGCTGGACTTAAAAACCCAGAATGCACATGTGCTAAGGCCCCTTAGACTCTTGAAGATGGACATAACAACACATGGCTGAGTATCTCTCTTCCCCTGTAACTTCTTTACTTACTAGCCCTACATACCCTGTACTAACCCTCCTAGATATTGATAGATATATATAGGCAAAGTTGGTATATTTGGGTGGGCCGATATTGCATGAGTGATTAGCAAACGTGGGTGGAAAATATATTAGGTAATTGGGAATTGTGAATCCGTTTTGTGTACTGTGTTAGTGTGATACCTAGTAGTATATTAACTGTAGACTTTTGTGTAATAAATACCTTTTATTAGCACACGGTTTTGTCTCAGTTGGTATATAGTATAAGGCACAGATAACGTTAGTGGAAATTAATTATTAATAGTCAAGTTTGATGTTAATAGTTAATATCGGACCTCAGTAGAGGTGTAGGAGAGTGCCCCCATTAATTACTGATATTTTGGAGGAAAATCACATCCTTATACAGTGGTGAAAAAAACGCTGAAAAAATGCACCAAAATTTGCAGCAGCGTTTTTGATGGTGAAATAGAATGGGGTTCTTTTTTAACAGAACTTTATGTACATGCATAAATAGAGACAGGACAGTGAAAAAAATCGCTGAAAAAACTCACAAAAAATGCATCAAAAAACGCAGCAAAACGTTTTTGACGCAGCTAATTTCCTGCCAGAGATTGTGCTTTGATGCAGTTTTCTGAAGCTGAAAAACACAACATATGTGAACACAGCCAAAGTAAAACTTAAAGGGTTTACCCGCAAAGTTCATTTTAATCAATAGATCTTGATAATAATAAATTCCACAATTGGATGTGTTTAAATAAAATGTTCCTGTGCTGAGATAATCTTATAAATGGGCCCCTGCTGTGTACTGTGTAATGGCTTTGTCTGACGGTGCAGGGACATGGACAGATAATTCCACAGCTCCTGGGAAGGGGGAGACGCAAAAGAGTCTACAGACATTACAGGACTGGATCACAAAAAATTCTTTCTTTGAGGTAAAACATTTTTTAAAAACAGGCAGGGAAATGTTTTATCTCACATTCATTTTCAAGGAAAACGAACGAGTGCAATCCGATAAAAAATTGGATTCTACTTTGACCAATATTAATCTATGAGTTACCGCTCATCTGTAATTTTTTTCACAGCTGAAATCGGACTTAGAAAAAAAATCGCAAGTCAATGGGTGCGAGAAAAATAAAATCACACGGCTCTCGGACCTTGCGAGTGCCGTTCAATTTTTAAATACCCAGAATCAGTTAATTTATTTGAAAGAAACACACAGACTCCTTTAATAAATCTAAATTTAACTAATAACATAACACCCATTCCATTGAAGCCGATGTCAATTGAAATAAAATAATAAAGCATCATCATCCTCACCTGTCCCTGACGTGAATAAAATCATCCATTTGTTGCGCGACAGGTCTAGGTCTGCTACATCAAGATGGCAGGCTGTATTGTCGCAAGATACGACTATACAGTCTGCCATCCTGCAGAGACAATTAGCTGTGCAAGCTTGCGCACCTCAGTGTGCTGGCAGAAAGGTCATCGGAGTCCTTATCCAATGAACTCTGTTCACCTCACTGACATTAACGCATGTGCGGTGAGAACTTTCCCACAGCACTGCAGTAAAAAAAGAACACACTTTGTAACGTGTGTTTTCACAGCGCAAATGCACCCAAAAACACATGCATATAAAAAAAATGATGTGGGTTCCCCCCTACTTTTTATAACCAGCCTTTGTAAAGAACAGAGGTGTGCTCTTGTATTAACAAGATAGGAAGGTCCATAGATATTGGCCCTTTCCCAGCCTAAAAATAAAAGCCTGCAGTTACCCCAGAATTGGCGCATCAATGAGATGCGCCAACTCAGGCTCTTTGCTGGCTTTTCCTGATTGCGATGGTGCAGTGGCAATTGGGGTAGTAGTTTTATCAGGTTGATGTCAGCTTTGTAATGTAATGATTGACAAAAGTCTGGGATGGGCTGAAATGTTTTGTATGTGGACCTCCATTAAAAAGAACTTTTCATCAACCACGTGAGTGACGGGATTCGTCATTTTAAGCCTTGTAATGTCAGCTGGCATCAAAACCAAGGGTTAGTAATGGAGTGGTGTCTATCAGACATCCCCATTACTAACCCAGTAATAAAAAAAAAACAAAAGCACACACACACACACACAGGAAAACATAGTTTATTTTAAAGAACACTCCCCCACACCTCGTTCACCTATTTATTAAAAAGCAAAAAAAAAACCATGAAGATCCAACGTAATCCAGCCAATCAGAAGAAGTCCAAAAATGGGAACCTGAAAGACATAAAAGGAAAGTTAAATAAATAAAAGGAAGAAACTCTCGCTCATTCGCCAATTTATTTTTAAATTACAATCTCTGCACCTGCGACGTAACCCATTGGGGTTCCCACGACATCTAACGATTCTGTACAGCAAGCTATGGAGCGTCGTTTTGAGAACCATGCTTCATAGGTCACTCCCGGTTATGTCTCACAACCGATAACGTCAGTAACTTAGTAATGTCATCGCTCATGAGTAGTGTTGAGTGATACCTTCCGATATCAGGAAATATCGGATCGGATTGGATCGGGCCGATACTCAAAAAGTATCGGATATCGCCGATTCCGAATCCGGAAACCAATGCAAGTCAATGGGACACAAATATCGGAATGAAAATAAACCCTTTCTTTCCTTGTAGGTTAATTCTACATGAAGGAAAACAACTAACAATAATGTAGAATGTATTGGGGGAGGGGGTTGCCCAAATCGATGGGAACAGTGCTCACAGTGAAACATGAAAAGCCGGCAATTCAGCAGCGGCATACACCGGTACCCGACAATTTATAATAGAAAGAATAGAGCTTCACACATAGATTAGATAGATAGAAACATGTCAGTCACATATGTAAGAAGTACAGTGACAGTGTTGCTTACTGTACTTGTCATTTAGTGTAAAGGATTTATTTAAAAAGATAATAGTGTTTTCATGCACGGTCTCTTTAAAAAAGCCGGCCGGCAATTCAGCAGCGGTACCCGACAATTTAGAACAGAAAGATAGAGCATTACACATAGATTAGATAGATATTATGTATGTGACTGACATGTTTCTAAGTACAGAGACAGTGTTGGTTACTGTACTTGTCATTTAGTGTTAAAATAAAGGATTTATTAAAAAAAAAATTGGCTTGGGGTTCCCTGTAATTTTAGGCTCTAGCGGAGGTTAAGCAGACGGCTGGGGCAGATGTTTGAAGTCTGGGAAGGGGGTAATACCCATGGAGCTTCCCAGGCTACTAATATCAGCCCCCAGCTGAATACCTAGCCTTTACTAGCTATTAAAATGGGGACCCCCCCAAAAAAATGACGTGGGGTCCCCCTTATTTTAATAACTAGCAAAGGCTAGGCAGACAGCTGGGGGCTGATATTAATAGCCCAGGAAGGGTGCCATGAATATTGGCACCCTCCCAGGCTAGAAACACCAGCCGTCAGCCGCCCCCAGAAATGGCGCATCCATAGGATGCGCCAATTCTGACACTTAGCCTCGCTCTTCCCACTGCCCTGTAGCGGTGGCAGTGGGGTAATAGGGCTGGGGTTGATGTCAGCTTATAATGCCAGCTGACATCAAGCCCAGGTTAGTAATGGAGAGGCGTCTATAAGACACCCCCATTGCTAACCCCATAGTCAAAGTTACAAAAAAACACAAACACCCAGAATAAAGTCCTTTAATTGAAATAAACACACAATTCTTTATTGTTCTAAATTAAACCATACTTACCATCACGCCCATTCCAGCTGAAGCCAACGATCTCCTGCAATAAAAGAAAAATAATAATGCAACATCATCCTTACTTTTCCATGGTTCCCAGGACAGCTCCAGCTCTGCTACATCGAGATGACGGGCTGGACCGCAGCAGAAAGCTGCCATCCAGCCTGACATACCGCAGACACTGAGAAGCGCAAGTATGCTTGCGCTCCTCAGTTTCTGGCTGTGACGGCATCCAGATGAGCCGACAATGAACTCAGCTCACCTCATGCACGTTACTGACAGCGTGGGAGAATTCTCCTGCGCATGCGGTGAGCATGAGAGAATTCTCACGCTGAAGCGCATAGCGCAGCAGAATTTTCCCACGCTGTCAGTGACGTGCATGAGGTGAGCTGAGTTCATTGGACATGACCTCGGCTCATCTGGATGCCGTCACAGCCAGACACTGCAGAGCGCAAGCATGCCTGCTCTTCTCAGTGTCTGCGGGATGACAGGCTTGATGGCAGCTTTCTGCTGCGGTCCAGCCTGTCATCTCGATGTAGCAGAGCTGAAGCTGTCGTGGGAACCATGGAAAGGTAAGGATGATGTTGCTTTATTATTTTTCTTTTATTGCAGGAGATCGTTGGCTTCAGCTGGAATGGGCGTGATGGTATGTATGGCTTAATGTAGAACAATAAAGAATTGTGTGTTTATTTCAATTAAAGGACTTTTTTCTGGGTGTTGTGTTTTTTTTAAATACTTTACTAGAAATTCATGGCGGTCATGTCTAATAGTGGCGTGACCCCATGAATTTCGGGCTTAGGGCCAACTGATAATGCCAAACTGGCCCTAACTCCTTTATTACCCAGTGAGCCACCGCACCAGGGCCCTGGATGAGTTGAGTACAGCGCCAGAAGATGGCGCTTCTATGAACGCGCCATTTTCCGAGGTGACTATGAACTGCAATTTGCAGTGGGGGGGGAGGGGGCAGAAAGATTGGGCCTCCCAGCGCTGCGGATACCAGCCCCCAGCTGCCTAGTTGTACCTGGCTGGACACAAAAATAGGGCGAAGCCCCACGTATTTTTTTGTTTAAATTATTTCATGAATTTCCTGAAATAATTTTTTCAAAATTGACATGGGGCTTCGCACTATATTTGTGTCCAGCCAGGTACAGCAGGCAGGAACGGGCTGCCCCCAACCACCAGCTGCCTATTTGTACCTGGCCGGACACAACAATATAGTTAAGCCCTTTTTTTCTTAATTGTTTCATGAATTTCATGAAATAATTAAAAAAAAAATATGTGGTGCTTCGCACTATTTTTGTGTCCAGCCAGGTACAACTAGGCAGCTGGGGGCTGGAATCTGCAGTGCAGGGAGGCCCAAGCTTTCTGCCCCCCCCCCCCCCCCGCTGCAAATTGCAGTCCGCAGCCACCCCCGGAAAATGGCGCGTTCATAGAAGCGTCATCTTCTGGCGCTGTACCCAACTCATCCAGGGCCCTGGTGCGGTGGCTCACTGGGTAATAAAGGGGTTAGGGCCAGCTTGGTATTATCAGCTGGCCCTAAGCCTGAAATTCATGGGGTCATGCCAATATTAGACATGACCGCCATGAATTTCTAGTAAAGTATTTCAAAAAACACAACACCCAGAATAAAGTCCTTTAATTGAAATAAACACACAATTCTTTATTGTTCTAAATTAAACCATACTTACCATCACGCCCATTCCAGCTGAAGCCAACGATCTCCTGCAATAAAAGTAAAATAATAAAGCAACATCACCGTTACCTTTCCATGGTTCCCAGGACAGCTTCAGCTCTGCTACATTCACATGACAGGCTGGATCGCAGCCGAAAGCTGCCATCCAGCTTGCCATGACGCAGACACTGAGAAGCTCAGGCATGCTTGCGCTCGTCAGTGTCTGGCTGTGACGGCATAAAGATGAGCCGAGGTCATGTCCAATGAACTCAGCTCACCTCATGCACGTCACTGACGGCGTGGGAAAATTCTCATGCACTCAGCGCTTCAGCGTCAGAATTCTCCCACGCTGCATGAGTTGAGCTGAGTTCATTGGACATGCACATCACTGACAGCGTGGGAAAATTCTCACTCTGAAGCGCTGAGTGCAGGAGAATTTTCCCACGCTGTCAGTGACGTGCATGAGGTGAGCTCATGTCCAATGAACTCAGCTCACGTCATGCACGTCACTGATAGCGTGGGAAAATTCTCCTGCACTCAGCGCTTCAGCAGGAGAATTCTCCCACGCTGTCGGTGACGTGCATGAGATGAGCTGAGTTCATTGGACATGAACTCGGCTCATCTGGATGCCGTCACAGCCAGACACTGAGGAGCGCAAGCATGCCTGCGCTTCTCAGTGTCTGCTGCATGGTAAGCTGGATGGCAGCTTTCTGCAGCGATCCAGCCTGTCATGTGAATGTAGCAGAGCTGAAGCTGTCGTGGGAACCATGGAAAGGTAAGGATGATGTGCTTTATTATTTTACTTTTATTGCAGGAGATCGTTGGCTTCAGCCGGAATGGGCGTGATGGTAAGTATGGTTTAATTTAGAACAATAAAGAATTGCATCTTTATTTCAATTAAAGGACTTTATTCAGGGTGTTTGTGGTTTTTTTTTTACTTTGACTATGCTCCATTACTAACCTGGGCTTGATGTCAGCTGGCATTATAAGCTGACATCAACCCCAGCCCTATTACCCCACTGCCACCGCTACAGGGCAGTGGGAAGAGCGAGGCTAAGTGCCAGAATTGGCGCATCCTATGGATGCGCCATTTCTGAGGCGGCTGACGGCTGGTGTTTCTAGCCTGGGAGGGGGCCAATATTCATGGCACCCTTCCTGAGCTATTAATATCAGCCCCCAGCTGTCTGCCTAGCCTTTGCTAGCTTTTAAAATAGGGGGGACCCCACGTCATTTTTTTGGGGGGTCCCCCATTTTAATAGCTAGTAAAGGCTAGGTATTCAGCTGGGGGCTGATATTAGTAGCCTGGGAAGCTCCGTGGGTATTACCCCCTTCCCAGGCTTCAAACATCTGCCCCAGCTGTCTGCTTAACCTCCGCTAGAGCCTAAAATTACGGGGAACCCCACCCCAATTTTTTTTTAAATAAATCCTTTATTTTAACACTAAATGACAAGTACAGTAAGCAACACTGTCGCTGTACTTCTTATATATGTGACTGACATGTTTCTATCTCTCTAATCTATGTGTGATGCTCTATTCTTTCTGTTGTAAATTGCCGGGTACCGCTGCTGAATTGCCGGCCGGCTTTTTTAAAGAGACGGTGCATGAAAACACTATTATTTTTTTTAAATAAATCCTTTACACTAAATGACAAGTACAGTAAGCAACACTGTCACTGTACTTCTTATATATGTGACTGACATGTTTCTATGTATCTAATCTATGTGTGATGCTCTATTCTTTCTATTTTAAATTGTCGAGTACAGATGCTGAATTGCCGGCCGGCTTTTTTAAAGAGACGGTGCATGAAAACACTATTATTTTTTTAAATAAATCCTTTACACTAAATGACAAGTACAGTAAGCAACACTGTCACTGTACTTCTTATATATGTGACTGACATGTTTCTATGTATCTAATCTATGTGTGATGCTCTATTCTTTCTATTCTAAATTGTCGGGTACCGCTGCTGAATTGCCGGCCGGCTTTTTTTAAGAGACGGTGCATGAAAACACTATTATTTTTTTTAATAAATCCTTTACACTAAATGACAAGTACAGTAAGCTGAGCGCTGCCATCCAGCTTGTCATCCTTCAGACACACTGCAGAGCGCAGGCATTATGGGAACTTCCAATTCCGGTATTCGATATTCTAAAAGTATCGGAACTCAGTATCGGAACTCCGATACCGCGAATATCGGTCTATACCCGATTTTTCAGTATCGGAATGCTCAACACTACTCATGAGACATGACCGGGAGTGACCCGTGAATCGACCTATGAGCCCATTCCAATAAAATGAAGGTAAACTATTTCATCAACTGTTGTGTTCAAACTTTTTATTGGTACTGTACATGAGCATCCCTTTATAGTGAACCCCTTCAGTGCTGTTACTTTTTCTTCTCTTTGTAATTTATTACTCAAGAAGCTGTCCTCTTTTCTCATATATCCTGAAGTTCTAAATGTTGCAGGGGTTGTCCGGTCAAAATGGATAAGTCTGCAGTCACACTGTGTGACTGCAGACTCATGAATCCCCCTAGCACAGGCACTTTGCGCTATGGGGATTTGCCGATATGAGACCCGGGACCGGAGGCTATGTATGTGTTATACATACCCCTGGCCAGTCAGCGCCGCCTCGCTTCGTTCACTTGTATGGAGCGAGGTCAGGCCCTGTCTAGTGCCGTGGATTGCCAGTAGGAGCTTCGACTAGAAGACGCAGCCTCGCTCAATACAAGTGTATGGAGAGTGAGGCCTGTCCACTGGCCAAGGGTATGTATAACACATGCATACCCTCCATTACCAGGTCTCATACTGGCAAATCCCCGCATCGCACAGTGCCTGTGCTGGGGGTTGGGATTCATAAGTCTGAAGTCACATAGAGTGACTGCAGACTTATCACTTTTGACCAGACAACCCCTTTAAATTTACTTGGTTTCATGTATGTGTATGTGAATGGTTAAAGTGGATCTGTCTCCAGATTTCACAATCCTTCCTCTTCTGCTACTGGTGACATCTCTCACTGCTAAGTGCAAACAAATACCGTGGGTATGGAAAGTATTCAGACCCCTTTAAATTTGTCACTTTTTTTCATTGTAGCCATTTGGTAAATTCTAAAATGTTCATTTTTTTTCTCATTAAAGTACACTCTGCACCCCATCTTGATTGAAAAAAAACAGAAATATAGATGACTCGCCCCCTGGGCCGTGGGGCACGCGGATCCGGGCGATAGGGAGACGATGGGGGTAGTAGTGGCGGCCCGGTCCCGCGGCTCAGGGTGGTCAGACCAATGGTAGTCTGCTACGTGCTTCAGATGATGTCCGACTACGCCACCCGTGGATTTGCGGTCATTAGGTACCGCCGCTGCAAGGCAGACCGCTGGGGCTGATGATGTGTGCAGCTGGGATGGTGTGACTCCCCACGGGAAGAGTGCGGCCCCAGGGCAGTGTAGTGGATGTAGGGGGTGATGGTGGTGAGAGTCCCAGTACCGGTAGTGCCGGAGGAGCGAAGGAGCACACGGACAACAAGTTACAGTCCAGGGTCTTTACTCACAGTTCGTTTGTTCCGGGTCACTTCCGTCGGCAGTGACTGCCCGAGCCGTGCTGCGTCCACCAGGTGAGGGGCTCGGTCAACTCCCAGGCAGTTCAGGAGCATGGCACAGGACCCCCTTTAATCTTTTCTCTGGCCTGCCTCACCAGTGACTCGCTTTTGTCCAGCTGCCGTGGATCTGTGCGGTTAAACGTGGGCCCCGTCCTCCGCTGTCCTATATGGTGCCTTCCTAGCAGGTTTGATGAGGTGTCGCACCAATAAATGATCACGACGACCGGTCTTTGGCTGAGGGTAGTTTCTCCTCCACCAACTTGGGATCCGGTACCCTTAATCTGCCTGACCCTTCACCCTGGATTTTCGTGGGTTCTTAGGGTCCCTTCCACCTTCTTGTTCCTGAGCCCTTCTGTTTCTCTCTCTCTTCTTCTCTTTCTCTGTTCCTTTCTGTTCCTTTCTCGTGGAGCTGGGATGAGACTTAATCACAGCTCCCTTTCACCTCCTCTCTCTCTCTCCCTCGGCCTCTCTCTAGGCCCGCTCCAGAGTGGAGCTCCTACAGGGTCTTCTCCTCTGGCTGGACGAACCTAGATCTAAGATGGTGCCCACCTTTTATACCTCCCTCTGACCATGAGCCCAGGTGACCAGCAACCAATGAGCTCCTTCCTACGCTCAGGAACCAACCCCTATCTGCCCCTACAGCACTGGGTGTTCCACCCCCCTCCCCACTCCAGGCAGGGACATAGTCGGTCGTGCCTGCACTTCTGTCTAGTGGGAGCACCGTTGAGCTGTCCCTCGGAAATGGGGTGTGTGTGCTGTATGCAGCTAACTGAGCCCTGGTCCATACTCCATCCTTACCTGGGAGTGGAATATCACACCTCTGGTCTGAGGTGCAATACCCCTGTAGCGGCTGAACCCTCGGGTCGCTACATTCCCCCCTGGTAAAGCACAGCACGTCCTCGGGCTGGAAAAGAGCAAAAACAGTTGATTACAGGACATGCAAAACTTTTTCAATAACTTTTTACATTTAGAAACGGACGACATTGTTCAACTTCCTTTATGGGACACACTTTTCTATTCTTGTCACACTATTATACTATTATAAAACACATGCTAATACTTCTGGAACTCTTTTGTCACTTATCATATAAAACGGTTTCAAGATTATGTAAAACATTTTCTAGCAGCATATTAAACTCTTCATATAAAACATTTTTAAGTAAAGCACATTCTTGAATTCTTGGTTCATGGTCGCGGTGCAACTTGCGACCAGGTGTTCTTTCTTCTTAAAGGTGCAACAGTCCAGTAAACTTGTCTTGAGGTAGACGTTGCAGTCTTTTTATAAAACCAGTAGGGGGCGCTTTAGGAAGCGCAACTATATACAAGGGGATTGGCCGCTCTCAGTCCTCGGCCAGTTTTGGGAAGGGAAATGGCTACTCACAGTCTTCAGCCTGGTAAAGGGAAGAGGGATGGCTGTTCTCAGTCCTCAGCCTGGTTACTTAGGGGATAGGGTAACAGTCAAACAGTCCTATATCAGTCCCAACGGGGACCACACTCAATTTAAAACAGTCCCACACAGTTCCTTTGTACCCTGACGGGTAACTATTTACATTGGCGCTTCTTCTTACTTTCTATCGTCGTCCTCCATATGCGCCTTGCTCCTCCTCGTTGTCTTCAGGCCCATCCGGGTCCTCTGGGTACTCAGCGTCCGAGTAGTGCTGTTCCTCCTCCTCTACTACTCTGTGGACGTGGAGGGCGTACCATCCCTTCACGCCTTGGTGTCGGGTGTAAGACACCACATCACCTGGAAATAGATCCCGCCCACGATGGCCTTCCGGCAGGTGACTCTCCACATCCCTCCTTGTCACAAATACATCGCTGATGGTCTCAGGGTCTCGGATGAAACCCCAGCCGCGCTCCATCTGGAACTTCACAACAGTCCCGGTGACTCGGGGACTGCGGGCAGTTCGGGGATCTCGCCGGGCCTTCATTTTCTGCTCCGCGCTCTGGACCTGCAGCTTCTCTTGCTTCACCCGCCGCTCTCGCTGCTCCTTCTCAAACATTTCCAGCTGTTGGCGGCAGGCCTCCCGCCATTCGGCTGCGCCCGCTCGTGTCTCCCTTGTGAACCCCATTAGGTCCTCCCCGGTGGGGTCCCATTCAAACTGGGCGTCCTCCAATGGTAGCTGGGGGATTTCCTGAGGCGCCGGAGCAGGTATAAGGGGCTCAGATGGTACTTCAACCTCCGCGGGCGGGCTCCTCCGAAAGCGGGGGTTGACAAATTCGGGGGGCCAGATGAAAGACAGCCCATCCGGACTGGTGTGTTGGGCGAAGAGATCTGCGCCCAGTGGTGGTACTGCAGCAGCAGGGGGTGCAAGCGGGTTGGCGGCGCCCGGGGGCACGTGGCCTTGCGACCAGGCCCGTGCTGGTTGTTTCCTTGTTGCTCCCAGGGGTGGTACAGCGGGTGCAGGGGGTTCCGTCAGGGCAGCGGCGCCCGGGGGCGCTGGGCCTTGCGGCCGGGCCTGCGATGGCGGTTGGCCGAGCACGCCCGGGGTCAGAGGGCACGGCGTGGGGCGGGGCTCACTGGCAGTGTCGACGGCCTGGAGGCCGGTTGATGGCGGTGGAGGCACAGTGTCGACGGCGGGTCCAGGTGTGTTGGGCTCCGCAGCGGGGTGCAGGGGCAGATCAGCGGCCCCAGGGTTCGGGGTAGGGGCGTCTCCGTTACCTGCCTCTGCTGTCGCGGCTTCCTCCGCGGCGTCGTCTTCAGCCTCCGCTCTGTCTTCACTGCCCTCGGTGGCTGGTGTACCGCTGGATGTCGCTGGCGCCTCCTGCTGCAGGGCCACAGCCCGCCGAGCCACTTCCTCTTTCCACCCGGCGATCACGTCCTGCTGCGCCCGGACCATCCTCCGGTCCAGCTCCTCCAGCGTATATTCGGGGTCCTCCTTGGGGAGATGGGCTAGCAGCTCGGTGAGGCTGCATGGTGGTGTAGCTTGCAGCAGGCCCCTAGCCAAAGTACTGGAGCTGATTTCTTTCTCCATCTCTGGGTGTGGCCTGGCCAAACTGATCCAGACCACCCCCTGCCCCGCAGTTTTCTTCTCTTTCCGCCCCCATGGGGGGTGGTCCTGGGGTATTCTGCTGACAATCACTCTCAGGGGCAGCCCCTTCCTCTTTGGCGCCATTCTGGGACTCGGCCCACGATGGGAGGCGGCCTCCTGTGGTCTTTTGGCGCGCACATTATGGCGCTCGTTCTTCTAGGGCGGGCGCCATCTTTAGTACAACTAAACAGTCTCTTTTCAGGCGCGCAGTACCCGTTGTTAGCGGGCACGAAATACACCAAAGCTGACTCGCCCCCTGGGCCGTGGGGCACGCGGATCCGGGCGATAGGGAGACGATGGGGGTAGTAGTGGCGGCCCGATCCCGCGGCTCAGGGTGGTCAGACCAATGGTAGTCTGCTACGTGCTTCAGATGATGTCCGACTACGCCACCCGTGGATTTGCGGTCATTAGGTACCGCCACTGCAAGGCAGACCGCTGGGGCTGATGATGTGTGCAGCTGGGATGGTGTGATTCCCCACGGGAAGAGTGCGGCCCCAGGGCAGTGTAGTGGATGTAGGGGGTGATGGTGGTGAGAGTCCCAGTACCGGTAGTGCCGGAGGAGCGAAGGAGCACACGGACAACAAGTTACAGTCCAGGGTCTTTACTCACAGTTCGTTTGTTTCGGGTCACTTCCTTCGGCACTGACCGCCCGAGCCGTGCTGCGTCCACCAGGTGAGGGGCTCGGTCAACTCCCAGGCAGTTCAGGAGCATGGCACAGGACCCCCTTTAATCCTTTCTCTGGCCTGCCTCACCAGTGACCCGCTTTTGTCCAGCTGCCGTGGACCTGTGCGGTTAAACGTGGCCCCGTCCTCCGCTGTCCTATATGGTGCCTTCCTAGCAGGTTTGATGAGGTGTAGCACCAATAAATGATCACGACGACCGGTCTTTGGCTGAGGGTAGTTTCTCCTCCACCAACTTGGGATCCGGTACCCTTAATCTGCCTGACCCTTCACCCTGGATTCTCGTGGGTTCTTAGGGTCCCTTCCACCTTCTTGTTCCTGAGCCCTTCTGTTTCTCTCTCTCTTCTTCTCTTTCTCTGTTCCTTTCTGTTCCTTTCTCATGGAGCTGGGATGAGACTTAATCACAGCTCCCTTTCACCTCCTCTCTCTCTCTCCCTCGGCCTCTCTCTAGGCCCGCTCCAGAGTGGAGCTCCTACAGAGCCTCCACTCCCGGTCTTCTCCTCTGGTTGAACGAACCTAGATCTAAGATGGTGCCCACCTTTTATACCTCCCTCTGACCATGAGCCCAGGTGACCAGCAACCAATGAGCTCCTTCCTACGCTCAGGAACCAACCCCTATCTGCCCCTACAGCACTGGGTGTTCCACCCCCCTCCCCACTCCAGGCAGGGACATAGTCGGGCGTGCCTGCACTTCTGTCTAGTGGGAGCACCGTTGAGCTGTCCCTCGGAAATGGTGTGTGTGTGCTGTATGCAGCTAACTGAGCCCTGGTCCATACTCCATCCTTACCTGGGAGTGGAATATCACACCTCTGGTCTGAGGTGCAATACCCCTGTAGCGGCCGAACCCTCGGGGCGCTACATAGACATTTTTGCAAATTTATTAAAAAATAAAAACTGAAATATCATATGGTCATAAGTATTCAGACCCTTTGCTCAGACACTCATATTTAAGTCACATGCTGTCCATTTCCTTGTGATCCTCCTTGAGATGGTTCTACTTCTTCATTGGAGTCCAGCTGTGTTTAATTAAACTGATAGGACTTGATTTGAAAAGGCACACACCTGTCTGTATAAGACCTCACAGCTCACAGTGCATGTCAGACCAAATGAGAATCATGAGCTCAAAGGAACTGCCCAAGGAGCTCAGAGACAGAATTGTGGCAAGACACAGATCTGGCTAAGGTTGCAAATGAATTTCTGCATTACCCAAGGTTCCTAAAAGCAAAGTGGCCTCCATAATCTTTAAATGGAAGAAGTTTGGAACCATCAGAAGTCTTCCTAGACCTGGCCGTCCAGCCAAACAGAGCAATCATGGGAGAAGAGCCTTGGTGAGAAAGGTAAAGAAGAACCCCAAAATCACTGTGGCTGAGCTCCAGAGATGCAGTAGGGAGATGGGAGAAAGTTCCACAAAGTCAACTATCACTGTAGCCCTCCACCAGTTGGGCCTTTTTGGCAGAATGGCCCGATGGAAGCCTCTCCTCAGTGCAAGAAATATGAAAGCCTGCATAGAGTTTGCTGAAAAACACATGAAGGACTCCAGACTATGAGAAATAAGATTCTCTGGACCGATGAGACGAAGATAGAACTTTTTGGTGATAATTCTAAGCGGTATGTGTGGAGAAAACCAGGCACTGCTCATCACCTGCCCAATACAATCCCAACAGTGAAACATGGTGGTGGCAGCATCATGCTATGGGGGTCTTTTTCAGCTGCAGGGACATGACGACTGGTTGCAATTGAAGGAAACATGAATGTGGCCAAGTACAGAGATATCCTGGATGAAAACCTCTACCAGAGTGCTTTGGACCTCAGACTTGGCCGAAGGTTCACCTTCGAACAAGACAATGACCCTAAGCACACAGCTATAATGACAAAGGCGTGGCTTCAGAACAACTCTGTGACCATTCTTGACTGGTCCAGCCAGAGCTCTGGCCTAAACCCAATTGAGCATCTCTGGAGAGACCTGAAAATGGCTGTCTACTAACGTTCACCATCCAACCTGACAGAACTGGAGAAAGGAAGAATGGCAGAGGATCCCCAAATCCAGGTGTGAAAAACTTGTTGCATCATTCCCAAGAAGACTCATGGCTGTACTAGCTCAAAAGGGTGCTTCTACTCAATACCGAGCAAAGGGGCTGAATATTTATGACCATGTGATATTTCAGTTTTTCTTGTTTAATAAATTTGCAAAAATTTCTACATTTCTGTTTTTTTTTCAGTCAAGATGGAATGCAGAGTGCACTTTAATGAGAAAAAAAGGAACTTTTTAGAATTTACCAAATGGCTGCAATGAAACAAAGAGTGAAAAATTTAAAGGGGTCTGAATACTTTCTGTACCTACTGTATATTGTCCTCTATTTGGTTCTTCCTGAACCTTGGTATTTGGTGATTCTTCCTATGGTCAGAATGCACCTAGGTCTTTCTAGGGTCTCAACTGATGTAATATTACTTTTTCTTTCCTTAAAGGGAACCTGTGACATGAAAGAAGCTATTTTTCTGCATATATGGGGTTAATCTGCAGATTAATAGCGTTCTCAACCTGCCCAGCACTTAGACCCCTACTGTCATGAGGAAATGATCTTTATTCCTCCTTTTAGCATTCTGGTTTCAGTCACGGGCGGCGCCGGCGCGGGTTCAGTCACCGTTCTCTGTATAGAGAGCGGCGGCTGTAACCTCGTCCCCGGCAGTGATTGACAGCCGGCCCTACTGCTGAGCTGCTGTAAGTCAGTGCAGGGGGAGTGTTTGCTGCCACTTCTCACTATACACAGAGCGGTGACTGAATCCAATGGATGCCGGGAGAAATAAAGTTCAGAGCAGGGTTAATCTGGAGATTATCCCCATATCTGCAGTCTGATTGTGTTTTTTTCAGGTGACAGGTTCCCTTTAAGGAAAGAACCATTTTTTATTGTAGTTAATAATTCTTACATGCATGTAGTAATGTCTTTTTTTTTCTTAAATCTGCAGTGCAAGTGGGCCTAGCGAACAACTCTACGAGCATTCAGAAGGTATAATGAAATCTATGACTTTATATTTTATTGATTCCAAACTTTTTATAGGTTTTATAAAATGTACATATAAATAATAGCTTGACACCGGCAATAAAATCTAAAAGGGAATTTGTCGGCAGGTTTTACTACTCATCTGAGAGGAGCGTAATGTAGACAAATAGAAGCTGAATCCAACAATGTATCACTTAGATTACTGGGTGCAGCAGTTCTGACCCAATCAGAGCTTTTAGATTTAGAATGAAGCAGAGCTGAGAAAGCTGTCCCCACCCACACCAGGCTCTCCATGTTCAAAGTCCATAGACGGTGTGCTGCTTATCACAGCAGGGGGCGTTGCTGGACTAGTGTTGTCCAGCAATGTTAATCTCTTCATGATAAATCCTTGACAATTACTAAGCACGCACTTTGACAAATGACCAATCAGGCGGTGGCTGGTCACCGGGTCAGGTGAGTGCCAACCCACCAATCATGATCCGCCAGGTCACGGACATGCTCAGTTCGGCAAATCCTGGACTTAGATTCCACAAGCCTTGTCTCCTTCTGCAACCCAGGCTTAACATTGCTAGGCACAACTACCTGGGAGATAAACAGTGCTCGCGGACCAGCTAGTCGTTGGGGCTGACGGCGATTCTGAGACCATAGAAGGTCCTGGACCCATTTCGAATCCAGCACCAGACCGACACCTAACAGTAGTGTTATACATCAGTTGTGTAGGACAACCTGACAAACACTACACAACTGACGTATGACAACCTGACGAACACTACGTCAGTTGTGTAGTGTTTGTCAGGTTCTCATACGTCAGAAATTAATTTAATAGTCCATCGAAGTATGGTACCTTTTGAAGCAGTCTTTCATACACAGGCCAGGTTTGTCAGGGCAGTTGTCACATTGATAAATGGTGTCCTTGCGTATTCCACTTTTATAACACACTCGGCACCTCTTTTGTGACTTTCCTTTTTTTCCGCTGTGAGGGATCTGCCCTGGGAAATGCTGGCCTGGTACAATTCTCAGTCCTTCAATTCCGGAACTACTAGGGCCTGCTCCGTCACCGCTGCCAAATATCAGGGCCTTGATAACAGTCTCCTGGAAGTGAAGGTACGACGTAGAAGTCTGGCTTGCAAGTTGTGACAGAAGGAAAGCGTTGTGCATTGCCATCTGTACAATGTGCACGGCCAGCTTCTTATACCATACCTTGGCCTTTCTGAAAGCACTGTAGGGCTGGAGGACTTGATCTGAGAGATCAACTCCCCCCATGTACTTGTTGTACCCCACTACACAGTCTGGTTTGGCGACCTGTGTAGTGGAACCTCTTACAGAGCTGAGGGTGCTGCCATCACCATGTATGGTGGTCAACAAAAGGACATGCCTCTTGTCCTTGTACTTGACCATCAGCAGGTTGTCCTACATTGGGCTATGCTCTCACTGTTATGATCTGCTACAGAGACTAAGGAAAGAGAGGAGATCTGTCCCTGCAATAGAACTAAACTAGATCCCTACGATGTAACGGGGAACCTGATCCTGCGATCAGACCCGCTAAAGTCCTAGGCTAGTCTGAATGCAGACCTATAGATGTGAGGGAGGGATCCCTACAAGATCTAGGGACTGGGAAAAGTTGGACACCCCCTAGCAGAAATAGTAGCAGTCAAAGACAAACACACAACAAAAAGCAAAGGGGTCAAAAGACCTAAACTAACAGAGAACGGCAACAGAGCAACAAGCTAGCTCAGCAGTAGTAAATACAAATGAAGTCCAGCAAAGCCAGGAGGGCGGAGCCGGTTTAAATAGGCAAAAATGGTCATGTGACCAGCAAACTAAAAAAAACCTAACAGGAGAGTTGTAACAGTACCCCCTCTTCTAAGAGGATCCTCCGGATACCCTAGGCCCAGGCTTACCAGGAAACCTCCTGTGAAACGCTCGGACAAGTCTGGGGGCAGAAACATCATCCGCCCTCACCCATGAGTTATCCTCAGGTCCGACACCCTTCCAAGCGACGAGATACTGCAAACTCCCTCTATACCGTCTAGAATTTAGGATGCGGGAAATTTCATATTCCCTGTCCTCCACCACCGGAGGAACAGTGGCAGAGGCGTCACCATCCGACACATCAGCTTTTTTCAACAGAGAAACATGAAACACCGGATTAATCCTCCAGGACGTAGGAACCTCCAGCCTAACAGCAGATTGGTTAACTATCTGAAGTACCTTAAAGGGCCCTACGAACTTGGGACCCAATTTTTTAGAAGGAATCCTCAATCGCAGATTCTTAGAGGACAACCAAACCATGTCACCAACAGCAAACAAAACCTCTTGCCGTTTCCTATCAAAGTACCTCTTAAATTTTTTGTTAGCCTCCTGAAGATTACCACGCACATCCGTCCAAACTCTCTCCAAATCACCAGAAAAACTCTCCTCCTCAGGCACAGCCGAAACCAATTTGGAAAATGACCCAAAAGACGGATGTCTCCCAGAACAACAAAAAAAAGGCGAACACCCAGCAGAAGAGGATGTATGGTTGTTAAGAGCAAATTCAGCAAGTGGCAGAAACTCAGACCACCCCTCTTGATTGTCTGCCACAAAACAACGCAAGAACTGCTCAACTTCCTGGTTATTCCTTTCTGTCTGACCATTAGACTCAGGATGATATCCGGATGAAAACGACAAATGAACTCCCAACCTGTCACAAAAGGCACGCCAAAAACGAGCCACGAACTGAGGTCCCCTATCAGAAACAATGTCAGTAGGAACACCATGTAGTCTGACAATCTCCTTGACAAAGGCCTTAGCGAGTGTCTTAGCGCAAGGCAGTTTGATGAAGGGAACCAAGTGACACATCTTGCTAAAACGGTCCACGACCACCCAGATGACCGTGAAACCTTCAGAGGGAGGAAGGTCAGTAATAAAGTCCATAGCCAGATGTGTCCAAGGTGCACTAGGAACCTCCAGAGGGCAAAGCAACCCCGCAGCAGGAGCATGCGAAGACTTGGATCTTGCACACACAGTACATTGGCGCACCCACTTAATGACTTCCTTCTGCCATCCAGGCCACCAAAAACTGCGACCCACAAGTCTCTTGGTCTCAGAAATTCCTGGATGACCTGCCAACCGAGACTCATGACACTCAACAAACAAATCTCTCCTAAAGGTCCTAGGCACAAACCACCTCCCATGGGGAGTGTTAGATGGGGCATTCTCCTGTGCTTTAAGAATCTCATCCTCCAAAACGGAGTCCAAAGCAGCAATCACAACACCTTCTTGTAAAATGGTCTCCTCCTCCTCAACACCAACCATGGGAGAAAAGCTGCGAGACAAAGCATCCGCTTTAACATTCTTGGTACCCGGGATGTAAGTAACGGAAAAATTAAACCGCGAGAAAAAAAGTGCCCACCTAGCCTGACGGGCATTCAAGCGCTTGGCAGCATCAAGATAGATCAGATTTTTATGATCAGTGAAAACCTGAATGGGAAATTCAGCACCTTCCAAGAGGTGACGCCAGTGTTCAAATGCGAGTTTAATCGCCAGCAATTCCCGATTACCAATATCGTAATTAAGTTCAGTCTCGGAAAATTTTTTTGAAAAAAAGGCACAGGGATGTACTCCATCCTTGTTTTCCTGAGACAACACCGCACCAACCCCCACCGAAGAAGCATCAACCTCAACCAAAAACGGCTTAGTCACATCAGGCTGCATAAGGATGGGAGCAGAGGTGAACCTCTCCTTTAAAAACACAAAAGCTTCAATGGCCTCAGAAGTCCACTGAACCGCATTAGCACCTTTCCTGGTGAGATCGGTCAGCGGTTTGACAATAATAGAAAAATTTTTTATGAATTTTCTGTAATAATTGGCGAAACCCAAAAACCTCTGTATCGATTTCAAACCAATAGGCCTAGGCCATTCCTGTACAGCCTGAACTTTAACCGGGTCCATCTCAAAACCTTCACTGGAGACAATGTAGCCCAAAAAACTAATTCTCTGTACAGCGAACTCACATTTCTCCAGCTTAGCAAAAAACGAATTGTCCATTAATAACTGTAATACCTCACGTACGCTCCGCCAATGAGACTCCAGATCCGGTGAATAAATCAAAATGTCATCCAAATACACAACCACATCTTTGCCGATTAAAGGTCTAAGGATGTCATTAATAAGATTCTGAAAAAATGCTGGAGCATTGGTGAGACCAAAAGGCATAACCAGATTCTCAAAATGACCCACAGGAGTGTTAAAAGCAGTCTTCCATTCATCACCCTCCTTCATGCGCAACAAATTGTATGCCCCCCGGAGATCAATTTTAGAGAACCACTTGGCCCCCACTAACTGGTTAAATAAATCGGGAATCAATGGCAGTGGGTAAGGATTGCGTACAGTAAATTTATTAATCTCACGAAAGTCCAGACAAGGACGTAAACCGCCATCTTTTTTTTTCACAAAAAAAAAACCAACAGCCACAGGAGACTTGGAAGGCCTAATGTGACCAGCGGCCAAGCTTGTCTGTATGTATTCCTCCAAAGCCTTTCTCTCAGGAATAGTAAGATTAAATAAACGACTCTTAGGAAGAGTCGCTCCAGGGACAAATTCAATAGTACAATCATAGTCTCTATGGGGAGGCAAAACCTGCGACTCCTCCTTAGAAAAAACTCTCCAAAAATCCTGAATAGGTACAGGCAATTCCCCTCTATCCACAGCAGGACTTAATTTCATTGGTAGACCAATCCAGTACAGGATTGTGCAATTTTAACCAGGGTAACCCCAATATTACTGGAGAAGGCAAATTATCCAATACCACCAAATCCAAATTCTCTTGATGAATACCATTAATAGTGAGGGGAAATTCACAGACCTTGTGAGTAACACTCTTCAAGGGAGAGCCATCGACAGAAACCACAGCAATAGGGGATGACAAAGTTTTAGGTTCTAATCTAAGTTTTTCCAAGAATCCCCCCATCAATCACATTCAGAGTAGATCCACAATCCACAAATACCCGAAATTCAATTAATTCATCCTGAGCAGCAGTAGTGGCAGATAGGAATACCCCCTTAGAATTTAAACAGGCAATACGAGCATGACTGACCATTTTTTTTCTTTCTTCTTACGAAGCACGCAGCTCTTAATAAGATGACCAGAATTTCCGCAATAGAAACACAAGCCTTCAGAAAGTCGGCGGTCTTTTTCCTGAGAGCGGGTTGTCATCGCCCCAATTTCCATCGGCTCTCCATTGTCAGCACAGAACCTCTCAGGACTCGAAGCTGACATAGCAGAGGATTTGCTCTCATTAACCCTTTCACGCAGTCTCCTGTCAACCCGTATAGCTAATTGCATTGCCTCCTGCAAGTTTCCAGGTGTGGGATAAGCAATCAGTAAATCCTTAACCCTTTCACCTAGGCCTGCCAGAAACAAGCTTTTCAAAGCTGAATCGTTCCTCCCCACCTGGGCAGACCACCGACGGAAGTGAGAACAATATTTTTCCACATTACCTGATCCCTGCCTCAAACGTCTTAATTCAGACTCAGCAGATGAGACACGATCAGGATCATCGTACAACAAACCCAAAGCAGAAAAAAAACTATCCACTGATCTAAAGCACGGATCACTAGGTTGGAGAGAGAAGGCCCATCCCTGAGGATCTTTGCGCAAAAGTGACATTATGATCCCTATGCGCTGTGATTCATCACCAGAGGATCCGGGTCTCAAACGAAAATATAATAGACAAGCATTTTTAAAAGAAAAAAAATCTTGTTGTTCGCCAAAAAATAGATCAGGCAGACGTACCTTTGGTTCCACAAAATGCGCTCCAGAACAGCTACTCACGTGTTGTTGGAGCTTGGTCACCTCCAGAGAGAGTCCCTGCAAGCGTTGAGCCAAATCTTGCACCAAGACCATGATGGAAAACTGGAGGTCTTTCCTTAGAAAAATTTTTTTTTTTTTTTTTATGGCTGGACTTACTGTTATGATCTGCTACAGAGACTAAGGAAAGAGAGGAGATTTGTCCCTACAATAGAACTAAACTAGATCCCTACGATGTAACGATCAGACCCGCTAAAGTCCTAGGCTAGTCTGAATGCAGACCTATAGATGTGAGGGAGGGATCCCTACAAGATCTAGGGACTGGGAAAAGTTGGACACCCATTAGCAGAAATAGTAGCAGTCAAAGACAAACACACAACAAAAAGCAAAGGTGTCAAAAGACCTAGCAAAACTAACAGAGAACGGCAACAGAGCAACAAGCTAGCGCAACAGTAGTAAATACAAATGAAGTCCAGCAAAGCCAGGAGGGCGGAGCCGAATTAAATAGGCAAAAATGGTCATGTGACCAGCAAACTAAAAAAAACCTAACAGGAGAGTTGTAACACTCACCCCTTCTGAGCAGCTGCCCAATTAGTGTCTTTGGGAGGCCTTTCTAATTTTTGCGGACAGTACCGCAGGCTGCAGTACGTCACGCAGAGAGGGACTTGAAGAGCGGGATACTTGTATATAAGTTATCCACAAAGAGGTGATAACCTTTATCCAGCAGTGGGTGCACCAAGTCCCACACAATTTTCCAACTCACTCCCAGAACGGGAGGCATTCAGGGGGTTCAATCCGGGAGTCCTTCCCTTCATAAACTCTAAACTTGTGAGTGTACCCTGAGGTACTCTGAAAAATTTTATACAGCTTGATCCCGGACCTGGACCTCTTACTGGGCAGGTACTGCCGGAATCCAAGCCGCCTTTTAAAAGAGATTAAGGACTCATCCACGCAGATGTCCCTTTGGGGCACGTCCACTTCAGCAAACTTGTTGTTGAAGTGTTCGATGACCGGCCGAACTTTGAAAAGACGATCAAAGTTCGGGTCATCGCGTGCAGGACACCTTGCATTATCTTGGTAATGCAAGAACATGTGGATGGCCTGAAAGCGTCTCCAGATCATGGCCATTCGGAACACTGGAGTGTTATACAAAACGTCAGCACTCCAGTATTGCCGAAGCTCGGGCTTGTTCAGGATCCCCATAAGAAGGACCAGGCCCCAAAACTTCAGAGATGGGGGAGTGGGAAGAGGGGGATTGGGGTGGACGAGGGGAGATCAGAGATGGACTTACCAAAGGGTCAGCAGGACTGGAACAGAAGACCCGGAGCAGGAGACCGGGAGCCCGGAGCAGGAGACTGGGAGCACGACGCTGGAGACCGGGAGCGCGGAGCAGGAGACCGGGAGCCCAGAGCAGGAGTCCGGTACTGGAGCTGGAGACCAGAAACGAGAGAATTAACAGGGACACTGAAGTGAGGGAGATTGAGGTGGGAAGGGGGGTAAAAAGATGGGGGAGTGGGGAGAGGGGGATTGGGGTGGATGAGGGGAGATCAGAGATGGACTTACCAAGGGGTCAACAGGATCAGCAGCAGGACCGGAACAGGAGACGGAGCCCGGAGCAGGAGACCGGTGCTGTTGACCGGGAGCCCGGAACGAGAGCCCGGCGCTGGGAGCGGAGCTGGAGACTCGGACCGGAGCTGGAGACCGCTGCAGGACGCAGAAAAATAAATGGTGGTAAGGGGGGGTAAAAAGAGGGGGGAGGGGGGATTGGGGTGGATGAGTGGAGAACAGACTTACCAAAGTCTTCTCTGCAGGATCAGCAGCAGGATCGGCAGCAGGCTCTGGAGCAGGATACCCAGGACGCTGGAGCAGAAGATCCAGGAGCAGCAGCAGCAGCGACTGAAACAGGTGAGAAGATGGTCTTGTGGTGTCACAGAATATTCTGTGGCACTACAAGGCTCAGCACACACACATCAGATGTGACCGCTTTGTAGAAATCCTCACCAAGTGTGAGGGTCTGCAGGGTGGTCACAGGGTGATGATGGGGTGGTGACAGGTGGATGTAGTCAGGTAATCTGATTGGAGCAATCAATGTCATCAATGATTGCTCCAATCAGAGTTCCTGAATACAGGTGACCGGGCGGTCACAGGGAGGTGTCACCTCTCTGTGACCCCCTGTGGTGCATGCTGTGCCCCAGCCATCTGATTGGTGACATTGATTGCACCAATCAGACATGGCTGTAGCAGAGAACGCACCACAGGGGGTCACAGAGAGGTGACACCTCCCTATGACAGCCTGTATTCAGGAGCTCTGATTGGAGCGATCGATGTCATCATCGATCGCTCCAATCACAGCAGTCTGGGGACTTTGATTACATTACAGGGGGTCATGGGGCAGTGACAGGCAGGTCACAAGCCGGTCACCGCCCCATGACCGCCCTGTTATCGCGCTGCGATCGATGTGATCGGCGATCGCACCGATCATAGCAGTCTGGGGCCAGGGCTGTGGTGTACTAGCAATAGCCTAGGATCGGTGCTCTTTGATCTGCAGCCTAGGATCGGTGCTCCTCTGTTTCCGGCAATCACATTGCCGGAAACAGTGAGAGATTCTGTAAAGGGGTGTAAAGGGGTTAACAGAGCATGGATCGGGGGTCGGCAATTAGTTTTCTCAAGGGCTCACATGAAATACTGTGACTGTAGTGCAGGGCTAAACCAACACACTGAAATTAAGAATATTAGTGGAAATATTAAGCAAAGTTATATTAATTTATACTGCTTAGTATTGATGAGAATTAAGTATGTTGATCCACAGCCACTATTAGGCAATGTGCCCACAATGCAGAAACGCTCCGGATTTTTCCTGAGCGTTTCTGCATCTCCTTGGCAGAAAAAGCTCATGCGGATTTTACATGCGTATTTTCAGCCCGGGACAAGCGTTTGTCACGCGTTTAGCACATGCGATTTCCCATGCGGGTTGTCAAGCGTTTTCTAAAAGATTTTGGCTTGGAAAAGTGCTTGACAACTTGGTCACACTATATAAATCCATGCAACCGTGTGACTAAGTTAGTTAAAAAAAAATAATAAAAATGGTAAAAACTATAAAAAAAAACATTATACTCACCTTCCGATGGCCCACGGTCTCCTTCTCCGGTCTCCCTGGTGGCCCGTGGTGGTGTAAAAGGACCTTCCATGATGTAATTTAGTCAGGTGACAGGTCACATGACCGCTGACGTTGACGAGCCACCGGGGAGCCAAGACACACCGGAGAGAAGACCGCAGGCCATCAGAAGGTGAGTATAATGTTTTTTTTAATTTTAATTTTTTTTTTACAGGTACTATGGTACCCGGGTCTGGATGAGAGTCTCCTCTTCTCCATCCGCACATTGAATTGCTTAATTTCCGCATGTGTACATGTAGTCATGCAGATATTATGCGAATCAATGCAAGTCAATGGCGGCAAAAACGCTGCGCTTACGCAAAATAGTTGGTAGTGCTGCGCTTTTTTCTGTAATAATAATCCGCAGCGGATATTTCCGCAGCATGTGCACAGCACATGTGGATTATCATTGGGGAACATTGCAGACCTCCTACCAAGCGTTTTTTAAGCGTAATTGCCGCTGCGGAAATGCTTAAAAAACGCATAGTGGGCACACAGCCCACTAGAGCTTATTTTATTGTGTTCTTACTAGGAGCAGCCAATCAAAACCATATGATTTATGAATTATTATAACGTCTCAAGCAGGGGCGGGCACTGAGACCAAAGGGTCCCTGTGCAAGAATTGTGTATGATCCCCCCTTCTTAAAGGGGACTTTCATTTTAATTATTTTTGTGCTCATCGGCTTGCGCTAGGGAAAAAAAATAATAAAATCAGAGTTACTCATTTTCACCTAGTCTAAAAATAATAAAATCAGAGTTACTCATTCTCACCTAGTCTAAAAATAATAAAATCAGAGTTACTCATTTTCACCTAGTCTAAAAATAATAAAATCAGAGTTACTCATTCTCACCTAGTCTAAAAATAATAAAATCAGAGTTACTCATTTTCACCTAGTCTAAAAATAATAAAATCAGAGTTACTCATTTTCACCTAGTCTAAAAATAATAAAATCAGAGTTACTCATTTTCACCTAGTCTAAAAATAATAAAATCAGAGTTACTCATTTTCACCTAGTCTAAAAATAATAAAATCAGAGTTACTCATTTTCACCTAGTCTAACAATAATAAAATCAGAGTTACTCATTTTCACCTAGTCTAAAAATAATAAAATCAGAGTTACTCATTTTCACCTAGTCTAAAAATAATAAAATCAGAGTTACTCATTTTCACCTAGTCTAAAAATAATAAAATCAGAGTTACTCATTTTCACCTAGTCTAAAAATAATAAAATCAGCGTTACTCATTTTCACCTAGTCTAAAAATAATAAAATCAGAGTTACTCATTTTCACCTAGTCTAAAAATAATAAAATCAGAGTTACTCATTTTCACCTGGTCTAAAAATAATAAAATCAGCGTTACTCATTTTCACCTAGTCTAAAAATAATAAAATCAGAGTTACTCATTTTCACCTAGTCTAAAAATAATAAAATCAGAGTTACTCATTTTCACCTAGTCTAAAAATAATAAAATCAGAGTTACTCATTTTCACCTAGTCTAAAAATAATAAAATAAGAGTTACTCATTTTCACCTAGTCTAAAAATAATAAAATCAGAGTTACTCATTTTCACCTAGTCTAAAAATAATAAAATCAGAGTTACTCATTTTCACCTAGTCTAAAAATAATAAAATCAGCGTTACTCATTTTCACCTAGTCTAAAAATAATAAAATCAGCGTTACTCATTTTCACCTAGTCTAAAAATAATAAAATCAGAGTTACTCATTTTCACCTAGTCTAAAAATAATAAAATCAGTTACTCATTTTCACCTGGTCTAAAAATAATAAAATCAGAGTTACTCATTTTCACCTAGTCTAAAATTAATAAAATCAGAGTTACTCATTTTCACCTAGTCTAAAAATAATAAAATCAGAGTTACTCATTCTCACCTAGTCTAAAAATAATAAAATCAGAGTTACTCATTTTCACCTAGTCTAAAAATAATAAAATCAGAGTTACTCATTTTCACCTAGTCTAAAAATAATAAAATCAGAGTTACTCATTTTCACCTAGTCTAAAAATAATAAAATCAGAGTTACTCATTCTCATCTAGTCTAAAAATAATAAAATCAGAGTTACTCATTTTCACCTGGTCTAAAAATAATAAAATCAGAGTTACTCATTTTCACCTAGTCTAAAAATAATAAAATCAGCGTTACTCATTTTCACCTAGTCTAAAAATAATAAAATCAGAGTTACTCATTTTCACCTGGTCTAAAAATAATAAAATCAGAGTTACTCATTTTCACCTAGTCTAAAAATAATAAAATCAGCGTTACTCATTTTCACCTAGTCTAAAAATAATAAAATCAGATTTACTCATTTTCACCTGGTCTAAAAATAATAAAATCAGAGTTACTCATTTTCACCTAGTCTATTGATGTCTTTATGCTCCTGGCCTGTCCGTGTTTACAGGCTGCAGTGGTAATATCTCATGTGACCACTGTAGCCAATGATAGGGTCAGCAGCTTGTTCCATCTACCTTGGCATTACTGCTGAGCTCAGTCATTAAAAGGGTTTTCCTACAAACAAAAGTTAATTTTATAAATTGGCTGTGTCTGACCGTGTGCGGAACATGGTCTGATCATACCACAGCTCCTGGGCAGGGAAGGCTGCAAAAGACAATGCAGACATTCCAGCACGGGATCTCATAGGATTGATTCATTTTGTGAGGTAAAATATTTCACTGCCTGTGTTTAAACAATATTTTACCTCTCAAAATGAATCCTTTGTGATCCCCTGATGTAATGTCTGTATTGTCTTTGGCTTCCTCCTCCGCTCAGGAGCTGTGGTATTTTCCATACACGGTCAGACACAGACCATTTTTAAAATGAACTTTTGTTTCTGGGATAACCCCTTTAAGCTCCAGCAGTCACGTGTTTTAGTCAGGACATCACGGCTGCAGCCTGAAAACAAAGACCAGGGCAGTAGCGGAAGAGGAATTGCTGACCCTGAGAGTATCCCTGATTTTATTGTTTTTCTCTAGGGCAAGCCTAAGGACAGTAAAAGAATTAAAACAGAAATTCACTTTAAGTAACATTATTTGATGCAATAAAAACATGTTAGGCACACATCAAAAAATCACTTGTCACACACCAGACAAATCGCACAAGCACAGCGCAGACTTGAGAGATGTCACACAAGCACAGCTCTGACTTGAGAGATGTCACACAAGCACAGCTCTGACTTGAGAGATGTCACACAAGCACATCTCTGACTTGAGAGATGTCACACAAGCACAGCGCAGACTTGAGAGATGTCACACAAGCACAGCGCAGACTTGAGAGATGTCACACAAGCACAGCGCAGACTTGAGAGATGTCACACAAGCACAGCGCAGACTTGAGAGATGTCACACAAGCACAGCGCAGACTTGAGTGATGTCATACAAGCACAGCACAGACTTGAGAGATGTCACACAAGCACAGCGCAGACTTGAGAGATGTCACACAAGCACAGCTTAGACTTGAGAGATGTCACACAAGCACAGCACAGACTTGAGAGATGTCACACAAGCACAGCGCAGACTTGAGAGATGTCACACAAGCACAGCGTAGACTTGAGAGATGTCACACAAGCACAGCTTAGACTTGAGAGATGTCACACAAGCACAGCACAGACTTGAGAGATATCACACAAGCACAGCATAGACTTGAGAGATGTCGCACAAGCACAGCTTAGACTTGAGAGATGTCACACAAGCACAGCACAGACTTAAGAGATGTCACACAAGCACAGCGCAGACTTGAGAGATGTCACACAAGCACAGCGTAGACTTGAGAGATGTCACACAAGCACAGTGCACAAATTACACAAGTAGATGTGCACATATCAGAAAGATCACAAGAATAAGCTGCACACATCTTACAAGTACTCCAACACGCATCACAGAAGTGCAGGACATACCGAGGAATTCTGAAGAGACAAGTTAGAAGGGCTCTACATTCAGGTTCTAAAATGGTCGTTCTGGAGGAATAGAAAGAGATAGATGTTACTTTATGTCACCAACTTATTCGTTCCATGTGTAGAAGACTTGGTGCTGTCCTTAACAATCATAGAGGTCATACAAAATACTAGATGTAGTAGTTTTGGTGTAGGGTGCATCACTGAATTTGGGTAAAACTGAAGATTTTGTAATGAAAGTTATGATATTAACATTACTTTCATGCTATGGGTGAAAAAAATGTTCTGTGAAACTCCGTCTTGTTAGTATTTTGGAAACTGTTCTTGTGTTCAGTGAGGTATTAACTAAAATCCTACTTCTTGTAGTCACTTTATGCTGGGCACTGAAAAAAAAATGATATTTATACATACCACACACCTACATGTTACATACATTGTTTTATCACCCTGACTAATCAGTATTTTCTTTTATTACTGGCATGATATGCCTGCACTTTTGAGCATAGGTATGTACTGCACATTACCATTTCATGTTTCTTAGCCCTGTCTCGTGGTAATCAGTATTAACCTTTCTGACAGCCCCATTTTTCATATCTGAAACTCACTATATTTGGTAATAACTTTGAAATGCTTCTGCTAGTCATTCTGATATTCTGATCTTCTTTTTGGAACAAATTGTACCTGTTGCAGCTGGAAAATTTTAAATTAATACGTTTTGTTGTTATTCATGAAAATATCCCAGATTTTCTAAAAATTTAGAAAAATGTGAAATTTTAAACTTAAAGCGGTTGTGCCACCATAAAGAATACAATTGACCAACCAGAAAAGGTGGAAATAAATCGTTTTGTAATTTATAGTGATTCAAAATTATGCTTCATTCAAAAGATACCAAGCTTTTATTTTTCAAATGCTGTTCTCTGGCGCCCCCTTGCATTATTCCATTACGTCTGGTAGTGGGTGATCAGCTGGTCGAGTTTGCGCAGTTCCTGGCGTAAGAGCTCCCTACTCGCAGCATGCAAAATGTATTCTCTGTCACAACTCTCCCTGCTGTAAGCACAGCCTGTGTGTGATTCACCCCCTCCCCCTGTGCTCATAGCTCACAGCTGATCTCCGGGTGAGATACCCCCTCCCAATGCGCTCACAGCTCACCTCTGGGTCAGAAAACCCCCTCCTCCTCTGCTCATAGCTCTCAGTTGATCTCCGGGTGAGATACCCCCTCCCCCTGAGCTCATAGCTAATCTCCGGGTGAGATACCCCTTCCCAATGCGCTCACAGTTGATCTCAGGGTGAGACAACCCCTCCCAATGCGCTCACAGCTCATCTCCGGGTGAGTTACCCCCCCCCCCTGCCCTCTCAGCTCATCTCCAGGTGAGATACCCCCTCCCCTTGCCCTCTCAGCTCATCTCCAGGTGAGATACTCCCTCCTCCTGCACTCACAGCTGATCTCCGGGTGAGACACCCCCCCCCCCCCTGTGCTAACAGCTCATATTCGGGTGAGATACCCCCTCCTCATGCACTCACAGCTGATCTCCAGGTGAGATACCCCCTCCCCCTGCCCTCTCAGCTCATCTCCAGGTGAGATACCCCCTCCCCCTGAGCTCACTGCTGATCTCCGGGTGAGACACAGCCTCCCTCTGCACTCACAGCTCATCTCCTAGTGAGATACCCCCTCCCCCTGCGCTCACTTCTGATCTCTAGGTGAGATACTCCCCTGCCCTCACAGCTCATCTCCGAGTGACATACTCCCCTGTCCTCACAGCTCATCTCCGAGTGAGATACTCCCCTGCCCTCACAGCTCATCTCCGAGTGAGATATGCCCCTGCCCTCACAGCTCATCTCCGAGTGAGGTACTCCCCTGCCCTCACAGCTCATCTCCGAGTGAGATACTCCCCTGCCCTCACAGCTTATCTCCGAGTGAGATACTCCCCAGCCCTCACAGCTCATCTCCGAGATACTTCCCTGCCCTCACAGCTCATCTCCAAGTGAGATACTCCCCTGCCCTCACAGCTCATCTGCGAGTGAGATACTCCCCTGCCCTCACAGCTCATCTCCGAGTGAGATACTTCCCTGCCCTCACAGCTCTTCTCCGAGTGAGATACTCCCCTGCCCTCACAGCTCATCTCCTAGTGAGATACTCCCCTGCCCTCACAGCTCATCTTCGAGTGAGATACTTCCCTGCCCTCACAGCTCTTCTCCGAGTGAGATACTCCCCTGCCCTCACAGCTCATCTCCGAGTGAGATACTCCCCTGCCCTCACAGCTCATCTCCGAGTGAGATACTACCCTGCCCTCACAGTTCATCTCCGAGTGAGATACTCCCCTGCCCTCACAGCTCATCTCCAGGTGAGATACCCCCTCCCCCTGCCCTCTCAGCTCATCTCCAGGTGAGATACCCCCTCCTCCTGCACTCACAGCTGATCCCCGGGTGAGACACCTTCCCCCTGGGCTCACAGCTGATCTCCGTGTGAGACACCCCCTCCCCCTGTGCTAACAGCTCATATTCCGGTGAGATACCCTCTCCTCCTGCACTCACAGCTGATCTCCAGGTGAGATACCCCCTCCCCCTGCCCTCTCAGCTCATCTCCAGGTGAGATACCCCCTCCCCTGAGCTCACTGCTGATCTCCGGGTGAGACACAGCCTCCCTCTGCACTCACAGCTCATCTCCTAGTGAGATACCCCCTCCCCCTGCGCTCACTGCTGATCTCTAGGTGAGATACTCCCCTGCCCTCACAGCTCATCTCCGAGTGAGATACTCCCCTGCCCTCACAGCTCATCTCCGAGTGAGATACTCCCCTGCCCTCACAGCTCATCTCCGAGTGAGATATTTCCCTGCCCTCACAGCTCATCTCCGAGTGAGGTACTCCCCTGCCCTCACAGCTCATCTCCGAGTGAGATACTCCCCTGCCCTCACAGCTCACCTCCGAGTGAGATACTCCCCAGCCCTCACAGCTCATCTCCGAGATACTTCCCTGCCCTCACAGCTCATCTCCGAGTGAGATACTCCCCTGCCCTCACAGCTCATCTCCGAGTGAGATACTCCCCTGCCCTCACAGCTCATCTCCGAGTGAGATACTCCCCTGCCCTCACAGCTCATCTCCGAGATACTTCCCTGCCCTCACAGCTCATCTCCGAGCGAGATACTCCCCTGCCCTCACAGCTCATCTCCGAGTGAGATACTCCCCTGCCCTCACAGCTCATCTTCGAGTGAGATACTTCCCTGCCCTCACAGCTCTTCTCCGAGTGAGATACTCCCCTGCCCTCACAGCTCATCTCCGAGTGAGATACTCCCCTGCCCTCACAGCTCATCTCCGAGTGAGATACTCCCCTGCCCTCACAGCTCATCTCCGAGTGAGATACTCCCCTGCCCTCACAGCTCATCTCCAGGTGAGATACCCCCTCCCCCTGCCCTCTCAGCTCATCTCCAGGTGAGATACCCCCTCCTCCTGCACTCACAGCTGATCCCCGGGTGAGACACCTTCCCCCTGGGCTCACAGCTGATCTCCGTGTGAGACACCCCCTCCCCCTGTGCTAACAGCTCATATTCCGGTGAGATACCCTCTCCTCCTGCACTCACAGCTGATCTCCAGGTGAGATACCCCCTCCCCCTGCCCTCTCAGCTCATCTCCAGGTGAGATACCCCCTCCCCCTGAGCTCACTGCTGATCTCCGGGTGAGACACAGCCTCCCTCTGCACTCACAGCTCATCTCCTAGTGAGATACCCCCTCCCCCTGCGCTCACTGCTGATCTCTAGGTGAGATACTCCCCTGCCCTCACAGCTCATCTCCGAGTGAGATACTCCCCTGCCCTCACAGCTCATCTCCGAGTGAGATATTCCCCTGCCCTCACAGCTCATCTCCGAGTGAGGTACTCCCCTGCCCTCACAGCTCATCTCCGAGTGAGATACTCCCCTGCCCTCACAGCTCACCTCCGAGTGAGATACTCCCCAGCCCTCACAGCTCATCTCCGAGATACTTCCCTGCCCTCACAGCTCATCTCCGAGTGAGATACTCCCCTGCCCTCACAGCTCATCTCCGAGTGAGATACTCCCCTGCCCTCACAGCTCATCTCCGAGTGAGATACTTCCCTGCCCTCACAGCTCTTCTCCGAGTGAGATACTCCCCTGCCCTAACAGCTCATCTCCGAGTGAGATACTCCCCTGCCCTCACAGCTCATCTCCGAGATACTTCCCTGCCCTCACAGCTCATCTCCGAGTGAGATACTCCCCTGCCCTCACAGCTCATCTCCGAGTGAGATACTCCCCTGCCCTCACAGCTCATCTCCGAGTGAGATACTCCCCTGCCCTCACAGCTCTTCTCCGAGTGAGATACTCCCTAGCCCTCACAGCTCATCTCCCAGTGAGATACTCCCCTGCCCTCACAGCTCATCTCCGAGTGAGATACTCCCCTGCCCTCACAGCTCATCTCCGAGTGAGATAAACCCTTTCCCTGTGCTCACTGCTGATCTCCGGGTGAGATACCCCCTCCCCCTGCACTCACAGATCATCTCCGGGTGAGATACCCCTTCTCCCTGCACTCACAGCTCATCTCCGGGTGAGATACCCCCTCTCCCTGCGCTCACTGCTGATCTCCGGGTGAGATACCCCCTCCCCCTGCACTCACAGATCATCTCCGGGTGTGATACCCCCTCCCCCTGCGCTCACTGCTGATCTCCGGGTAAGAAACAGCCTCCCCCTGCACTCACAGCTCATCTCCGAGTGAGATACTTCCTCCCCCTGCGCTCACTGCTGATCTCCGGGTGAGATACTCCCCCTGCACTCACAGCTCATCTCCGAGTGAGATACCCCCTCCCCCTGCGCTCACTGCTGATCTCTGGGTGAGACACAGCCTCCCCCTGCACTCACAGATCATCTCCGAGTAAGATACCCCCTCCCCCTGCGCTCACAGCTGATCTCTGGGTGAGATACCCCCTCCCCCTGCGCTCACTGCTGATCTCTGGGTGAGATACCCCCTCTCCCTGCACTCACAGCTTATCTCCGAGTGAGATACCCCCCTCTCCCTGCGCTCACTGCTGATCTCCGGATGAGATACCCCCTCCCCTTGCACTCACAGCTCATCTCCGAGTGAGATACCCCCCTCTCCCTGCGCCCACTGCTGATCTCCGGGTGAGACACAGCCTCCCCCTGCACTCACAGCTCATCTCCGAGTGAGATACCCCCTCCCCCTGCGCTCACTGCTGATCTCCGGGTGAGATTCTCCCCCTGCACTCACAGCTCATTTCCAAGTGAGATACCCCCTCCCCCTGCGCTCACTGCTTTTCTCCGAGTGAGATACCCCCTCCCCCTGCACTCACAGATCATCTCCGGGTGAGATACCCCCTCTCCCTGCGCTCACTGCTGATCTCCGGGTGACACACAGCCTCCCCCGGCACTCACAGATCATCTCCGAGTGAGATACCCCCCTCCCCCTGCGCTCACTGCTTTTCTCCGAGTGAGATACCCCCTCCCCCTGCACTCACAGATCATCTCCGGGTGAGATACCCCCTCTCCCTGCGCTCACTGCTGATCTCCGGGTGAGACACAGCCTCCCCCTGCATTCACAGATCATCTCCGGGTGAGATACCCCCTCTTCCTGCGCTCACTGCTGATCTCCGGGTGAGACACAGCCTCCCCCTGCACTCACAGCTCATCTCCGAGTGAGATACCCCCTCCCCCTGCGCTCACTGCTGATCTCCGGGTGAGACACAGCCTCCCGCTGCACTCACAACTCATCTCCGAGTGAGATACCCCCTCCCCCTGCGCTCACTGCTGATCTCCGGGTGAGACACAGCCTCCCGCTGCACTCACAACTCATCTCCGAGTGAGATACCCCCCTCTCCCTGCGCTCACTGCTGATCTCCGGGTGAGACACAGCCTCCCACTGCACTCACAGATCATCTCCGGGTGAGATACCCCCCTCTCCCTGCGCTCACTGCTGATCTCCGGGTGAGACACAGCCTCCCCCTGCACTCACAGCTCATCTCCAAGTGAGATATCCCCCTCTCCCTGCTCTCACTGCTGATCTCCGGGTGAGACACAGCCTCCCCCTGCACTCACAGCTCATCTCCGAGTGAGATACCCCCTCGCCCTGCACTCACTGCTGATCTCTAGGTGAGATACTCCCCCTGCACTCACAGCTCATCTCCGAGTGAGATACCCCCACCCCCTGCACTCACAGCTGATCTCTAGGTGAGATTCTCCCCCTGCACTCACAGCTCATCTCCGGGTGAGATACCCCCTCCCCTTGCACTCACAGCTCATCTCCGAGTGAGATACCCACCTCTCCCTGCGCTCACTGCTGATCTCCGTGTGAGACACAGCCTCCCCCTGCACTCACAGCTCATCTCCGAGTGAGATACCCCCTCCCCCTGCGCTCACTGCTGATCTCCGGGTGAGATACTCCCCCTGCACTCACAGCTCATCACCGAGTGAGATACTTCCTCCCCCTGCGCTCACTGCTGATCTCCGGGTGAGATACTCCCCCTGCACTCACAGCTCATCTCCGAGTGAGATACCCCCTCCCCCTGCGCTCACTGCTGATCTCCGAGTGAGATACCCCCTCCCCCTGCACTCACAGATCATCTCCGGGTGAGATACCCCCTCTCCCTGCGCTCACTGCTGATCTCCGGGTGAGACACAGCCTCCCCCTGCACTCACAGATCATCTCCGGGTGAGATACCCCCCTCTCCCTGCGCTCACTGCTGATCTCCGGGTGAGACACAGCCTCCCCCTGCACTCACAGATCATCTCCGGGTGAGATACCCCCTCTCCCTGCGCTCACTGCTGATCTCCGGGTGAGACACAGCCTCCCCCTGCCCTCACAGCTCATCTCCGAGTGAGATATTCCCCTGCCCTCACAGCTCATCTCCGAGTGAGATACTCCCCTGCCCTCACAGCTCATCTCCGAGTGAGATACTCCCCAGCCCTCACAGCTCATCTCCGAGATACTTCCCTGCCCTCACAGCTCATCTCCGAGTGAGATACTCCCCTGCCCTCACAGTTCATCTCCGAGTGAGATACTCCCCTGCCCTCACAGCTCATCTCCGAGTGAGATACTTCCCTGCCCTCACAGCTCTTCTCCGAGTGAGATACTCCCCTGCCCTCACAGCTCATCTCCGAGTGAGATACTCCCCTGCCCTCACAGCTCATCTCCGAGTGAGATACTCCCCTGCCCTCACAGCTCATCTTCGAGTGAGATACTTCCCTGCCCTCACAGCTCTTCTCCGAGTGAGATACTCCCCTGCCCTCACAGCTCATCTCCGAGTGAGATACTCCCCTGCCCTCACAGCTCATCTCCGAGATACTTCCCTGCCCTCACAGCTCATCTCCGAGTGAGATACTCCCCTGTCCTCACAGCTCATCTCCAAGTGAGATACTCCCCTGCCCTCACAGCTCATCTCCGAGTGAGATACTCCCCTGCCCTCACAGCTCTTCTCCGAGTGAGATACTCCCTAGCCCTCACAGCTCATCTCCCAGTAAGATACTCCCCTGCCGTCACAGCTCATCTCCGAGTGAGATACTCCCCTGCCCTCACAGCTCATCTCCGAGTGAGATAAACCCTTTCCCTGTGCTCACTGCTGATCTCCGGGTGAGATACCCCCTCCCCCTGCACTCACAGATCATCTCCGGGTGAGATACCCCCTCCCCTTGCACTCACAGAGCATCTCGGGGTGTGATACCCCCTCCCCCTGCGCTCACTGCTGATCTCCGGGTAAGAAACAGCCTCCCCCTGCACTCACAGCTCATCTCCGAGTGAGATACCCCCTCCCCCTGCACTCACAGAGCATCTCGGGGTGTGATACCCCCTCCCCCTGCGCTCACTGCTGATCTCCGGGTAAGAAACAGCCTCCCCCTGCACTCACAGCTCATCTCCGAGTGAGATACCCCCTCCCCCTGCGCTCACTGCTGATCTCCGGGTGAGACACAGCCTCCCCCTGCACTCACAGCTCATCTCCGAGTAAGATACCCCCTCCCCCTGCGCTCACTGCTGATCTCCGGGTGAGATACCCCCTCCCCCTGCACTCACTGCTGATCTCTGGGTGAGATACCCCCTCTCCCTGCACTCACAGCTCATCTCCGAGTGAGATATCCCCCTCTCCCTGCGCTCACTGCTGATCTCCGGGTGAGATACCCCCTCCCCTTGCACTCACAGCTCATCTCCGAGTGAGATACCCCCCTCTCCCTGCGCTCACTGCTGATCTCCGGGTGAGACACAGCCTCCCCCTGCACTCACAGCTCATCTCCGAGTGAGATACCCCCTCCCCCTGCGCTCACTGCTGATCTCCGGGTGAGATACTCCCCCTGCACTCACAGCTCATCTCCAAGTGAGATACCCCCTCCCCCTGCGCTCACTGCTTTTCTCCGAGTGAGATACCCCCTCCCCCTGCACTCACAGATCATCTCCGGGTGAGATACCCCCTCTCCCTGCGCTCACTGCTGATCTCCAGGTGAGACACAGCCTCCCCCTGCATTCACAGATCATCTCCGGGTGAGATACCCCCTCTTCCTGCGCTCACTGCTGATCTCCGGGTGAGACACAGCCTCCCCCTGCACTCACAGCTCATCTCCGAGTGAGATACCCCCTCCCCCTGCGCTCACTGCTGATCTCCGGGTGAGACACAGCCTCCCCCTGCACTCACAGATCATCTCCGGGTGAGATACCCCCCTCTCCCTGCGCTCACTGCTGATCTCCGGGTGAGACACAGCCTCCCCCTGCACTCACAGATCATCTCCGGGTGAGATACCCCCCTCTCCCTGCGCTCACTGCTGATCTCCGGGTGAGACACAGCCTCCCCCTGCACTCACAGCTCATCTCCAAGTGAGATATCCCCCTCTCCCTGCTCTCAATGCTGATCTCCGTGTGAGACACAGCCTCCCCCTGCACTCACAGCTCATCTCCGAGTGAGATACCCCCTCCCCCTGCGCTCACTGCTGATCTCCAGGTGAGATACTCCCCCTGCACTCACAGCTCATCTCCGAGTGAGATACCCCCTCCCCCTGCGCTCACTGCTGATCTCCGGGTGAGATACTCCCCCTGCACTCACAGCTCATCTCCGAGTGAGATACCCCCTCCCCCTGCGCTCACTGCTGATCTCCGAGTGAGATACCCCCTCCCCCTGCACTCACAGATCATCTCCGGGTGAGAGACCCCCTCTCCCTGCGCTCACTGCTGATCTCCGGGTGAGACACAGCCTCCCCCTGCACTCACAGATCATCTCCGGGTGAGATACCCCCCTCTCCCTGCGCTCACTGCTGATCTCCGGGTGAGACACAGCCTCCCCCTGCACTCACAGATCATCTCCGGGTGAGATACCCCCTCTCCCTGCGCTCACTGCTGATCTCCGGGTGAGACACAGCCTCCCCCTGCACTCACAGCTCATCTCCGAGTGAGATATCCCCTCCCCCTGCGCTCACTGCTGATCTCCGGGTGAGACACAGCCTCCCCCTGCACTCACAGCTCATCTCCGAGTGAGATACCCCCTTCTCCCTGCGCTCACTGCTGATCTCCGGGTGAGACACAGCCTCCCCCTGCACTCACAGATCATCTCCGGGTGAGATACCCCCTCTCCCTGCGCTCACTGCTGATCTCCGGGTGAGACACAGCCTCCCCCTGCACTCACAGCTCATCTCCAAGTGAGATACCCCCTCCCCCTGCACTCACTGCTGATCTCTAGGTGAGATACTCCCTCTGCACTCACAGCTCATCTCCGAGTGAGATACCCCCTCCCCCTGTACTCACAGCTGATCTCTAGGTGAGATACTCCCCCTGCACTCACAGTTCATCTCCGAGTGAGATACCCCCTCCCCCTACACTCACAGATCATCTCCGAGTGAGATATTGCCCTGCCCTCACAGCTCATCTCCGAGTGAGGTACTCCACTGCCCTCACAGCTCATCTCCGAGTGAGATACTCCCCTGCCCTCACAGCTCATCTCCGAGATACTTCCCTGCCCTCACAGCTCATCTCCGAGTGAGATACTACCCTGCCCTCACAGCTCATCTCCGAGTGAGATACTTCCCTGCCCTCACAGCTCTTCGAGTGAGATACTCCCCTGCCCTCACAGCTCATCTCCGAGTGAGATAATCCCCTGCCCTCACAGCTCATCTTCGAGTGAGATACTTCCCTGCCCTCACAGCTCTTCTCCGAGTGAGATACTCCCCTGCCCTCACAGCTCATCTCCGAGTGAGATACTCCCCTGCCCTCACAGCTCATCTCCGAGATACTTCCCTGCCCTCACAGCTCATCTCCGAGTGAGATACTCCCCTGCCCTCACAGCTCATCTCCGAGTGAGATACTCCCCTGCCCTCACAGCTCTTCTCCCAGTGAGATACTCCCTAACCCTCACAGCTCATCTCCCAGTAAGATACTCCCCTGCCCTCACAACTCATCTCCGAGTGAGATACTCCCCTGCCCTCACAGCTCATCTCCGAGTGAGATAAACCCTTTCCCTGTGCTCACTGCTGATCTCCGGGTGAGATACCCCCTCCCCCTGCACTCACAGATCATCTCCGGGTGAGATACCCCCTCCCCCTGCACTCACAGATCATCTCCGGGTGTTATACCCCCTCCCCCTGCGCTCACTGCTGATCTCCGGGTAAGAAACAGCCTCCCCCTGCACTCACAGCTCATCTCCGAGTGAGATACCCCCTCCCCCTGCGATCACTGCTGATCTCCGGGTGAGACACAGCCTCCCCCTGCACTCACAGCTCATCTCCGAGTAAGATACCCCCTCCCCCTGCGCTCACTGCTGATCTCCGGGTGAGATACCCCCTCCCCCTGCACTCACTGCTGATCTCTGGGTGAGATACCCCCTCTCCCTGCACTCACAGCTCATCTCCGAGTGAGATATCCCCCTCTCCCTGCGCTCACTGCTGATCTCCGGGTGAGATACCCCCTCCCCTTGCACTCACAGCTCATCTCCGAGTGAGATACCCCCCTCTCCCTGCGCTCACTGCTGATCTCCGGGTGAGACACAGCCTCCCCCTGCACTCACAGCTCATCTCCGAGTGAGATACCCCCTCCCCCTGCGCTCACTGCTGATCTCCGGGTGAGATACTCCCCCTGCACTCACAGCTCATCTCCAAGTGAGAAACCCCCACCCCCTGCGCTCACTGCTTTTCTCCGAGTGAGATACCCCCTCCCCCTGCACTCACAGATCATCTCCGGGTGAGATACCCCCTCTCCCTGCGCTCACTGCTGATCTCCAGGTGAGACACAGCCTCCCCCTGCATTCACAGATCATCTCCGGGTGAGATACCCCCTCTTCCTGCGCTCACTGCTGATCTACGGGTGAGACACAGCCTCCCCCTGCACTCACAGCTCATCTCCGAGTGAGATACCCCCTCCCCCTGCGCTCACTGCTGATCTCCGGGTGAGACACAGCCTCCCCCTGCACTCACAGCTCATCTCCGAGTGAGATACCCCCTTCTCCCTGCGCTCACTGCTGATCTCCGGGTGAGACACAGCCTCTCCCTGACTCACAGATCATCTCCGGGTGAGATACCCCCCTCTCCCTGCGCTCACTGCTGATCTCCGGGTGAGACACAGCCTCCCCCTGCACTCACAGATCATCTCCGGGTGAGATACCCCCCTCTCCCTGCGCTCACTGCTGATCTCCGGGTGAGACACAGCCTCCCCCTGCACTCACAGCTCATCTCCAAGTGAGATATCCCCCTCTCCCTGCTCTCACTGCTGATCTCCGGGTGAGACACAGCCTCCCCCTGCACTCACAGCTCATCTCCGAGTGAGATACCCCCACCCCCTGCACTCACAGCTGATCTCTAGGTGAGATTCTCCCCCTGCAATCACAGCTCAACTCCGGGTGAGATACTCCCTCCCCCTGCACTCACAGCTCATCTCCGAGTGAGATACCCATCTCTCCCTCCGCTCACTGCTGATCTCCGTGTGAGACACAGCCTCCCCCTGCACTCACAGCTCATCTCCGAGTGAGATACCCCCTCCCCCTGCGCTCACTGCTGATTTCCGGGTGAGATACTCCCCCTGCACTCACAGCTCATCTCCGAGTGAGATACCCCCTCTCCCTGCGCTCACTCCTGATCTCCGGGTGAGACACAGCCTCCCCCTGCACTCACAGCTCATCTCCGAGTGAGATACCCCCTCCCCCTGCGCTCACTGCTGATCTCCGGGTGAGACACAGCCTCCCCCTGCACTCACAGCTCATATCCGAGTGAGATACCCCCTTCTCCCTGCGCTCACTGCTGATCTCCGGGTGAGACACAGCCTCCCCCTGCACTCACAGATCATCTCCGGGTGAGATACCCCCCTCTCCCTGCGCTCACTGCTGATCTCCGGGTGAGACACAGCCTCCCCCTGCACTCACAGCTCATCTCCAAGTGAGATACCCCCTCCCCCTGCACTCACTGCTGATCTCTAGGTGAGATACTCCCTCTGCACTCACAGCTCATCTCCGAGTGAGATTCCCCCTCCCCCTGTACTCACAGATGATCTCTAGGTGAGATACTCCCCCTGCACTCACAGTTCATCTCCGAGTGAGATACCCCCTCGCCCTGCACTCACAGATCATCTCCGAGTGAGATATTCCCCTGCCCTCACAGCTCATCTCCGAGTGAGGTACTCCCCTGCCCTCACAGCTCATCTCCGAGTGAGATACTCCCCTGCCCTCACAGCTCATCTCCGAGATACTTCCCTGCCCTCACAGCTCATCTCCGAGTGAGATACTCCCCTGCCCTCACAGCTCATCTCCGAGTGAGATATTTCCCTGCCCTCACAGCTCTTCGAGTGAGATACTCCCCTGCCCTCACAGCTCATCTCCGAGTGAGATACTCCCCTGCCCTCACAGCTCATCTTCGAGTGAGATACTTCCCTGCCCTCACAGCTCTTCTCCGAGTGAGATACTCCCCTGCCCTCACAGCTCATCTCCGAGTGAGATACTCCCCTGCCCTCACAGCTCATCTCCGAGATACTTCCCTGCCCTCACAGCTCATCTCCGAGTGAGATACTCCCCTGCCCTCACAGCTCATCTCCGAGTGAGATACTCCCCTGCCCTCACAGCTCATCTCCGAGTGAGATACTCCCCTGCCCTCACAGCTCTTCTCCGAGTGAGATACTCCCTAGCCTTCACAGCTCATCTCCCAGTGAGATACTCCCCTGCCCTCACAGCTCATCTCCGAGTGAGATACTCCCCTGCCCTCACAGCTCATCTCCGAGATACTTCCCTGCCCTCACAGCTCATCTCCGAGTGAGATACTCCCCTGCCCTCACAGCTCATCTCCAAGTGAGATACTCCCCTGCCCTCACAGCTCATCTCCGAGTGAGATACTCCCCTGCCCTCACAGCTCTTCTCGGAGTGAGATACTCCCTAGCCCTCACAGCTCATCTCCCAGTAAGATACTCCCCTGCCGTCACAGCTCATCTCCGAGTGAGATACTCCCCTGCCCTCACAGCTCATCTCCGAGTGAGATAAACCCTTTCCCTGTGCTCACTGCTGATCTCCGGGTGAGATACCCCCTCCCCCTGCACTCACAGATCATCTCCGGGTGAGATACCCCCTCCCCCTGCACTCACAGAGCATCTCGGGGTGTGATACCCCCTCCCCCTGCGCTCACTGCTGATCTCCGGGTAAGAAACAGCCTCCCCCTGCACTCACAGCTCATCTCCGAGTGAGATACCCCCTCCCCCTGCACTCACAGAGCATCTCGGGGTGTGATACCCCCTCCCCCTGCTCTCACTGCTGATCTCCGGGTAAGAAACAGCCTCCCCCTGCACTCACAGCTCATCTCCGAGTGAGATACCCCCTCCCCCTGCGCTCACTGCTGATCTCCGGGTGAGACACAGCCTCCCCCTGCACTCACAGCTCATCTCCGAGTAAGATACCCCCTCCCCCTGCGCTCACTGCTGATCTCCGGGTGAGATACCCCCTCCCCCTGCACTCACTGCTGATCTCTGGGTGAGATACCCCCTCTCCCTGCACTCACAGCTCATCTCCGAGTGAGATATCCCCCTCTCCCTGCGCTCACTGCTGATCTCCGGGTGAGATACCCCCTCCCCTTGCACTCACAGCTCATCTCCGAGTGAGATACCCCCCTCTCCCTGCGCTCACTGCTGATCTCCGGGTGAGACACAGCCTCCCCCTGCACTCACAGCTCATCTCCGAGTGAGATACCCCCTCCCCCTGCGCTCACTGCTGATCTCCGGGTGAGATACTCCCCCTGCACTCACAGCTCATCTCCAAGTGAGATACCCCCTCCCCCTGCGCTCACTGCTTTTCTCCGAGTGAGATACCCCCTCCCCCTGCACTCACAGATCATCTCCGGGTGAGATACCCCCTCTCCCTGCGCTCACTGCTGATCTCCAGGTGAGACACAGCCTCCCCCTGCATTCACAGATCATCTCCGGGTGAGATACCCCCTCTTCCTGCGCTCACTGCTGATCTCCGGGTGAGACACAGCCTCCCCCTGCACTCACAGCTCATCTCCGAGTGAGATACCCCCTCCCCCTGCGCTCACTGCTGATCTCCGGGTGAGACACAGCCTCCCCCTGCACTCACAGCTCATCTCCGAGTGAGATACCCCCTTCTCCCTGCGCTCACTGCTGATCTCCGGGTGAGACACAGCCTCCCCCTGCACTCACAGATCATCTCCGGGTGAGATACCCCCCTCTCCCTGCGCTCACTGCTGATCTTCGGGTGAGACACAGCCTCCCCCTGCACTCACAGATCATCTCCGGGTGAGATACCCCCCTCTCCCTGCGCTCACTGCTGATCTCCGGGTGAGACACAGCCTCCCCCTGCACTCACAGCTCATCTCCAAGTGAGATATCCCCCTCTCCCTGCTCTCAATGCTGATCTCCGTGTGAGACACAGCCTCCCCCTGCACTCACAGCTCATCTCCGAGTGAGATACCCCCTCCCCCTGCGCTCACTGCTGATCTCCAGGTGAGATACTCCCCCTGCACTCACAGCTCATCTCCGAGTGAGATACCCCCTCCCCCTGCGCTCACTGCTGATCTCCGGGTGAGATACTCCCCCTGCACTCACAGCTCATCTCCGAGTGAGATACCCCCTCCCCCTGCGCTCACTGCTCATCTCCGAGTGAGATACCCCCTCCCCCTGCACTCACAGATCATCTCCGGGTGAGAGACCCCCTCTCCCTGCGCTCACTGCTGATCTCCGGGTGAGACACAGCCTCCCCCTGCACTCACAGATCATCTCCGGGTGAGATACCCCCCTCTCCCTGCGCTCACTGCTGATCTCCGGGTGAGACACAGCCTCCCCCTGCACTCACAGATCATCTCCGGGTGAGATACCCCCTCTCCCTGCGCTCACTGCTGATCTCCGGGTGAGACACAGCCTCCCCCTGCACTCACAGCTCATCTCCGAGTGAGATATCCCCTCCCCATGCGCTCACTGCTGATCTCCGGGTGAGACACAGCCTCCCCCTGCACTCACAGCTCATCTCCGAGTGAGATACCCCCTTCTCCCTGCGCTCAATGCTGATCTCCGGGTGAGACACAGCCTCCCCCTGCACTCACAGATCATCTCCGGGTGAGATACCCCCTCTCCCTGCGCTCACTGCTGATCTCCGGGTGAGACACAGCCTCCCCCTGCACTCACAGCTCATCTCCAAGTGAGATACCCCCTCCCCCTGCACTCACTGCTGATCTCTAGGTGAGATACTCCCTCTGCACTCACAGCTCATCTCCGAGTGAGATACCCCCTCCCCCTGTACTCACAGCTGATCTCTAGGTGAGATACTCCCCCTGCACTCACAGTTCATCTCCGAGTGAGATACCCCCTCCCCCTGCACTCACAGATCATCTCCGAGTGAGATATTGCCCTGCCCTCACAGCTCATCTCCGAGTGAGGTACTCCACTGCCCTCACAGCTCATCTCCGAGTGAGATACTCCCCTGCCCTCACAGCTCATCTCCGAGATACTTCCCTGCCCTCACAGCTCATCTCCGAGTGAGATACTACCCTGCCCTCACAGCTCATCTCCGAGTGAGATACTTCCCTGCCCTCACAGCTCTTCGAGTGAGATACTCCCCTGCCCTCACAGCTCATCTCCGAGTGAGATACTCCCCTGCCCTCACAGCTCATCTTCGAGTGAGATACTTCCCTGCCCTCACAGCTCTTCTCCGAGTGAGATACTCCCCTGCCCTCACAGCTCATCTCCGAGTGAGATACTCCCCTGCCCTCACAGCTCATCTCCGAGATACTTCCCTGCCCTCACAGCTCATCTCCGAGTGAGATACTCCCCTGCCCTCACAGCTCATCTCCGAGTGAGATACTCCCCTGCCCTCACAGCTCTTCTCCCAGTGAGATACTCCCTAGCCCTCACAGCTCATCTCCCAGTAAGATACTCCCCTGCCCTCACAGCTCATCTCCGAGTGAGATACTCCCCTGCCCTCACAGCTCATCTCCGAGTGAGATAAACCCTTTCCCTGTGCTCACTGCTGATCTCCGGGTGAGATACCCCCTCCCCCTGCACTCACAGATCATCTCCGGGTGAGATACCCCCTCCCCCTGCACTCACAGATCATCTCCGGGTGTGATACCCCCTCCCCCTGCGCTCACTGCTGATCTCCGGGTAAGAAACAGCCTCCCCCTGCACTCACAGCTCATCTCCGAGTGAGATACCCCCTCCCCCTGCGCTCACTGCTGATCTCCGGGTGAGACACAGCCTCCCCCTGCACTCACAGCTCATCTCCGAGTAAGATACCCCCTCCCCCTGCGCTCACTGCTGATCTCCGGGTGAGATACCCCCTCCCCCTGCACTCACTGCTGATCTCTGGGTGAGATACCCCCTCTCCCTGCACTCACAGCTCATCTCCGAGTGAGATATCCCCCTCTCCCTGCGCTCACTGCTGATCTCCGGGTGAGATACCCCCTCCCCTTGCACTCACAGCTCATCTCCGAGTGAGATACCCCCCTCTCCCTGCGCTCACTGCTGATCTCCGGGTGAGACACAGCCTCCCCCTGCACTCACAGCTCATCTCCGAGTGAGATACCCCCTCCCCCTGCGCTCACTGCTGATCTCCGGGTGAGATACTCCCCCTGCACTCACAGCTCATCTCCAAGTGAGATACCCCCTCCCCCTGCGCTCACTGCTTTTCTCCGAGTGAGATACCCCCTCCCCCTGCACTCACAGATCATCTCCGGGTGAGATACCCCCTCTCCCTGCGCTCACTGCTGATCTCCAGGTGAGACACAGCCTCCCCCTGCATTCACAGATCATCTCCGGGTGAGATACCCCCTCTTCCTGCGCTCACTGCTGATCTCCGGGTGAGACACAGCCTCCCCCTGCACTCACAGCTCATCTCCGAGTGAGATACCCCCTCCCCCTGCGCTCACTGCTGATCTCCGGGTGAGACACAGCCTCCCCCTGCACTCACAGCTCATCTCCGAGTGAGATACCCCCTTCTCCCTGCGCTCACTGCTGATCTCCGGGTGAGACACAGCCTCCCCCTGACTCACAGATCATCTCCGGGTGAGATACCCCCCTCTCCCTGCGCTCACTGCTGATCTCCGGGTGAGACACAGCCTCCCCCTGCACTCACAGATCATCTCCGGGTGAGATACCCCCCTCTCCCTGCGCTCACTGCTGATCTCCGGGTGAGACACAGCCTCCCCCTGCACTCACAGCTCATCTCCAAGTGAGATATCCCCCTCTCCCTGCTCTCACTGCTGATCTCCGGGTGAGACACAGCCTCCCCCTGCACTCACAGCTCATCTCCGAGTGAGATACCCCCACCCCCTGCACTCACAGCTGATCTCTAGGTGAGATTCTCCCCCTGCAATCACAGCTCAACTCCGGGTGAGATACTCCCTCCCCCTGCACTCACAGCTCATCTCCGAGTGAGATACCCATCTCTCCCTCCGCTCACTGCTGATCTCCGTGTGAGACACAGCCTCCCCCTGCACTCACAGCTCATCTCCGAGTGAGATACCCCCTCCCCCTGCGCTCACTGCTGAGTTCCGGGTGAGATACTCCCCCTGCACTCACAGCTCATCTCCGAGTGAGATACCCCCTCTCCCTGCGCTCACTGCTGATCTCCGGGTGAGACACAGCCTCCCCCTGCACTCACAGCTCATCTCCGAGTGAGATACCCCCTCCCCCTGCGCTCACTGCTGATCTCCGGGTGAGACACAGCCTCCCCCTGCACTCACAGCTCATATCCGAGTGAGATACCCCCTTCTCCCTGCGCTCACTGCTGATCTCCGGGTGAGACACAGCCTCCCCCTGCACTCACAGATCATCTCCGGGTGAGATACCCCCCTCTCCCTGCGCTCACTGCTGATCTCCGGGTGAGACACAGCCTCCCCCTGCACTCACAGCTCATCTCCAAGTGAGATACCCCCTCCCCCTGCACTCACTGCTGATCTCTAGGTGAGATACTCCCTCTGCACTCACAGCTCATCTCCGAGTGAGATACCCCCTCCCCCTGTACTCACAGCTGATCTCTAGGTGAGATACTCCCCCTGCACTCACAGTTCATCTCCGAGTGAGATACCCCCTCGCCCTGCACTCACAGATCATCTCCGAGTGAGATATTCCCCTGCCCTCACAGCTCATCTCCGAGTGAGGTACTCCCCTGCCCTCACAGCTCATCTCCGAGTGAGATACTCCCCTGCCCTCACAGCTCATCTCCGAGATACTTCCCTGCCCTCACAGCTCATCTCCGAGTGAGATACTCCCCTGCCCTCACAGCTCATCTCCGAGTGAGATATTTCCCTGCCCTCACAGCTCTTCGAGTGAGATACTCCCCTGCCCTCACAGCTCATCTCCGAGTGAGATACTCCCCTGCCCTCACAGCTCATCTTCGAGTGAGATACTTCCCTGCCCTCACAGCTCTTCTCCGAGTGAGATACTCCCCTGCCCTCACAGCTCATCTCCGAGTGAGATACTCCCCTGCCCTCACAGCTCATCTCCGAGATACTTCCCAGCCCTCACAGCTCATCTCCGAGTGAGATACTCCCCTGCCCTCACAGCTCATCTCCGAGTGAGATACTCCCCTGCCCTCACAGCTCATCTCCGAGTGAGATACTCCCCTGCCCTCACAGCTCTTCTCCGAGTGAGATACTCCCTAGCCTTCACAGCTCATCTCCCAGTGAGATACTCCCCTGCCCTCACAGCTCATCTCCGAGTGAGATACTCCCCTGCCCTCACAGCTCATCTCCGAGTGAGATAAACCCTTTCCCTGTGCTCACTGCTGATCTCCGGGTGAGATACCCCCTCCCCCTGCACTCACAGATCATCTCCGGGTGAGATACCCCCTCTCCCTGCGCTCACTGCTGATCTGCGGGTGAGATACCCCCTCCCCCTGCACTCACACATCATCTCCGGGTGTGATACCCCCTCCCCCTGCACTCACAGCTCATCTCTAAGTGAGATACTCCCCTGCCCTCACAGCTCATCTCCGAGATACTTCCCTGCCCTCACAGCTCATCTCCGAGTGAGATACTCCCCTGCCCTCACAGCTCATCTCCGAGTGTGATACTCCCCTGCCCTCACAGCTCATCTCCGAGATACTTCCCTGCCCTCACAGCTCATCTCCGAGTGAGATACTCCCCTGCCCTCACAGCTCATCTCCGAGTGAGATACTCCCCTGCCCTCACAGCTCATCTCCGAGTGAGATACTCCCCTGCCCTCACAGCTCTTCTCCGAGTGAGATACTCCCTAGCCCTCACAGCTCATCTCCCAGTGAGATACTCCCCTGCCCTCACAGCTCATCTCCGAGTGAGATACTCCCCTGCCCTCACAGCTCATCTCCGAGTGAGATAAACCCTTTCCCTGTGCTCACTGCTGGTCTCCGGGTGAGATACCCCCTCTCCCTGCACTCACAGATCATCTCCGGGTGAGATACCCCCTCTCCCTGCGCTCACTGCTGATCTCCGGGTGAGATACCCCCTCCCCCTGCACTCACAGATCATCTCCGGGTGTGATACCCCCTCCCCCTGCGCTCACTGCTGATCTCCGGGTAAGAAACAGCCTCCCCCTCCACTCACAGCTCATCTCCGAGTGAGATACCCCCTCCCCCTGCGCTCACTGCTGATCTCCGGGTGAGACACAGCCTCCCCCTGCACTTACAGCTCATCTCCGAGTAAGATACCCCCTCCCCCTGCGCTCACTGCTGATCTCCGGGTGAGATACCCCCTCCCCCTGCGCTTACTGCTGATCTCTGGGTGAGATACCCCCTCTCCCTGCACTCACAGCTCATCTCCGAGTGAGATACCCCCCTCTCCCTGCGCTCACTGCTGATCTCCGGGTGAGATACCCCCTTCCCCTTGCACTCACAGCTCATCTCCGAGTGAGATATCCCCCTCTCCCTGCGCTCACTGCTGTTCTCCGGGTGAGACACAGCCTCCCCCTGCACTCACAGCTCATCTCCGAGTGAGATACCCCCTCCCCCTGCGCTCACTGCTGATCTCCGGGTGAGATACTCCCCCTGCACTCACAGCTCATCTCCAAGTGAGATACCCCCTCCCCCTGCGCTCACTGCTTTTCTCCGAGTGAGATACCCCCTCCCCCTGCACTCACAGATCATCTCCGAGTGAGATACCCCCTCTCCCTGCGCTCACTGCTGATCTCCGGGTGAGACACAGCCTCCCCCGGCACTCACAGATCATCTCCGAGTGAGATACCCCCCTCCCCCTGCGCTCACTGCTTTTCTCCGAGTGAGATACCCCCTCCCCCTGCACTCACAGATCATCTCCGGGTGAGATACCCCCTCTCCCTGCGCTCACTGCTGATCTCCGGGTGAGACACAGCGTCCCCCTGCATTCACAGATCATCTCCGGGTGAGATACCCCCTCGTCCTTCGCTCACTGCTGATCTCCGGGTGAGACACAGCCTCCCCCTGCACTCACAGCTCATCTCCGAGTGAGATACCCCCTCCCCCTGCGCTCATTGCTGATCTCCGGGTGAGACACAGCCTCCCCCTGCACTCACAGCTCATCTCCGAGTGAGATACCCCCTTCTCCCTGCGCTCACTGCTGATCTCCGGGTGAGACACAGCCTCCCCCTGCACTCACAGATCATCTCCGGGTGAGATACCCCCCTCTCCCTGCGCTCACTGCTGATCTCCGGGTGAGACACAGCCTCCCCCTGCACTCACAGATCATCTCCGGGTGAGATACCCCCCTCCCCCTGCGCTCACTGCTGATCTCCGGGTGAGATACTCCCCCTGCACTCACAGCTCATCTCCGAGTGAGATACCCCCTCCCCCTGCACTCACAGCTCATCTCCGAGTGAGATACCCCCTCCCCCTGCGCTCACTGCTGATCTCCGAGTGAGATACCCCCTCCCCCTGCACTCACAGATCATCTCCGGGTGAGAGACCCCCTCTCCCTGCGCTCACTGCTGATCTCCGGGTGAGACACAGCCTCCCCCTGCACTCACAGATCATCTCCGGGTGAGATACCCCCCTCTCCCTGCGCTCACTGCTGATCTCCGGGTGAGACACAGCCTCCCCCTGCACTCACAGATCATCTCCGGGTGAAATACCCCCTCTCCCTGCGCTCACTGCTGATCTCCGGGTGAGACACAGCCTCCCCCTGCACTCACAGCTCATCTCCGAGTGAGATACCCCCTCCCCCTGCGCTCACTGCTGATCTCCGGGTGAGACACAGCCTCCCCCTGCACTCACAGCTCATCTCCGAGTGAGATACCCCCTTCTCCCTGCGCTCACTGCTGATCTCCGGGTGATACACAGCCTCCCCCTGCCCTCACAGATCATCTCCGGTTGAGATACCCCCCTCTCCCTGCGCTCACTGCTGATCTCCGGGTGAGACACAGCCTCCCCCTGCACTCACAGCTCATCTCCAAGTGAGATACCCCCTCCCCCTGCACTCACTGCTGATCTCTAGGTGAGATACTCCCTCTGCACTCACAGCTCATCTCCGAGTGAGATACCCCCTCCCCCTGTACTCACAGCTGATCTCTAGGTGAGATACTCCCCCTGCACTCACAGTTCATCTCCGAGTGAAATACCCCCTCCCCCTGCACTCATAGATCATCTCCGAGTGAGATATTCCCCTGCCCTCACAGCTCATCTCCGAGTGAGGTACTCCCCTGCCCTCACAGCTCATCTCCGAGTGAGATACTCCCCTGCCCTCACAGCTCATCTCCGAGATACTTCCCTGCCCTCACAGCTCATCTCCGAGTGAGATACTCCCCTGCCCTCACAGCTCATCTCCGAGTGAGATACTTCCCTGCCCTCACAGCTCTTCGAGTGAGATACTCCCCTGCCCTCACAGCTCATCTCCGAGTTAGATACCCCCTGCCCTCACAGCTCATCTTCGAGTGAGATACTTCCCTGCCCTCACAGCTCTTCTCCGAGTGAGATACTCCCCTGCCCTCACAGCTCATCTCCGAGTGAGATACTCCCCTGCCCTCACAGCTCATCTCCGAGATACTTCCCTGCCCTCACAGCTCATCTCCGAGTGAGATACTCCCCTGCCCTCACAGCTCATCTCCGAGTGAGATACTCCCCTGCCCTCACAGCTCATCTCCGAGTGAGATACTCCCCTGCCCTCACAGCTCTTCTCCGAGTGAGATACTCCCTAGCCCTCACAGCTCATCTCCCAGTGAGATACTCCCCTGCCCTCACAGCTCATCTCCGAGTGAGATACTCCCCTGCCCTCACAGCTCATCTCCGAGTGAGATAAACCCTTTCCCTGTGCTCACTGCTGATCTCCGGGTGAGATACCCCCTCCCCCTGCACTCACAGATAATCTCCGGGTGAGATACCCCCTCTCCCTGCGCTCACTGCTGATCTCCGGGTGAGATACCCCCTCCCCCTGCACTCACACATCATCTCCGGGTGTGATACCCCCTCCCCCTGCGCTCACTGCTGATCTCCGGGTGAGATACCCCCTCCCCCTGCACTCACAGCTCATCTCCAAGTGAGATACTCCCCTGCCCTCACAGCTCATCTCCGAGATACTTCCCTGCCCTCACAGCTCATCTCCGAGTGAGATACTCCCCTGCCCTCACAGCTCATCTCCGAGTGAGATACTCCCCTGCCCTCACAGCTCATCTCCGAGATACTTCCCTGCCCTCACAGCTCATCTCCGAGATACTTCCCTGCCCTCACAGCTCATCTCCGAGTGAGATACTCCCCTGCCCTCACAGCTCATCTCCGAGTGAGATACTCCCCTGCCCTCACAGCTCATCTCCGAGTGAGATACTCCCCTGCCCTCACAGCTCTTCTCCGAGTGAGATACTCCCTAGCCCTCACAGCTCATCTCCCAGTGAGATACTCCCCTGCCCTCACAGCTCATCTCCGAGTGAGATACTCCCCTGCCCTCACAGCTCATCTCCGAGTGAGATAAACCCTTTCCCTGTGCTCACTGCTGATCTCCGGGTGAGATACCCCTCCCCCTGCACTCACAGATCATCTCCGGGTGAGATACCCCCTCTCCCTGCGCTCACTGCTGATCTCCGGGTGAGATACCCCCTCCCCCTGCACTCACAGATCATCTCCGGGTGTGATACCCCCTCCCCCTGCGCTCACTGCTGATCTCCGGGTAAGAAACAGCCTCCCCCTGCACTCACAGCTCATCTCCGAGTGAGATACCCCCTCCCCCTGCGCTCACTGCTGATCTCCGGGTGAGACACAGCCTCCCCCTGCACTCACAGCTCATCTCCGAGTAAGATACCCCCTCCCCCTGCGCTCACTGCTGATCTCCGGGTGAGATACCCCCTCCCCCTGCGCTCACTGGTGATCTCTGGGTGAGATACCCCCTCTCCCTGCACTCACAGCTCATCTCCGAGTGAGATACCCCCCTCTCCCTGCGCTCACTGCTGATCTCCGGGTGAGATACCCCCTCCCCTTGCACTCACAGCTCATCTCCGAGTGAGATACCCCCCTCTCCCTGCGCTCACTGCTGATCTCCGGGTGAGACACAGCCTCCCCCTGCACTCACAGCTCATCTCCGAGTGAGATTCTCCCTCCCCCTGCGCTCACTGCTGATCTCCGGGTGAGATACTCCCCCTGCACTCACAGCTCATCTCCAAGTGAGATACCCCCTCCCCCTGCGCTCACTGCTTTTCTCCGAGTGAGATACCCCCTCCCCCTGCACTCACAGATCATCTCCGGGTGAGATACCCCCTCTCCCTGCGCTCACTGCTGATCTCCGGGTGAGACACAGCCTCCCCCGGCACTCACAGATCATCTCCGAGTGAGATACCCCCCTCCCCCTGCGCTCACTGCTTTTCTCCGAGTGAGATACCCCCTCCCCCTGCACTCACAGATCATCTCCGGGTGAGATACCCCCTCTCCCTGCGCTCACTGCTGATCTCCGGGTGAGACACAGCCTCCCTCTGCATTCACAGATCATCTCCGGGTGAGATACCCCCTCTTCCTGCGCTCACTGCTGATCTCCGGGTGAGACACAGCCTCCCCCTGCACTCACAGCTCATCTCCGAGTGAGATACCCCCTCCCCCTGCGCTCACTGCTGATCTCCGGGTGAGACACAGCCTCCCCCTGCACTCACAGCTCATCTCCGAGTGAGATACCCCCTTCTCCCTGCGCTCACTGCTGATCTCCGGGTGAGACACAGCCTCCCTCGGCACTCACAGATCATCTCCGGGTGAGATACCCCCCTCTCCCTGCGCTCACTGCTGAACTCCGGGTGAGACACAGCCTCCCCCTGCACTCACAGATCATTTCCAAGTGAGATATCCCCCTCTCCCTGCTCTCACTGCTGATCTCCGGGTGAGACACAGCCTCCCCCTGCACTCACAGCTCATCTCCGAGTGAGATACCCCCTCCCCCTGCACTCACTGCTGATCTCTAGGTGAGATACTCCCCCTGCACTCCCAGCTCATCTCCGAGTGAGATACCCCCACCCCCTGCACTCACAGCTGATCTCTAGGTGAGATTCTCCCCCTGCACTCACAGCTCATCTCCGGGTGAGATACCCCCTCCCCTTGCACTCACAGCTCATCTCCGAGTGAGATACCCCCTCCCCCTGCGCTCACTGCTGATCTCCGGGTGAGATACTCCCCCTGCGCTCACAGCTCATCTCCAAGTGAGATACCCCCTCCCCCTGCGCTCACTGCTTTTATCCGAGTGAGATACCCCCTCCCCCTGCACTCACAGATCATCTCCGGGTGAGATACCCTCTCTCCCTGCGCTCACTGCTGATCTCCGGGTGAGACACAGCCTCCCCCTGCATTCACAGATCATCTCCGCGTGAGATACCCCCTCTTCCTGCGCTCACTGCTGATCTCCGGGTGAGACACAGCCTCCCCCTGCACTCACAGCTCATCTCCGAGTGAGATACCCATCTCTCCCTGCGCTCACTGCTGATCTCCGTGTGAGACACAGCCTCCCCCTGCACTCACAGCTCATCTCCGAGTGAGATACCCCCTCCCCCTGCGCTCACTGCTGATCTCCGGGTGAGATACTCCCCCTCCACTCACAGCTCATCTCCGAGTGAGATACCCCCTCCCCCTGCGCTTACTGCTGATCTCTGGGTGAGATACTCCCCCTGCACTCACAGCTCATCTCCGAGTGAGATACCCCATCCCCCTGCGCTCACTGCTGATCTCTGAGTGAGATACCCCCTCCCCCTGCACTCACAGATCATCTCCGGGTGAGATACCCCCTCTCCCTGCACTCACTGCTGATCTCCGGGTGAGACACAGCCTCCCCCTGCACTCACAGATCATCTCCGGGTGAGATACCCCCCTCTCCCTGCGCTCACTGCTGATCTCCGGGTGAGACACAGCCTCCCCCTGCACTCACAGCTCATCTCCGAGTAAGATACCCCCTCCCCCTGCGCTCACTGCTGATCTCCGGGTGAGATACCCCCTCCCCCTGCGCTCACTGGTGATCTCTGGGTGAGATACCCCCTCTCCCTGCACTCACAGCTCATCTCCGAGTGAGATACCCCCCTCTCCCTGCGCTCACTGCTGATCTCCGGGTGAGATACCCCCTCCCCTTGCACTCACAGCTCATCTCCGAGTGAGATACCCCCCTCTCCCTGCGCTCACTGCTGATCTCCGGGTGAGACACAGCCTCCCCCTGCACTCACAGCTCATCTCCGAGTGAGATTCCCCCTCCCCCTGCGCTCACTGCTGATCTCCGGGTGAGATACCCCCCCTGCACTCACAGCTCATCTCCAAGTGAGATACCCCCTCCCCCTGCGCTCACTGCTTTTCTCCGAGTGAGATACCCCCTCCCCCTGCACTCACAGATCATCTCCGGGTGAGATACCCCCTCTCCCTGCGCTCACTGCTGATCTCCGGGTGAGACACAGCCTCCCCCGGCACTCACAGATCATCTCCGAGTGAGATACCCCCCTCCCCCTGCGCTCACTGCTTTTCTCCGAGTGAGATACCCCCTCCCCCTGCACTCACAGATCATCTCCGGGTGAGATACCCCCTCTCCCTGCGCTCACTGCTGATCTCCGGGTGAGACACAGCCTCCCCCTGCACTCACAGCTCATCTCCGAGTGAGATACCCCCTCCCCCTGCGCTCACTGCTGATCTCCGGGTGAGACACAGCCTCCCCCTGCACTCACAGCTCATCTCCGAGTGAGATACCCCCTTCTCCCTGCGCTCACTGCTGATCTCCGGGTGAGACACAGCCTCCCTCTGCACTCACAGATCATCTCCGGGTGAGATACCCCCCTCTCCCTGCGCTCACTGCTGATCTCCGGGTGAGACACAGCCTCCCCCTGCACTCACAGATCATCTCCAAGTGAGATATCCCCCTCTCCCTGCTCTCACTGCTGATCTCCGGGTGAGACACAGCCTCCCCCTGCACTCACAGCTCATCTCCGAGTGAGATACCCCCTCCCCCTGCACTCACTGCTGATCTCTAGGTGAGATACTCCCCCTGCACTCCCAGCTCATCTCCGAGTGAGATACCCCCACCCCCTGCACTCACAGCTGATCTCTAGGTGAGATTCTCCCCCTGCACTCACAGCTCATCTCCGGGTGAGATACCCCCTCCCCTTGCACTCACAGCTCATCTCCGAGTGAGATACCCCCTCCCCCTGCGCTCACTGCTGATCTCCGGGTGAGATACTCCCCCTGCGCTCACAGCTCATCTCCAAGTGAGATACCCCCCTCTCCCTGCGCTCACTGCTGATCTCCGGGTGAGACACAGCCTCCCCCTGCACTCACAGCTCATCTCCGAGTGAGATTCCCCCTCCCCCTGCGCTCACTGCTGATCTCCGGGTGAGATACTCCCCCTGCACTCACAGCTCATCTCCAAGTGAGATACCCCCTCCCCCTGCGCTCACTGCTTTTCTCCGAGTGAGATACCCCCCTCTCCCTGCGCTCACTGCTGATCTCCGGGTGAGACACAGCCTCCCCCTGCACTCACAGCTCATCTCCGAGTGAGATTCCCCCTCCCCCTGCGCTCACTGCTGATCTCCGGGTGAGATACTCCCCCTGCACTCACAGCTCATCTCCAAGTGAGATACCCCCTCCCCCTGCGCTCACTGCTTTTCTCCGAGTGAGATACCCCCTCCCCCTGCACTCACAGATCATCTCCGGGTGAGATACCCCCTCTCCCTGCGCTCACTGCTGATCTCCGGGTGAGACACAGCCTCCCCCGGCACTCACAGATCATCTCCGAGTGAGATACCCCCCTCCCCCTGCGCTCACTGCTTTTCTCCGAGTGAGATACCCCCTCCCCCTGCACTCACAGATCATCTCCGGGTGAGATACCCCCTCTCCCTGCGCTCACTGCTGATCTCCGGGTGAGACACAGCCTCCCCCTGCATTCACAGATCATCTCCGGGTGAGATACCCCCTCTTCCTGCGCTCACTGCTGATCTCCGGGTGAGACACAGCCTCCCCCTGCACTCACAGCTCATCTCCGAGTGAGATACCCCCTCCCCCTGCGCTCACTGCTGATCTCCGGGTGAGACACAGCCTCCCCCTGCACTCACAGCTCATCTCCGAGTGAGATACCCCCTTCTCCCTGCGCTCACTGCTGATCTCCGGGTGAGACACAGCCTCCCTCTGCACTCACAGATCATCTCCGGGTGAGATACCCCCCTCTCCCTGCGCTCACTGCTGATCTCCGGGTGAGACACAGCCTCCCCCTGCACTCACAGATCATCTCCGGGTGAGATACCCCCCTCTCCCTGCGCTCACTGCTGATCTCCGGGTGAGAAACAGCCTCCCCCTGCACTCACAGCTCATCTCCAAGTGAGATATCCCCCTCTCCCTGCTCTCACTGCTGATCTCCGGGTGAGACACAGCCTCCCCCTGCACTCACAGCTCATCTCCGAGTGAGATACCCCCTCCCCCTGCACTCACTGCTGATCTCTAGGTGAGATACTCCCCCTGCACTCCCAGCTCATCTCCGAGTGAGATACCCCCACCCCCTGCACTCACAGCTGATCTCTAGGTGAGATTCTCCCCCTGCACTCACAGCTCATCTCCGGGTGAGATACCCCCTCCCCTTGCACTCACAGCTCATCTCCGAGTGAGATACCCCCTCCCCCTGCGCTCACTGCTGATCTCCGGGTGAGATACTCCCCCTGCGCTCACAGCTCATCTCCAAGTGAGATACCCCCTCCCCCTGCGCTCACTGCTTTTATCCGAGTGAGATACCCCCTCCCCCTGCACTCACAGATCATCTCCGGGTGAGATACCCTCTCTCCCTGCGCTCACTGCTGATCTCCGGGTGAGACACAGCCTCCCCCTGCATTCACAGATCATCTCCGCGTGAGATACCCCCTCTTCCTGCGCTCACTGCTGATCTCCGGGTGAGACACAGCCTCCCCCTGCACTCACAGCTCATCTCCGAGTGAGATACCCATCTCTCCCTGCGCTCACTGCTGATCTCCGTGTGAGACACAGCCTCCCCCTGCACTCACAGCTCATCTCCGAGTGAGATACCCCCTCCCCCTGCGCTCACTGCTGATCTCCGGGTGAGATACTCCCCCTGCACTCACAGCTCATCTCCGAGTGAGATACCCCCTCCCCCTGCGCTTACTGCTGATCTCTGGGTGAGATACTCCCCCTGCACTCACAGCTCATCTCCGAGTGAGATACCCCCTCCCCCTGCGCTCACTGCTGATCTCTGAGTGAGATACCCCCTCCCCCTGCACTCACAGATCATCTCCGGGTGAGATACCCCCTCTCCCTGCACTCACTGCTGATCTCCGGGTGAGACACAGCCTCCCCCTGCACTCACAGATCATCTCCGGGTGAGATACCCCCCTCTCCCTGCGCTCACTGCTGATCTCCGGGTGAGACACAGCCTCCCCCTGCACTCACAGATCATCTCCGGGTGAGATACCCCCTCTCCCTGCGCTCACTGCTGATCTCCGGGTGAGACACAGCCTCCCCCTGCACTCACAGCTCATCTCCGAGTGAGATACCCCCTCCCCCTGCGCTCACTGCTGATCTCCGGGTGAGACACAGCCTCCCCCTGCACTCACAGCTCATCTCCAAGTGAGATACCCCCTCCCCCTGCACTCACTGCTGATCTCTAGGTGAGATACTCCCTCTGCACTCACAGCTCATCTCCGAGTGAGATACCCCCTCCCCCTGTACTCACAGCTGATCTCTAGGTGAGATACTCCCCCTGCACTCACAGTTCATCTCCGAGTGAGATACCCCCTCCCCCTGCACTCACAGATCATCTCCGGGTGAGACACCCCCATCTCCCTGCACTCACAGCTCACCTCCGTGTGAGATACTCCCCTGCCCTCACAGCTCTTCTCCGAGTGAGATACTCCCTAGCCCTCACAGCTCATCTCCCAGTGAGATACTCCCCTGCCCTCACAGCTCATCTCCGAGTGAGAAACTCCCCTGCCCTCACAGCTCATCTCTGAGTGAGATAAACCCTTTCCCTGTGCTCACTGCTGATCTCCGGGTGAGATACCCCCTCCCCCTGCACTCACAGATCATCTCCGGGTGAGATACCCCCTCTCCCTGCGCTCACTGCTGATCTCCGGGTGAGATACCCCCTCCCCCTGCACTCACAGATCATCTCCGGGTGTGATACCCCCTCCCCATGCGCTCACTGCTGATCTCCGGGTAAGAAACAGCCTCCTCCTGCACTCACAGCTCATCTCCGAGTGAGATACCCCCTCCTCCTGCGCTCACTGCTGATCTCCGGGTGAGACACAGCCTCCCCCTGCACTCACAGCTCATCTCCGAGTAAGATACCCCCTCCCCCTGCGCTCACTGCTGATCTCCGGGTGAGATACCCCCTCCCCCTGCGCTCACTGCTGATCTCTGGGTGAGATACCCCCTCTCCCTGCACTCACAGCTCATCTCCGAGTGAGATACCCCCCTCTCCCTGCGCTCACTGCTGATCTCCGGGTGAGATACCCCCTCCTCTTGCACTCACAGCTCATCTCCGAGTGAGATACCCCCCTCTCCCTGCGCTCACTGCTGATCTCCGGGTGAGACACAGCCTCCCCCTGCACTCACAGCTCATCTCCGAGTGAGATACCCCCTCCCCCTGCGCTCACTGCTGATCTCCGGGTGAGATACTCCCCCTGCACTCACAGCTCATCTCCAAGTGAGATACCCCCTCCCCCTGCGCTCACTGCTTTTCTCCGAGTGAGATACCCCCTCCCCCTGCACTCACAGATCATCTCCGGGTGAGATACCCCCTCTCCCTGCGCTCACTGCTGATCTCCGGGTGAGACACAGCCTCCCCCGGCACTCACAGATCATCTCCGAGTGAGATACCCCCCTCCCCCTGCGCTCACTGCTTTTCTCCGAGTAAGATACCCCCTCACCCTGCACTCACAGATCATCTCCGGGTGAGATACCCCCTCTCCCTGCGCTCACTGCTGATCTCCGGGTGAGACACAGCCTCCCCCTGCATTCACAGATCATCTCCGGGTGAGATACCCCCTCTTCCTGCGCTCACTGCTGATCTCCGGGTGAGACACAGCCTCCCCCTGCACTCACAGCTCATCTCCGAGTGAGATACCCCCTCCCCCTGCGCTCAATGCTGATCTCCGGGTGAGACACAGCCTCCCCCTGCACTCACAGCTCATCTCCGAGTAAGATACCCCCTCCCCCTGCGCTCACTGCTGATCTCCGGGTGAGATACCCCCTCCCCCTGCGCTGACTGCTGATCTCTGGGTGAGATACCCCCTCTCCCTGCACTCACAGCTCATCTCCGAGTGAGATACCCCCCTCTCCCTGCGCTCACTGCTGATCTCCGGGTGAGATACCCCCTCCCCTTGCACTCACAGCTCATCTCCGAGTGAGATACCCCCCTTTCCCTGCGCTCACTGCTGATCTCCGGGTGAGACACAGCTTCCCCCTGCACTCACAGCTCATCTCCGAGTGAGATACCCCCTCCCCCTGCGCTCACTGCTGATCTTCGGGTGAGATACTCCCCCTGCACTCACAGCTCATCTCCAAGTGAGATACCCCCTCCCCCTGCGCTCACTGCTTTTCTCCGAGTGAGATACCCCCTTCCCCTGCACTCACAGATCATCTCCGGGTGAGATACCCCCTCTCCCTGCGCTCACTGCTGATCTCCGGGTGAGACACAGCCTCCCCCGGCACTCACAGATCATCTCCGAGTGAGATACCCCCCTCCCCCTGCGCTCACTGCTTTTCTCCGAGTGAGATACCCCCTCCCCCTGCACTCACAGATCATCTCCGGGTGAGATACCCCCTCTCCCTGCGCTCACTGCTGATCTCCGGGTGAGACACAGCCTCCCCCTGCATTCACAGATCATCTCCGGGTGAGATACCCCCTCTTCCTGCGCTCACTGCTGATCTCCGGGTGAGACACAGCCTCCCCCTGCACTCACAGCTCATCTCCGAGTGAGATACCCCCTCCCCCTGCGCTCACTGCTGATCTCCGGGTGAGACACAGCCTCCCCCTGCACTCACAGCTCATCTCCAAGTGAGATATCCCCCTCTCCCTGCTCTCACTGCTGATCTCCGGGTGAGACACAGCCTCGCCTCCCCCTGCACTCACAGCTCATCTCCGAGTGAGATACCCCCTCCCCCTGCACTCACTGCTGATCTCTAGGTGAGATACTCCCCCTGCACTCACAGCTCATCTCCGAGTGAGATACCCCCACCCCCTGCACTCACAGCTGATCTCCGGGTGAGATACTCCCCCTGCACTCACAGCTCATCTCCGGGTGAGATACCCCCTCCCCTTGCACTCACAGCTCATCTCCGAGTGAGATACCCCCTCCCCCTGCGCTCACTGCTGATCTCCGGGTGAGATACTCCCCCTGCACTCACAGCTCATCTCCAATTGAGATACCCCCTCCCCCTGCGCTCACTGCTTTTCTCCGAGTGAGATACCCCCTCCCCCTGCACTCACAGATCATCTCCGGGTGAGATACCCCCTCTCCCTGCGCTCACTGCTGATCTCCGGGTGAGACACAGCCTCCCCCTGCATTCACAGATCATCTCCGGGTGAGATACCCCCTCTTCCTGCGCTCACTGCTGATCTCCGGGTGAGACACAGCCTCCCCCTGCACTCACAGCTCATCTCCGAGTGAGATACCCCCCTCTCCCTGCGCTCACTGCTGATCTCCGGGTGAGACACAGCCTCCCCCTGCACTCACAGATCATCTCCGGGTGAGATACCCCCCTCTCCCTGCGCTCACTGCTGATCTCCGGGTGAGACACAGCCTCCCACTGCACTCACAGATCATCTCCGGGTGAGATACCCCCCTCTCCCTGCGCTCACTGCTGATCTCCGGGTGAGACACAGCCTCCCCCTGCACTCACAGCTCATCTCCAAGTGAGATATCCCCCTCTCACTGCTGATCTCCGGGTGAGACACAGCCTCCCCCTGCACTCACAGCTCATCTCCAAGTGAGATACCCCCACCCCCTGCACTCACAGCTGATCTCTAGGTGAGATTCTCCCCCTGCACTCACAGCTCATCTCCGGGTGAGATACCCCCTCCCCTTGCACTCACAGCTCATCTCCGAGTGAGATACCCATCTCTCCCTGCGCTCACTGCTGATCTCCGTGTGAGACACAGCCTCCCCCTGCACTCACAGCTCATCTCCGAGTGAGATACCCCCTCCCCCTGCGCTCACTGCTGATCTCCGGGTGAGATACTCCCCCTGCACTCACAGCTCATCTCCGAGTGAGATACCCCCCCCCCCTGCGCTCACTGCTGATCTCCGAGTGAGACACAGCCTCCCCCTGCACTCACAGATCATCTCCGGGTGAGATACCCCCCTCTCCCTGCGCTCACTGCTGATCTTTGGGTGAGACACAGCCTCCCCCTGCACTCACAGCTCATCTCCGAGTGAGATACCCCCTCCCCCTGCGCTCAATGCTGATCTCTAGGTGAGATACTCCCCCTGCACTCACAGCTCATCTCCGGGTGAGATACTCCCCTGCCCTCACAGCTCATCTCCGAGTGAGATACTCCCCTGCCCTCACAGCTCATCTCCGAGTGAGATACCCCCACCCCCTGCACTCACAGCTGATCTCTAGGTGAGATACCCCCTCCCCCTGCGCTCACTGCTGATCTCTAGGTGAGATACTCCCCCTGCACTCACTGCTGATCTCTAGGTGAGATACCCCCTCCCCCTGCGCTCACTGCTGATCTCTAGGTGAGATACTCCCCCTGCACTCACTGCTGATCTCTAGGTGAGATACCCCCTCCCCCTGCGCTCACTGCTGATCTCTAGGTGAGATACTCCCCCTGCGCTCACTGCTGATCTCCGAGTGAGATACCCCCTCCCCCTGTGCTCACAGCTCAGCTCTGGGTGAGATCATCTGCTTCGCAGACTAAGTATGGGAAGTGTTTCCCTGCTATCGGGCTCTCAAGTCTGTGAAGCAGATGATCTCACCCGGAGATGAGCTGTGAGCGCAGGGGGAGAGGGTGTCTAACCTGGAGATGAGCTATGAGCTGTGAGCACAATGGGAGGGAGTATCTCACCTGGAGATCATCTGTGAACACAGGGGGGAGGTATCTCACCCGGAGATCAGCTATGAGCACAGGGGGAGAAGGTGTCTAACCTGGAGATGAGCTATGAGCTGTGAGCACAATGGGAGGGAGTATCTCACCTGGAGATCATCTGTGAACACAGGGGGGAGGTATCTCACCTGTTGATCAGCTGTGAGTGCAGGGGGAGGGAGTGTCTCACCCCGAGATCAGCTATGAAGCAGGGGGAGGAGGTGTCCCACCTGGAGATCAGCTATGAGCACAGGGGGAGGGGGTGAATGACAGACACTCTGTGTTTACAGCAGGGAGCCTTGTGACAAAGAATACATTGTGCATAACAATAGAGAACAAATGGAAGTCAGCTCACCCTCCAGGATTTCAGTGTGTTGAAGCCAGGAACAACGTGTGGTCACACTTGGAATCAATGCAAAAAAGAAGTGAAAAATTCCATTAAGTCAAATTCCATTCAGCTAATATGTTACTTTAGACCCAAATTTTAGCCTGCACAATTTATTATGTAATTTCTCCTAAACGCAGCATTGCCCCATACATAGCAGACACTAATATTTTCTAGCTATATACAGTACATGGCATTAACCCCTTAAGCCCCGGAGCATTTTTCGTTTTTGCATTTTCGTTTTTGCTCCCCTTGTTCCCAGAGCCATAGCGTTTTTATTTTTTGGTCAATATGGCCATGTGAGGGCTTATTTTTTGCGGGACGAGTTGTACTTTTCAACGCCATTACTAGTTTTATCATATCCTGTACGGGAAAACGGGAAAAAAATTCCAAGTGCGGTAAAATTGCAAAAAACGTGCAATACCACAGTTGTTTTTTATTTATTTTTTTTACCATGTTCACTGAATGCTAAAACTGACTTGCCCTTCTTATTCTACAGGTCATTACGAGTTCATAGACACCAAACATGTATAGGTTCTTTTATATTTAAGTGGTGGAAAAAAATTCCAAAATTTGGTAAAAAAATAAAATAAAAAAATAGCGCCATTTTCTAAGACCCGTAGCGTCTCCATTTTTCGTGATCTGGGGCTGGTTGATGGCTTATTTTTTGCGTGCCAGGCTGACGTTTTTATTGATAACATTTGGGGTAGATCCGATGTTTTGATCGCCCGTTATTGCATTTTATTGCAATTTTGCGGCGACCAAAAAACGTAATTCTGGCGTTTAGAATTTTTTTCTCGCTACGCCATTTACCGATCGGAATAATTCTTTTTTTATATTGATAGATTGGGCGATTCTGAACGCGGCGATACCAAATATGTGTATGTGGGTTTTTTTTATATATATTTTATTTTGAATGGGGCGAAAGAGGGGTGATTTAAACTTTTATATTTTTTTTAATATTTTTAAAAACTTTTTTTTTTTACTTTTTGCATGCTTCTATAGTCTCCATAGGAGACTAGAAGCAGCAACTGTCCGATCGCCTCTGCTACATACAAGGGACGAGCAGGTCCCCTGCATGCAGCAGAAATGGTCCTGTGCTATGAGCGCCGACCACTAGGTGGCGCTCATAGCGACAAGATCATGACAACCACAGGCGTCTGCTGCAGACCCTGGGTTGTCATGCACGCCCATCGGCGACCCGCGATCACGTGACGGGGTTACCGGTGGGCGGGGCTTATGACGCGCTACCCGGAAGCGCGCGTTAAATGCTGCTGTCGGAGATTGACAGCAGCATTTAACTGGTTAACAGCCGCGGGTGGATCGCGATTCCACCCGCGGCTGTTGCGGGCACATGTCAGCTGTAAGAATCAGCTGACATGTGCTCCGTTCAGTGAAGGCTCAGCGCAGCAGCCCTCACTGAACGGGGGGTACGCAAATATGCGTACTAATACGTCCCCGGTAAGTAAGGGGTTAAGGGTAAACAAAGCGGTTGTGCCACCATAAAGAATACAGTTAACCAACCAGAAAAGGTGGAAATAAATAGTTTTGTAATTTACAGTGATTCAAAATTATGCTTCATTCAAAAGTTACCAAGCTTTTACTTTTATGAATGCTGCTCTCTGGCGCCACCTGGTGTTATTCCCCTACATCCTGGTAGTGGGTGATCAGCTGGTCGGGTTTGGGCAGTTCCTGTCATAACAGCTTCCAACCGGCAGTCTGCACAATGTATTGCAAGAAAAGAAATGAAAAATTCCATCTCCAAAAAAGTTGTATTAAAAAATTCCAAGTTGTTATTACATCATTTTAACATCTGATGAGGTCACAAGGTACATGGGGATTCACATAGCAATTCGTTTCCAAAGCCAACCAGCTTTCTTTGTCAAGCTACTATGACATGATTCTGTGATCTTTTAAATATTTCCGAAACCAATTACAAGTAATACACCAATTACATGACCAATGAGATCACACCCATTACATGACCAATGAGACAAATACATAGAAAGTTACATATCAAATACACTGCTCATAAAATAAAGGGAACACTTAAACAACAGAATATAACTCCAAGTAAATTAAACTTCTGTGAAATCAAACTGTCCACTTAGGAAGCAACACTGATTAACAATCAATTTCACATGCTGTTGTGCAAATGGAATAGACAATAGATGGAAATGATTGGCAATTTTCAAGACACCCTCAATAAAGGAGTGGTTCTGCAGGTGGGGAGCACAGACCATATCTCAGTACCAATGCTTTCTGGCTGATGTTTTGGTCACTTTTGAATGTTGGTTGTACTTTCATACTTGTGGTAGCATGAGACGGACTCGACTACCCACAGAAGTTGCTCAGGTAGTGCAGCTCATTCTGGATGGCACATCAATGCAAGCTGTGGCAAGAAGGTTTGCTGTGTCTGTCACCGTACTGTCCAGAGGCTGGAGGCACTACCAGGAGACAGGCCAGTACAAAAGTAGACGTGGAGAGGGCTGTAGGAGGGCAACAACCCAGCAGCAGGACCTCTACCTCCGTCTTTGTGCAAGGAGGAACAGGAGGAGCACTGCCAGAGCCGTGCAAAATGACCTCCAGCAGGTCACAAATGTGCATGTGTCTGCACAATCAGTTGGAAACCGACTCCATGAGGGTGGTATGAGGGTCTGACGTCCACAGATGGGGGTTGTGCTCACAGCCCAACACCGTGCAGGACGCTTGGCATTTGCCACATAACACCAGGATTGGCAAAGTCGCCACTGGCACCCTGGGCCTACTTCTGAGGCATCTGTCTGTACAATGAAAGTTTCCTTGAAGTTGGGGCTGATGAGGACCGGCTGTCCACACAGGGCCAACTTCATGGACTGAAAGGCTTCTTCTGCCTGAAGGTTCCACTGAACCATTAGTGATTTTTTTCCTTTCAAGAGATCGGTCAGGGCCGCCGTTCTCCCAGGAAAATTAGGTATAAACCGGGGGTAATACCCAAGGATGTTAAGGAACGCCCTCACCTGCTGTGTATTTGACGGTTTAGGCCAATTTTTTATGGCCTCAACTTTATTGATTTGGGGCTTGATAACTCCTCGGCCAATCGCATACCCCAAATATCGGGCTTCCTCTAGCCCTATCGCACATTTTTTCGGGTTTGCCGTTAACTCAGCGACTCTGAGAGAATCCAGCACTGCTTGTACCTGGGATAGATGCGTATGCCAGTCGGTGCTAAAGATGATAATATCATCTAGATATGCGGAGGCGTACTCCTGATGAGACTTGAGCACTATTTCCATCAACCTCTGGAATGTAGCCAGGGCCCCATGTAACCCAAAAGGTAAGACCGCATAGTGATATAGACCCTCCGGAGTTATAAAGGCGGTCTTTTCCTCCGCTGATTTCGTGAGAGGTACCTGCCAGTAACCCTTGGTGAGATCGAGCGTGGTAAAGTACTGGGCCTACCCCAGTCTCTCAATCAGCTCATCCACCCTGGGCATTGGATAAAGGTCAAACTTCGACACTTAATTTAGTTTTCGGAAATCGTTACGGAAGCGTAACGATCCGTCTGGTTTCGTAATCAGTACAATGGGGCTAGCCCACTCTGTCATTTCTCGATGACGCCTAACTGGAGCATCTGTTTTACCTCAGCCGTGATGGCTTGCCTCCGGACTTTGGGTACCCGGTGCGATCTCTTTCGCACCCTTACCCCAGGTTCGGTGACAATGTCATGTTGGAAAACTGTAGTCCTACCCGGTAGCTCTGAGAACACGTTGGTATTCTGCTGCACCAGTGAGCGAGCCGCCCGTCGCTGCTGTTTAGTGAGAGCATCACTTATCCTGACCTCTCCCCCGGACGCATCCCTGGCTGAAGGTAGAGAACTCTCTGGTGATATGCCCGGAGTGATGTCTGTAACTAACCACTCTCGATCTTTCTAAGGTTTTCGCAGGTTTACATAATAAAGCTGCTCCCGTTTCCTCCTTCCAGGCTGATACACCTGGTAATTTACCTCCCCCACCTTTTCTCGAACCTCATATGGCCCTTGCCACTTGGCCATGAGCTTACTCTCGGCTGTGGGTACAAGTACTAACACCTGATCGCCCTTGTTAAAAGACCTGACTCTGGCTCTTTTATTATATGTGCGCCTCTGGGCTGCCTGGGCATCTAACAAATGTTCTTTCACGATGTCCATGACCGCCGCGATCCGGTCCTGCATGCTAGCCACGTGTTCAGTTATACTCCTATGTTGAGTCGGCTCTTGTTCCCACGTCTCTTTGGCTACGTCCAACAGACCTCTAGGGTGTCTGCCGTACAATAACTCAAAGGGAGAGAACCCTGTGGAAGCCTGGGGTACCTCACGGATGGCGAACATCAAATAGGGTAGCAACATGTCCCAATCCCTTCCGTCCTTAGAAACCACCTTTTTTAACATGAACTTGGCTACTTTGAAGAACCTAGAATATAAGACATATTTTCAGTTGTTTCACACTTTTTTGTTAAGTATATAATTCCACATGTGTTAATTCATAGTTTTGATGCCTTCAGTGTGAATGTACAATTTTCATAGTCATGAAAATACAGAAAAATCTTTAAATGGGAAGGTGTGTCCAAACTTTTGGTCTGTACTGTATATATAATGTATATATATATTATTTTTTCACCCTTACTAATAAGTGTTTCATTACTATACAGAGGAAGATTCTGAGGGAGATGATGCTTCACCTATAGGTATGTACTGCACAATACCATTCCATGTTTCTTAACCCTGTCTCGTGTAAATCAGCCTTAAACTTCCTGACAGCCCCATTTTTCAAGTCTGATACGTCACTTTCTGTGGTAATAACTTTAAAATGCTTCTGTCAGTGATTCTGAGATTGTGATTTTGTTGTTGTAAAACATTTTACCTGTTACTACCGGTAAATTCAGATCTGTTGTTTTGTCTTTATTCATGAAAATATTCCAAATTTTCTGAAGATTTTGAAAAATGTGCAATCTTTAAACTTGTATACCCTTAATGACATGTATATAGTGTAAGATGGCTGACGGACAGGTCCTTGAGGGGAAATATGTATCATCGAGGTTGGTAGCTTCGGTGATGTAAACCCGAGAAAGCATGCTCCAGCACTTATACTGCTGACAGGGTTAATAGGGCGTATCAGGCCGGTTTTAAGAGCAGTCATAAAAAATGGGTGGGAATGGCTGCCCACATATCCCCACCTCTGGAGCGTGGTTTGGTAAATAAAATAGAGACCAAATGTCTCATTCAGTGTCTGTGTCTGGAGACCTGTGGATCTCCAAGGCGTTAGTCTGTACTAAGGATTGGACACTGACCTGAGCAGGCGAACCTGCAACATTGTGTGGACATTTTACTTTGTGCTTCCACTTTGTGCCGGAAAAGGCTGTTTTTGTTTATGCTGTCTGAATAAACCAGTTTGGATTTCAATGAAAATGCTTCCTGTGTCTACCTCAACCGCAGACGAGTGAGTATTAAACCCTACAATTGGTGCTAGAAGCACAGTCACAAATCCCAAGGGGCAGTGTGACTGCTACAGGAAACCGTTTAAGTCTTGGGTGAGGGCCGTCAGCCAGTAGGGGACGTCTGGCATCATGGAGGAGCTGATAAAGCAACTTGTGCAGGCTAATCTCCGGCAGCATCAACAGCAGTAGTGGCAGCAACAGCAGTACAAGCAGCAGATAAACCTCCTAGCCGAGTTAACCCATGGCAGTTCAATCGCCCCACCCCCAAGTCTAAGTGATGACTCACTTGCCAGGAAGACGTTAAGAAGAGCCATACAAAAGATGATCCCGGGTGATGAGGACGAGGCGTTCCTGACAATTTTTGAGAGGGTGGCGGAGCGAGAGATATTGCCTCCAGAGCAGTGGGCGGAGGTTCTGGCATCATATTTAACAGGGCAACAGCAGAAGGCCTCTTATGACTTGGCCTTGCAAGATGCAAAAGAGTACACCAAGTTGAAGACTGAGATTTTGACGTGCTTAGGAGTGACTCTGACTGACATGATGCGGGTGTACCACTGGGCCTATTGCAGTGACAAATCTTCCCGGTCCCAAATGTTTTACCTCCTACACTTGGTCCAAAAGTGGTTGCAACCGGAATCTTCCTCTCCAGCACAGTTAGTGGCGAGGATTGTGATGGACAGGTTCATACACTCCCTTCCAAGGCTGGTGCAATCCTGGGTTGCCCAGGGAGATCCCCATAATGCCAATGACCTTGTGAGGTTGGTAGAAAGGTACCAGGCGGTCAAGAGTGCTTTGGGGAAGTAAGGGGTGGGAGCATCTCCATACTGTGGTTCCCAACAGGGGGGATGGACACCCAAAAGAGGGGAACTAGAACCACATCTGGGGGGGCGTCCTAGAGTTCAGGAGGGGTCTGAGTTGCTACCAAAGGCCCCATCCAATAACTTAATTTGTTGGCAATGTCACACCCCGGGTCTAATAGTGACCTGTTGCCCTATGACCAACGAGCCAGTAGACTGCAGCACAGGACGGCGCTACTTTGCATATCCTGCCTGCAGTGCTGTCCCTCCACGAGGTGTGGGACCGCAGGCATGCCCCGTGTCAGTGAATGGAGCGCAAATGACTGGTCTGTTCGATTCTGGGAGTTTGGTAACCCTAGTAGGGCCATAATTCCTCATCGTCTGATTCTGCAGAAAAAGGTGGACATCTGCTGTATCCATTGAGACGCTAAGGACTACCCTGTGGTCCTAGTGGTCATAGGCACAAACTGTAGCACTGAGTCCCATGAGGTGGGCGTAGTCAAGGACCTGTTGCACCCTGTTATAATAGGGCAGGACTTTGCCTTGTTTTGGGACTTGTGGGAAAAAGGGAGGAAGCCGGGTTGCCCAGACCACAACCAGGTCGCTCCTAAAGAAACCTCGTCGCAGGCCGCAACCGACAGTTTTCCCTTTCATGTGCTTGTTGGGGGTGAGGATGAGGCAGCATCCCTGAGCTGGAGGTGGGGAAACTTTGGAAACGCCCAGCTCAGGGACTGAACTCTAAAAGGTGTGTTTAATAATGTCACTGTTCTGAATGGTGTTGCTCAAGAGTCTATGGCTGATACCTGATATCCGTACTTTGCTGGAATTGAGGAGTTAATATGACAGGTCACGAAGCTCAGAAGAGAGGTAATCGATCAGTTACTAGTGCCAGGGTCGTACAGACGCAGGGTGTTAGATATGGCCAATGCACATGTCTTAGGTGGTCATCTGGAGGTAGAAAAAACCCAGGAAAGAATCTTCCAGAGGGTCTACTGTCCCAGTTGTCACCGAGAGATTGTGAATTACTGTAGGTCCTGTCACACCTATCAGCTGACCTCCCCTGTGGCTCACTTCCGTAGCCCTTTAGTGCCACTACCTGTCATTGAGGTCCCAATCGATCGCATCACCATGGATCTAGTGGGACCCCTGGTCAAGTCCGCCAGAGCACATCAGTATATCTTGGTGGTACTGGACAACGCTACATGTTACCCGGAGGCTGTACCACCACGAAACTCCTCTGCCAAGTGCATAGTCCAGGAGCTAGTGTTACAACTCTCCTGTTAGGTTTTTTTTAGTTTGCTGGTCACATGACCATTTTTGCCTATTTAATCCGGCTCCACCCTCCTGGCTTTGCTGGACTTCATTTGTATTTACTACTGTTGAGCTAGCTTGTTGCTCTGTTGCCGTTCTTTGTTAGTTTTGCTAGGTCTTCTGACCCCTTTGCCTTTTTGTTGTGTGTTTGTCTTTGACTGCTACTATTTCTGCTAGGAGGTGTCCAACTTTTCCCAGTCCCTAGATCTTGTAGGGATCCCTCCCTCACATCTATAGGTCTGCGTTCAGACTAGCCGAGGACTTTAGCGGGTCTGATCGCAGGATCAGGTTCCCCGTTACGTCGTAGGGATCTAGTTTAGTTCTATTGTAGGGACAGATCTCCTCTCTTTCCTTAGTCTCTGTAGCAGATCATAACAGTAAGTCCAGCCATAAAAGAAAAAAAAAAATAATAATTTTCTCTAAGGAAAGACCTCCAGTTTTCCATCATGGTCTCGGTGCAAGATTTTTCTCAACGCTTGCAGGGACTCTCTCTGGAGGTGACCAAGCTCCAACAACACGTGAGTAGCTGTTCTGGAGCGCATTTTGTGGAACCAAAGGTACGTCTGCCTGATCTATTTTTTGGCGAACAACAAGATTTTTTTTCTTTTAAAAATGCTTGTCTTATATATTTTCATTTGAGACCCGGATCCTCTGGTGATGAATCACAGCGCATAGGGATCATAATGTCACTTTTGCGCAAAGATCCTCAGGGATGGGCCTTCTCTCTCCATTCTAGTGATCCGTGCTTTAGATCAGTGGATAGTTTTTTTTCTGCTTTGGGTTTGTTGTACGATGATCCTGATCGTGTCTCATCTGCTGAGTCTGAATTAAGACGTTTGAGGCAGGGATCAGGTAATGTGGAAAAATATTGTTCTCACTTCCGTCGGTGGTCTGCCCAGGTGGGGTGGAACGATTCTGCTTTGAAAAGCTTGTTTCTTGCAGGGCTATGTGAAAGGGTAAAGGATTTACTGATTGCTTATCCCACACCTGGAAACTTGCAGGAGGCAATGCAATTAGCTATACGGGTGGACAGGAGACTGCGTGAAAGGGTTAATGAGAGCAAATCCTCTGCTATGTCAGCTCCGAGTCCTGAGAGGGTCTGTGCTGACAATGGAGAGCCGATGGAGATTGGGGCGATGACACCCCGCTCTCAGGAAAAAGACCGCAGGCTTTCTGAAGGCTTGTGTTTCTATTGCGGAAATTCTGGTCATTTTATTAAGAGCTGTGTACTTCGTAAGAAGAAAGAAAAAAAAAAGGTCAGTCATGCTCGTATTGCCTGTTTAAATTCTAAGGGAGTATTCCTATCTGCCACTACTGCTGCTCAGGATGAATTAATTGAATTTCGGGTATTTGTGGATTGTGGATCTACTCTAAATGTGATTGATGGGGGATTCTTGGAAAAACTTAGATTAGAACCTAAAACTTTGTCATCCCCTATTGCTGTGGTTTCTGTCGATGGCTCTCCCTTGAAGAGTGTTACTCACAAGGTCTGTGAATTTCCCCTCACTATTAATGGTATTCATCAAGAGAATTTGGATTTGGTGGTATTGGATAATTTGCCTTCTCCAGTAATATTGGGGTTACCCTGGTTAAAATTGCACAATCCTGTACTGGATTGGTCTACCAATGAAATTAAGTCCTGGAGCCCTAAGTGTTATGACAAGTGTTGTAACGGGCGCATTGCTGCTGTGGATAGAGGGGAATTGCCTGTACCTATTCAGGATTTTTGGAGAGTTTTTTCTGAGGAGGAGTCGCAGGTTTTGCCTCCCCCTAGAGACTATGATTGTACCATTGAATTTGTCCCTGGCGCGACTCTTCCTAAGAGTCGTTTATTTAATCTTACTATTCCTGAGAGAAAGGCTTTGGAAGAATACATACAGACAAGCTTGGCTGCCGGTCACATTAGGCCTTCCAAGTCTCCTGTGGCTGTTGGATTTTTTTTTGTAAAAAAAAAAGATGGCGGTTTACGTCCTTGTCTGGACTTTTGTGAGATTAATAAAATTACTGTACGCAATCCTTACCCACTGCCATTGATTCCTGATTTATTTAACCAGTTAGTGGGGGCCAAGTGGTTCTCTAAAATTGATCTCCGGGGGGCATACAATTTGTTGCGCATGAAGGAGGGTGATGAATGGAAGACTGCTTTTAACACTCCTGTGGGTCATTTTGAGAATCTGGTTATGCCTTTTGGTCTCACCAATGCTCCAGCATTTTTTCAGAATCTTATCAATGATATCCTTAGACCTTTAATCGGCAAAAATGTGGTTGTGTATTTGGATGACATTTTGATTTATTCGCCGGATCTGGAGTCTCATTGGCAGAGCGTATGTGAGGTATTACAGTTATTAATGGACAATTCGCTTTTTGCTAAGCTGGAGAAATGTGAGTTCGCTGTACAGAGAATTAGTTTTTTGGGCTACATTATCTCCAGTGAAGGTTTTGAGATGGACCCGGTTAAAGTTCAAGCTGTGCAGGAATGGCCTAGGCCTATTGGTTTCAAATCGATACAGAGGTTTTTGGGTTTCGCCAATTATTACAGAAAATTCATAAAAAAATTTTCTATTATTGTCAAACCGCTGACCGATCTCACCAGGAAAGGTGCTAATGCGGTTCAGTGGACTTCTGAGGCCATTGAAGCTTTTGTGTTTCTAAAGGAGAGGTTCACCTCTGCTCCCATCCTTATGCAGCCTGATGTGACTAAGCCGTTTTTGGTTGAGGTTGATGCTTCTTCGGTGGGGGTCGGTGCGGTGTTGTCTCAGGAAAACAAGGATGGAGTACATCCCTGTGCCTTTTTTTCAAAAAAATTTTCCGAGACTGAACTTAATTACGATATTGGTAATCGGGAATTGCTGGCGATTAAACTCGCATTTGAACACTAGCGTCATCTCTTGGAAGGTGCTGAATTTCCCATTCAGGTTTTCACTGATCATAAAAATCTGATCTATCTTGATGCTGCCAAGCGCTTGAATGCCCGTCAGGCTAGGTGGGCACTTTTTTTCTCGCGGTTTAATTTTTCCGTTACTTACATCCCGGGTACCAAGAATGTTAAAGCGGATGCTTTGTCTCGCAGCTTTTCTCCCATGGTCGGTGTTGAGGAGGAAGAGGAGACCATTTTACAAGAAGGTGTTGTGATTGCTGCTTTGGACTCCGTTTTGGAGGATGAGATTCTTAAAGCACAGGAGAATGCCCCATCTAACACTCCCCATGGGAGGTTGTTTGTGCCTAGGACCTTTAGGAGAGATTTGTTTGTTGAGTGTCATGAGTCTCGGTTGGCAGGTCATCCAGGAATTTCTGAGACCAAGAGACTTGTGGGTCGCAGTTTTTGGTGGCCTGGATGGCAGAAGGAAGTCATTAAGTGGGTGCGCCAATGTACTGTGTGTGCAAGATCCAAGTCTTCGCATGCTCCTGCTGCGGGGTTGCTTTGCCCTCTGGAGGTTCCTAGTGCACCTTGGACACATCTGGCTATGGACTTTATTACTGACCTTCCTCCCTCTGAAGGTTTCACGGTCATCTGGGTGGTCGTGGACCGTTTTAGCAAGATGTGTCACTTGGTTCCCTTCATCAAACTGCCTTGCGCTAAGACACTCGCTAAGGCCTTTGTCAAGGAAATTGTCAGACTACATGGTGTTCCTACTGACATTGTTTCTGATAGGGGACCTCAGTTCGTGGCTCGTTTTTGGCGTGCCTTTTGTGACAGGTTGGGAGTTCATTTGTCGTTTTCATCCGGATATCATCCTGAGTCTAATGGCCAGACAGAAAGGAAGAACCAGGATGTTGAGCAGTTCTTGCGTTGTTTTGTGGCAGACAATCAAGAGGGGTGGTCTGAGTTTCTGCCACTTGCTGAATTTGCTCTTAACAACCATACATCCTCTTCTGCTGGGTGTTCGCCTTTTTTTTGTTGTTCTGGGAGACATCCGTCTTTTTGGTCATTCTCCAAATTGGTTTCGGCTGTGCCTGAGGAGGAGAGTTTTTCCTGTGATTTGGAGAGAGTTTGGACGGATGTGCGTGGTAATCTTCAGGAGGCTAACAAAAAATCTAAGAGGTACTTTGATAGGAAACGGCAAGAGGTTTTGTTTGCTGTTGGTGACATGGTTTGGTTGTCCTCTAAGAATCTGCGATTGAGGATTCCTTCTAAAAAATTGGGTCCCAAGTTCGTAGGGCCCTTTAATGTACTTCAGATAGTTAGCCAATCTGCTGTTAGGCTGGAGGTTCCTACGTCCTGGAGGATTAATCCGGTGTTTCATGTTTCTCTGTTGAAAAAAGCTGATGTGTCGGATGGTGATGCCTCTGTCACTGTTCCTCCTGTGGTGGAGGACGGGGAATATGAAATTTCCCGCATCCTAAATTCTAGACGGTATAGAGGGAGTTTGCAGTATCTCGTCGCTTGGAAGAGTTTCGGACCTGAGGATAACTCATGGGTGAGGGCGGATGATGTTTCTGCTTCCAGACTTGTCCGAGCGTTTCACAGGAGGTTTCCTGGTAAGCCTGGGCCTAGGGGATCCGGAGGATCCTCTTAGAAGAGGGGGTACTGTTACAACTCTCCTGTTAGTTTTTTTTAGTTTGCTGGTCACATGACCATTTTTGCCTATTTAATCCGGCTCCGCCCTCCTGGCTTTGCTGGACTTCATTTGTATTTACTACTGTTGAGCTAGCTTGTTGCTCTGTTGCCGTTCTCTGTTAGTTTTGCTAGGTCTTCTGACCCCTATGCCTTTTTGTTGTGTGTTTGTCTTTGACTGCTACTATTTCTGCTAGGAGGTGTCCAACTTTTCCCAGTCCCTAGATCTTGTAGGGATCCCTCCCTCACATCTATAGGCCTGCGTTCAGACTTGCCGAGGACTTTAGCGGGTCTGATCGCAGGATCAGGTTCCCCGTTACATCGTAGGGATCTAGTTTAGTTCTATTGTAGGGACAGATCTCCTCTCTTTCCTTAGTCTCTGTAGCAGATCATAACAGCTAGTCCACGTCTTTTCTAGAATGGGGTTGCGTAAGGAGATCCTAACGGACCAAGGGACCCCATTTATGTCAAGGGGGATGAGGGAGTTGTGAAAAATCCTGCAAATCACACAACTCAGGACCTCAGTCTACCACCCCCAGACAGACGGCTTAGTGGAGAGGTTTAATAAAACCTTGAAGGCCATGTTGAAGAAGGTCGTTGAGAAAGACGGTCGGGACTGGGACTGTCTACTGCCGTACCTTCTGTTTTCTATTAGAGAAGTCCCACAGGCCTCTACTGGCTTCTCCCCATTTGAGCTGTTATATAGCTGACAGCCCCTTGGACTCCTGGATGTAGCAAAGGAGGGTCTACACCCTACAGGATTGTAATGGAACATGTGGCCCAGATGCAAGAGAGGATTGCTGAGGTGATGCCTATTGTGAAAGAACACCTCCTCAAAGCACAAGAGGCACAGTCAAGGGTGTACTAAAGATCGGTGAGGGTGAGACACTTCCACCTTGGCAATTGGGTACTAGTGCCTACGGTGGAGAGCAAATTCCTGACCAAGTGGCAGGGCCCCTATGAAGTTCTTGAAAAGCTTGGCAATGTCAACTATAGAGTCCACTAACCAGGGAAAAGGAAGCCCTACCAGGTGTACCACGTCAACCTGATCAAGCCAAATGACATAGGGAGTTTGTGGAAGCTCCTGTTTGGTGGCGAAGACCAAAGCCCACGTGGAGGAAGTCAAGCTGGCAAAGTTGCTGTCACATGCCCAGAAGCCACAGTGCTGAGAGTTGCTACAGCGGAACTGAGACCTGTTCTCAAAACTACCAGGGTGTACTCGGATCATAGAGCATGAGTTTCTTCCGGGTCATCATGTCCAAGTAAATATGAAGCCGTATCGGATTCCTGAAGCCCACCGAGAGGTAATTGCAAAAGAGGTGAAGCGGATGCTGAGCATGGGAGTCATTGAGGAGTCCAGGAGTGGCTGGTCCAGTCCCAAAGTCTTAGTGCCAAAACCAGATAGAGAATGGCAGTTTTGCAATGACTATAGGAAACTCAACAAAGTCTTGAAGTTTGACACCTACCCAATGCCCAGTGTAGATGAATTGTTTGAAAGATTGGGGCCAGCCAGGTATATTATCACCCTTGACCTCACTAAAGGAATTGGCAAATACCCATGTCCCAAGATGCCAAGGAGAAGACGGTCTTCTCAACGCCAGATGGTTGATTCTACTTCACAAGGATGTCGTTTGGGTTGCAAGAAGCCCTGGCTACCTTCCAGAGGACCATGGACTTGATTCCAGCTCCCCACAAGAAGTATGCAGCAGTCTACTTGGATGACATCGTGATCTATAGCCAGGATTGGGGAAGCCATCTGAGCAAAGTCCAGGCGATACTTGATTCTTTAAAGAAGGCAGGGTTTTCTATAAACCTGAAGAAATGTGCCATGGGCATTGAAGAAACCAAATACTTGGGTTATGTCGTAGGGAGAGGTGAAATAAAGCCCCAAATAAAGTCGACGTGATCAAGAGTTGGCCACAACCCCTCTCAGGGAAACAGGTCAAAGCGTTCCTAGGCATCGTGGGCTATTACCGCCGGTTCATCCCTAACTTCGTCATGATAGCGGCCCCTTTGACAGACCTCCTTACAGGGACAAAGTCGGTTATGGCTAAGTAATCTCCAGAAGCTGAGACTGCCTTCGCGGAACTGAAGGTAGCTCTGTGTAAACAGACAGTTATGGTGGCACCGGATTTCTCAAATAAGTTTGTGGTCCAGACAGACATGTCAGATGTCGGGCTGGGTGCTGTCCTATCACAAGAAGTGAACGGGGAAGAGCATCCCATAATGTATTTAAGTCAGAATGTGACATCCTGTGGGAAGAATTACTCCATTGTGGAAAAGGCCATCAAGTGGGTGTTGGACACTTCAAGATACTACCTCTTAGGCAGGAAGTTCAGGCTAGTGTCAGACCATGCCCCACTAAGGTGGATGAGGGACAAGAAGGGGAACGATGCCGGAGTGACCAGATGGTCCCTAGCCCTTCAGGATTTTAGCTTCCATGCAGAGCATAGGCCCGGGAAACTGCATGGCAATGCTGATGCACTGTCGAGGGTCCACTGCTTGATAGCGTGTCGGGGTGGCGACGCTGCACCGTATGCCCCCTCTACTCCAGACTCATACACAGGTATATAGACTATTCTATACCCGCCTATATTGGTTTATTATTATGGAATAGTTTATACGTTAGGAGCTATTTCCATCATTGCCCTCTCTTGCGTCCTGTGGTTCTTTTGCACAATATTTATTTACACCCTGATAGAGGTAGTACATATGTTTTCCCCATATCTAATACATATAGTCTGTATTGATATACACCTGGTTTCTTATTGTTTTATTTATATGTGTATTATATATATATATATATATATGTATATACACATATACATAATGGGTATGGAAAGTATTCAGACCCCTTGTGATCCTCATTGAGATGGTTCTACTCCTTCATTGGAGTCCAGCTGTGTTTAATTAAACTGATAGGACTTGATTTGGAAAGGCACACACCTGTCTGTATAAGACCTCACAGCTCACAATGCATGTCAGACCAAATGAAAACCATGAGCTCAAAGAAACTGCCCAAGGAGCTCAGAGACAGAATTGTGGCAAGGCACAGATCTGGCCAAGGTTACAAAATAATTTCTGCATTACTCAAGGTTCTTAAGAGCACAGTGGCCTCCATAATCCTTAAATGGAAGAAGTTTGGGACCACCAGAAGTCTTCCTAGACCTGGCCATTCAGTCAAACAGTGCAATCGTGGGAGAATATCCATGGTGAGAGAGGTAAAGAAGAACCCCAAAATCACTGTGACTAAGCTCCAGAGATGCAGTAGGGAGATGGGAGAAAGTTCCACAAGGTCAACTATCACTGCAGCCCTCCACCAGTCAGGCCTTTATGGCAGAGTGGCCCGACGGAATCCTCTCCTCAGTGCAAGACAAATGAAAGTCCGCATAGAGTTTGCTCAAAAACACATGAAGGACTCCCAAACTATGAGAAATAAGATTCTCTGGTCTGATGAGATGAAGATAGATCTTTTTGATGATAATTCTAAGCGGTATGTGTGGAGAAAACCAGGCACTGCTCATCACCTACCCAATACAATCCCAACAGTGAAACATGGTGGTGGCAGCATCATGCTATGGGGGTGTTTTTCAGCTGCAGGGACATGACGACTGGTTGCAATTGAAGGAAACATGAATGCGGCCAAGTACAGAGATTTCCTGAGTGAAAACCTCTTCCAGAGTGCTCTGGATCTCAGACTTGGCCGAAGGTTCACCTTCGAACAAGACAATGACCCTAAGCACACAGCTATAATGACAAAGGAGTGGCCTCACAACAACTCTGTGACCATTCTTGACTGGTCCAGCCAGAGCCCTGACCTAAACCTAATTGAGCATCTCTGGAGAGACCTGAAAATGGCTGTCCACCAACGTTCACCATCCAACCTGTCGGAACTGGACAGGAACTGCAAGGAAGAATGGCAGAGGATCCTCAAATCCAGGTGTGAAAAACTTGTTGCTTCATACCCAAGAAGACTCATGGCTGTACTAATTCAAAAGTGTGCTTCTACTCAATACCGAGCAAGGGGGCTGAATATTTATGACCATGTGATATTTCAGTTTTTCTTTTTTAATAAATTTGCAAAAATTTCTAGATTTCTGTTTTTTTTCCAGTCAAGATAGGATGCAAAGTGTACTTTAATGAGAATAAAATGAACTTTTTAGAATTTATCAAATGGCTGCAATGAAACAAAGAGTGAAACATTTAAAGGGGTCTGAATACTTTCTGTACCCACTGTATGTATATATATGTATTCTGGTGGTAATGGTATATATTCCATTGATTTGTACTGTACATTTGCATGTGGGAAACACATGTTGTTCAGCGCTTTCTCCTGGTTGCTTTGTTCCCACCCCTATTCGTATTTTAGCTTGATCCATTAAAATTTGTTATATTTTAGCATAGTCTGGTCTTCTTTTTGGTTCTATATGAGTGGTTTTCTGTGTTTTAGTTACCGATTGGTCTATACAGTCCTTTTTAAACATGCACCCTGACTAGGTAGTGTATGTATGTATGTATGTGTATATATATATATATATATATATATATATATATATATATGTTTATATATATAATATATATACATACAGTACAGACCAAAAGTTTGGACACACCTTCTCATTTAAAGATTTTTCTGTATTTTCATGACTATGAAAATTGTACATTCACACTGAAGGCATCAAAACTATGAATTAACACATGTGGAATTATATACTTAACAAAAAAGTCTGAAACAACTGAAAATATGTCTTATATTCTAGGTTCTTCAAAGTAGCCACCTTTTGCTTTGATGACTGCTTTGCACACTCTTGGCATTCTCTTGATGAGCTTCAAGTGGTAGTCACCGGAAATGGTCTTCCAACAATCTTGAAGAAGTTCCCAGAGATGCTTAGCACTTGTTGGCCCTTTTGCCTTCACTCTGCGGTCCAGCTCACCCCAAACCATCTCGATTGGGTTCAGGTCTGGTGACTGTGGAGGCCAGGTCATCTCGCGTAGCACCCCATCACTCTCCTTCTTGGTCAAATAGCCCTTACACAGCCTGGAGGTGTGTTTGGGGTCATTGTCCTATTGAAAAATAAATGATGGTCCAACTAAACACAAATCGGATGGAATAGCATGCCGCTGCAAGATGCTGTGGTAGCCATGCTGGTTCAGTATGCCTTCAATTTTGAATAAATCCCCAACAGTGTCACCAGCAAAGCACCCCCACACCATCACACCTCCTCCTCCATGCTTCATCGTGGGAACCAGGCATGTAGAGTCCATCCGTTCACCTTTTCTGAGTCGCACAAAGACACGGTGGTTGGAACCAAAGATCTCAAATTTGGACTCATCAGACCAAAGCACAGATTTCCACTAGTCTAATGTCCATTCCTTCTGTTCTTTAGCCCAAACAAGTCTCTTCTGCTTGTTGCCTGTCCTTAGCAGTGGTTTCCTAGCAGCTATTTTACCATGAAGGCCTGCTGCCCAAAGTCTCCTCTTAACAGTTGTTGTAGAGATGTGTCTGCTGCTAGAACTCTGTGTGGCATTGAACTGGTCTCTGCTGTTAACCTGCGATTTCTGAGGCTGGTGACTCGGATAAACTTATCCTCAGAAGCAGAGGTGACTCTTGGTCTTCCTTTCCTGGGGCGGTCCTCATGTGAGACAGTTTCTTTATAGCGCTTGATGGTTTTTGCAACTGCACTTGGGGACACTTTCAAAGTTTTCCCAGTTTTTCAGACTGACTGACCTTCATTTCTTAAAGTAATGATGGCCACTCATTTTTCTTTACTTAGCTGCTTTTTTCTTGCCATAATACAAATTCTAACAGTCTGTTCAGTAGGACTATATCAGCTGTGTATCCACCAGACTTCTGCACAACACAACTGATGGTCCCAACCCCATTTATAAGGCAAGAAATGCCACTTATTAAACCTGACAGGGCACACCTGTGAAGTGAAAACCATTTCCGGTGACTACCACTTGAAGCTCATCAAGAGAATGCCAAGAGTGTGCAAAGCAGTCATCAAAGCAAAAGATGGCTACTTTGAAGAACCTAGAATATAAGACATATTTTCAGTTGTTTCCCACTTTTTTGTTAAGTATATAATTCCACATGTGTTAATTAATAGTTTTGATGCCTTCAGTGTGAATGTACAATTTTCATAGTCATGAAAATACAGAATAATCTTTAAATGAGAAGGTGTGTCCAAACTTTTGGTCTGTACTGTACATGCATGCATACATACATACATACATACATACATACACACACACAGTGCTATACTTAATACATTTCCTTCTCAGAACTGATTATTCCTTTTCTAATCTTCATGTGTATCGTGATTTTCGAATTTTGAGTTTTTTTGCTTATTGATAGCCAAGCCCGCCAGCTTTGGGCAGAGGAGGGTATGTAAGATGGCCACCGGACAGGTCCTCGAGGTTGTTAGCTTCGGTGATGTAAACCCAGAAAAGCATGCTCCAGCACATATAGTACTGAAAGGGTTAATAGGTCGTATGAGGGCCGCTTTTACGAGCAGTCATAAGAGATTGGTGGGAATGGCTGCTCACATATCCCCACCCCGGGGGCGTGGTTTGGTAAATAAAATGGAGACCAATTGTCTCATTCTGTGTCTGGAGATATGTGGATCTCCAGGATGCTGGTCTGTGCTAAACACCTAAGGATTGGAAACTGACCTGAGCGGTCGAACCCGCAACATTGTATGGACATTTTACTTTGTATTTCCACTTTGTGCCGGAAAAGGGTGTTTTTGTTTTGCTACCTGAGCAGTTTATGCTGTCTGAATAAACTAGCCTGGATTTCAATGAAAATGCTTCCTGTGCCTACCTCAGCCGCAGCCGAGTGAGTACCAAACCGTACAATAGCTATACAATATTAGTGTCTGCTATACAAGGAGTAATGCTGCATTCAGGAGAAATTGCGTAATAAATTGTGCAGTCTAAAAATTAGGGCTGAAGTAACATTTTAGCTGAATGGAATTTGACTAAATGGAATTATTAATTTTTTTTTCTTATATTTTCATTAATGCAAAGCACCTCAAGGAATAGCAAACTTCTTGTATGCTTTGAAACCTCCATTCTTTAAATTGGGGTGTTTTTTAGGGGGTTACAATAAAAGGCTCTTCAAAGTCACTTCAAAAGTGAATAGGTCCATAAAAATGCAGTTTATTTTAAATTTCCTTGGAAATATGAAAAATTGCTGCTAAAATTGTAACCCCTTCATGACCTTTGACATACCTATACGTCCTGATCGGGAAGGGATTCCCAACCACTGACATACAGTAACATCATGACGATTGTGCGGGGCCCAGGGGCTGTGCCCTCACCATGATCGTCGGGAGCTTGGCTTAAGTGATAGCAGAGCCTCAGCTGTCACTGTCAGGAGCATTGCCCTCACCATTCCCAGCTTTTTAACCCCTTAAATGTCGATATCAATAGAAATAACAGCATTTAGAAGGCTTGAGGAGGGAGAGGGCTCCCTCTCCTACGTGATCTGCATCGGGTGCCATCATACACTGGGAGATCCACTGAGGTGCCATAACAGCCTGAGGACCGCATTTTACAAAGTACACCTCTCAGTGAACTCATCTACGGGTGCAATGATCATATTAACACCATGGGTGTGTCACAGAATTTTATACCATTGGGCAGTGAAGAAAAAATAATTACATTTTTATCTCAAATATTTTGTTTTAGCCCCAGATTTTACGTTTTAAATGGGGTTAATGGATAAAACTGGCCCCTAAAATGTGGCCCACAATTTCTGCTGAATGTGGCAATACCTCATATGTGGCTGTACAGTACTGCTTAGCCACACGGCGACACTCGGGAAGGACGGAGCGCTATTTGACTGCTGGAGTATAGGTTTTCCTAGAATAGTTTGCGGACTCCATATACAGAGACCCTAAATGCTAAAAGAGCAGAATACCCCCCCTCAAGTGACCCCATTTTGTAAGTTATACCCCTGCCAAACATGTGGATGGTAAATCTGATGTAGGCACACACTGGAGCTCTGGAGGGCGGGGGTGGGAGGGTAGCATTAAAATTTCGGAGCACAGAATTTGCTATATTTCTTTTGGGGGCGAGGAGTTATTTCACTTTTCCAGTGCCCTTGTGCTACCAGTAACGTGGAAGCACCCTATATTTACATTGACAGATGAAACCAGGGGAGGAGTCCTGAGGAGATAATTTGCATACTCCCACTGCATTTTGGGATAAGTGAAGAGTCTCCGCGAGCTCAAAGAACACTGGATTTTGGCCGTTGGAGCTGAAAGGAGGACATCGATAAACCGAATTTTGGAGCGTTTTTCACTGTTTTCATAACACATTAACAATAAGAACATGGAAGAGTCCAGGAGCCATTTGGTGAGCTGCATATCCTGATACATGTTCACATACTTGCCAGGGAAAAGCCAAACTTCACATGCCAGAAATGCAAGCTTGTGTCCCTGTTGGAGGAAAAGTTGTGAAATCTAGAAGAGAGGTTAACTACCTTGAAAATCATTAAGGAAGGTGAAGAGTTCTTAGAGGAGAATTATCTCTTCATGATACAGGAAGAGAAGAAATTCGAACTGCACCTGATGAAACAGAGGAATGGAAGCATGTGACCCAGAGAAGCAGGAGTATCGAGAGGCAGTCAGCACCCATACTGCTCAGGAACCAGTACCAGGCTCTCACACAGGAGAACCATGAAGAAATACAGCAAGATAAGACTTTGCCCACAATGAATAACCTTGTAAGCCCTCAGAATCCTCCTGGATAGAGAAAGAAAATGTTGTGAAGGAAAAACGGAGAGTGGTGGTCATGGGGGATTCCCTGTTGAGAGGAACAGAGGCCGCTATCTGCAGACCAGACATAACCTCAAGAGAAATGTGCTGTTTTCCAGGAGCAAAAATTAAAGATGTGTCTGACAGGATATCAAGACTTTTCAGACCTACAGATCACTACCCATTCCTGCTAATACATGTGGGGACAAATGACCCTGCAAGAAAGGACCTGGAAACCATCTGCAGTGACTTTGAAGACTTAGGCAAGAAAGTGAAAGAATTGGGAGCGCAGGTGGTCTTCTCATCCATCCTCCCAGTGGATGGCCATGGAACAATGAGGTGGAATAAGATTCTACAGGTGAACAACTGGCTACGTCGATGGTGCTGTCAACAAGGATTTGGATTTCTGGATCACGGAATGAATTATCTATATGATGGACTACTTGCTAGAGATGGGGTGCCCCTTACGAAGACTGGAATACATGTATTTGGAAGTCGCCTTGCTACACTCATCAGGAGAGCTTTAAACTAGAACAATGTGGGAAGGGAAGCAAAAGGCCAGAAAAAGCCATACAGCTGACAAATACTATTGAGATCTCTGCTATTGGAAGCGGAAAGGAAGAACAAAGACAAAAAAATCTAAGTAATAAAAATATGGGAGGAAGAGAAACCAATCACAAACTAAAATGTTTTTATACAAATGCACAAAGCATGGGCAACAAACAAGGAGAATTGGAACTACTAACGCAGGAAAAGAAATATGATGTCACTGAAACTTGGTGGGACGATACACATGATTGGAATACAAGGCTAAAAGGATACAACTTATTTGTAAGAAGCAGACTTGATAAACAAGGAGGAGGTGTCGCATTGTATGTTAGAAAAGCGTATATCTGCAGAGAGATTGAAGCAGAGACTGGGAGTTCTGTGGAAAGTGTTTGGGTAAGAATACAAGGAGAGAATAACGGAAAGGACACCATTGTAGGCATTTACTACAGGCCACCTGGGCAAGCTGAAGATATGGATGAACACTTTATGTATCAAATGACCAAGTTCTCCAAAAAATATGACGTAGTGGTCATGGGAGATTTCAACTATCCAGACATTTGTTGGGAATCTCTCTCAAGTAAAACTAACAGGTCAAGCAAATTCTTATCCTCTCTTGCTGACAACTTTATCTTCCAAAAGGTAGGGGAGAAAACAAGGGGATCTGCTACTTTGGATCTAATCCTTATAAACAGGGAGGAAATGGTTGAGGAGATAAAAGTGTCTGGGACCCTAGGAGGCAGCGATCATGCTATTATAGAATTTTGGATAACTAGAGGAGGAAGACATGTGAAGACTCAAACTTCAAGGTTAGATTTTAAATAGGCAGATTTTAAGAGACTCAGAAAGAGAATAGGAGGGATCCAATGGCTGGATGTCCTTAAGGACAAAAATGTCCAGGAAGGATGGGAAATTTTTAAAAATGAGATTCTCAAAGCACAATCGTTAACAATCCCGAAAAGTAGGAAGAATGGGAAGCATTTAAGGAAACCAGGATGGATGAACACAGAACTTAAACACATGCTAAAAAGAAAGAAAGAAATGTTTATCAAATGGAAAGAAGGAGTCATATCTAAAGAAGATTATAATGCAGTCTGCAGATCCTGCAGGGCACGTATCAGGTCAGCTAAAGCTGACAATGAATTAAGGCTTGCAAGAGATGTCAAAAGCAATAAAAAAGGATTTTGGGGGTATGTCAAAAGTAAAAGAAAAGTCAAAGATGCTATAGGATTTTTACAGGATGAAAATGGTGAAATGGTAAGAAAGGATGTTGAGAAGGCCGAACTTTTTAATTCCTATTTTGCATCTGTTTTCTCTCAGAAAGAAAATGGAGCATCAACTGATCTTCACTGTCCTATTAAAGGAATTGAAGAATCCAGGTTATCTGTAAACAGAAAGATTGTGAGGGAATATTTAGCTAACATAAATGAGTTCAAGTCTCCAGGTCCAGATGAATTAAACCCCAGAGTACTGAAGGAGATCGTAGAAGAAATTTTAGAACCACTCTCCATAATCTTTGAAAATTCTTGGAGAACAGGAGAAGTCCCAGAAGACTGGAGAAGAGCAAATGTTGTTCCTATCTTCAAAAAGGGGAAGAAAGTGGACCCAGGGAACTATAGGCCGGTGAGTCTGACTGCTATACCAGGAAAGATTTTTGAACAAATTATTAAACAACATGTATGTAAGTACCTGGATAAGAATGAAGTGATTAACCAGAGTCAGCATGGGTTTGTAACTAACAAATCATGTCAGACTAACTTAATTTCCTTCTATGACAGAATCACTGACTGGGTGGATCAGGGAAATTGTTAAGGGGACGGTTGCAAACAACTTTTATTAAATAATGGAAAGCAACCTTACACGGGGTCCGCGATGCAGCCTGGTGGACTGCGGCCAAACACCTTCCGGGTGAGAAGGTAAAACAACCAACTTAAATAACAATCCCTTCCGTGTTACTGCACACCGGAACAGGATTAGGGATTCGCACTATCTCCGTTAACAGCACGAGAGATGTGCGATAAATAATATATCTGTAGCCCTGTTAACTGCACAGGGACTACACAGCAGACGCTAGGATGCGTGTGTGACTCACGTCGGCGAATACGTGCTCCCAGCCGGCGTGCTACCGCACTGAGCAGTATCTCTCCACGTGGCTTACAGGCGGTGCCGGGAATAGGGTGTCTGCAGACTGCTCGGGGTGTATGGCGACCCCTTTGTCGGAGCCAGACTGTCAGATAAAGCTACCTGCCTATTTCATCTAAGCCTGCCTATTTCATCTAAGCCTGCCTATTTCCACTAAACCTGCCTGCCAGAAACTAAAGCACACGTGGAGCCCAAAAGACCAAGCGTCCACACAACACCATCACAGGTCAATGATCAGAGCGCGCCGCCATGTTTGTGAGGGGGCTATTTAAAGATTAAGCCCTGCCCACCGTCACACTATTGGTGACGTCACCCGCAACCAATCAGGCGGCGCCAGGTCACCGCATCAGCTGACTCCCAAACCACGAATCACGGTCCACCATGTCACGGGCATGTTCAGTGCAGAGAATCCTGGACTTAAGCTTTAGCAGCCCTGTTTCCCTCCGCAACCTATCCTTCATGTTGCTAGGAACAAAGACCAAAGAGACAACCTGTACATCTCGTGCACCAGCTAGGCGTTGGGACTGATGATGATGCTGAGCAGCATCAGCCCTGGCTGGACTGGAATGGGAGACTACAGAATCCACTGATGGTTCTGAACCCATTTCAAATCCAGCAAACACCTGACGCCTAACAGAAATGCCATAGATATAGTATATCTTGACTTCAGCAAAGTATTTGACAAAGTATCTCACACCATCCTTATTGAAAAAATGACCAAGTATTGAAAGGACAAGGCAACTGTTAGGTGGATTCATAACTGGCTTAGTGATCGGACTCAACGGGTGGTTGTAAATGGCTTCACATCCAGCTGGATGAATGTCTGAAGTGGGGTACCACAGGGCTCTGTCCTGGGACCTGTATTGTTCAACATCTTTATCAATGATGGGGCTGTATGGCGGCTTGTTTCTTGTGGGACAAGATGACGTTTTCAGCGGTACTAATTTTATTTATATTTGTTTTTTTTATCGTGTTTCATTCCCCTTTTTTTCCCAGTGGCATGGTGATAAAGCATCGTTAGCCTCGTTTTTTTAAGTTTTTTTTGTGCGGCGTTCACTGAAGGGGTTAACTAGTGTGACACTTTTATAGGTCGGGTTGTTCCAGACTCGGCAATACCAAATATGTGTACTTTTTTTTATTTTATTTATTTATTTATTTTTTACATAAAAATGTGTATTTATTAGTGAATATTTTTTTTAAATTATTATTATTAATTTAATTTTTTTACATATTTTTACACATTTTTTGCCATTTATTCTTTACTTTTTACTTAGTCCCTTTATGGGACTTTCACTTGTTTCTCTTTGATCACAGGTATAATGTATTGCAATGTACTAGATTGCAGTGCATTCATTATACCTTTAGTGAAAGCTCCTGAGCCCATGCTGTGAGCATGGTTTCAGCAGCTTTCCGTAGCTTGGTGACCCGGGGGTCGTCATGACGACCCCTGGTCACCATGGCAATGATTGGGCCCCACGACATCGCAGGGCCACCGATCTGTCAGGGGGTTAACAGCCAGGGGTGGTGCTGACACGGCTACTAGCTGTTTAGTGCCGGAGCTCAGCCACTGGCGGTGCTGAACTCCGGCACTGATCGGGCTGGAGACGCTGATATTTCAGCATCTTCTGCACGATCATGCTGAGATCGGTCAGTCAGATTGACTGACCGATCGCAGCGATCTAGGTGTGCGGACCGACCATATGGCTCCCTGCACCCCATCTTGTGCTGCTCAGCTGTCACAGATAGCTGTCTGCACTTATCTGTCACTGCGTGTTTACACGCTGTGACAGTTTAAAGCCATAACGGACACTGCACGGCAAGGAGCATTAACTTACACCTGCTCATGCCGTGCAGTGTCCGTCATTGGGCGTTATGGGGTTAATACCGCTGTCAAGTGTGATGGTGACATGTAACAGACTTTAACATAATGGCCATCAGTTCTAATGAACATGGGGCCACCGTGCAGTATGAATGCACATTGACGAAGGGTTACCTTGACTGCCGGATGACCACTTTAAAAAAATATATATATGGCTCTCAGAATATGGTGACAAAAGCCAAATTGTTTTTGTAAATGTTTTTATTTTATTTTTAATTAGTAAATCATGAATAGAAATATATAGATTTGGGATCCCGTAACCATACTGACCCATAGAGCAAAGGTAACAGATCACCACCTGATTACCACAAAGTAAGCGGCGCTAGTACAAAACCTTGAAAAAGAAAATGTGGAATTACAGTTTTTTTCCTCACCGTTTCCACTTATTTCATAGAATAAGTTGTGTTCTGCAAAAAAACAAGCCCTCTTGCGGCTATGTCGAAATATTAGAAAGGTTATGGTTCTTGTTACAAGGAGAGGAAAAAGTAAGTTACAATATCCTGGGGAAAAGCTCTGTGTCTGCCTCCTGAAAACCTCCAGCTCAGGGTTTGTTACCCGACCGACGACATGTTTAACAGATTCCTTTGACTAAACCACCCTTCACATGTCCATATAATACCGGTACTGGAAAAATGGTACCGGTGTCATAAGTATTTTGGATCAGTGTGTCATCCGTGTGCCATCAGTGTTCCATCCGTGTGCAATTCATTTTTTTTCCACCATGACTTAAATATCAATTCCAAAGCTTCTCCTATACTTTGCAGTGTTAAACATGTACAGCACACGGTTGTCACAAGGATGTTTCACACGGAGCCAGAAATGTGTATTGGCCCTTGTAATCCATGCGGACGGGTCTCATGCAAAGATCTCCATAGATTATGATAGGTATGTGTGCATACGTGTCTTCAGTGCATGTGAAAGCGAATGCCACACGTGCTGAAAACATGTACATGTGAAGGAAGCTTTACACACTGTGTGAACAAGTATGAAAAGTCACCTCTTAATCATTGAATTAAGGTTTTCTCTTTTGGTTCATTGCCATGGGTATAAAATCCAGCATCTAAGCATGTAGTCTGCCTGTGCGAACAGTTGTGATAAAATGGCTTGTTCTAAAGAGCTCCCTGAATTCAGCATCTTGCTGTCATATGTTGTCACAAGTCAGTTCATGAAAGTTCAAATAAGACATGGCTGGGTGAGTTTGGTGTGGAAGAACATGACTGACCCTTCAAGAGACCTAACCTCAACTCCATCAGATAGATACCTTTTGGATTAACCAGAGATTACAAGCCAGGTCCCCTTGTCCAACATCAGTGTCTGACCTGATAACTGCTCTTCTGGAAGAATGGACAACAAATTGCACAGAAATATCCCCAATTTTTTTTTTTAGAGTGGAAGCTTTATTAGCTGCAAAGGGAGATCAACTCCATGTTAATGACCCTGGATTTAAAAAGGAATGTCATAAAATTTCCTCCAGGAGTAATGTGTGTGTGTCCCAATAATTTTATCCCTACAGTGTGTAATAGGTTCTGCTTCTTCCATGGTGAGAGGTGGAGACTGCTTCTCTGATGATGTGTAAATCTGGAGGTGAATGAGAATCATAATCAGTTTTGTTATATATTTTAGGAAGGACGTCCAGAATAAGAGGCAGAAAGCGTCCAATTATTGAGGACGACAGTGAGGAGGAGGTGCAGCCAACGTAAGCACTAAATACGACTATCATTCGTTACATTGTATTGTAAGGCTATGTTCACATGTCTGGTAGTTATACCTGTTTTTGGATTTGTTAGGGGCGATAAAAAATGAAAAGATACAATGCAAAAATAGTTCATTCAAATAAGGACGGGAATGTCTTAAATTGTTTTCTTTTTTACTGCAATCTGTTTTTTAGCAGGATCATGTGCCGATTTGCCATGAGCGTTACCCGTTGGCCATCGCTCATAGCAGATGATCATTTTAACCATGTGTAGCACAAGTGATCGGATGAAAGCACCTTCAATTCTTCTAAGGAAACTATTAAGGCCAGAAAAAAGTAAAAAAAAAATGTTTGTTTTTTTTAAAAAATATAAACGTTCAAATCACCCCCCTTTTGCCCCATTCAAAAAAAATGAATAATAAAACTAAAATATACATATATTGCTGCATTCTGAATCGCCCGATCTATCAAGATATAAAAAGAATTAATCCAAATGGTAAACTGTGTAACGAGAAAAAAAAACAAAACACCAGAATTAAGTTATTTTGGTCGCTGCAACATCGCAATAAAACGTAATGACAAGCAATTAAAACATTATATCTACCTAAAAATATTATCAATAAAACCTTCAGCTCAGCGTGCGAAAAATAAGCCCTCACCCAGCCCCAGATCCTGAAAAAGGGAGACGCTACGGGTCTCGGAATATGGCGCCATTATAATTTTTTTTACAAACTTTAGAATTTATTTCACCACTTTAAAAAAAATAACCTATTCATGTTTGGTATCTGCAAACTCATAATGACCTGGAGAATCATAATTGCAGGTCAGTTTTAGCATTTAGTGAACATGGTAAAAAAAAACAATAACCAAGAGACAAGTGTAGAATTATACTTTTTTTGCAATTTTGACGCACTTTTGAATTTTTTCCTTTTTCTCCAGTACACGACATTGTAAAACCAATGATGTCGTTCAAAATTACAATTCGTCCCAGAAAAAATAAACCATCACAGGGACATATTAAAAAATAAAAAAGTTATGCCTCTGGGAAAAAGGGGAGCGAAAAACGGAAAATCCCAAGGTCGTGAAAGGGTTAAAGGACAGAAATCCTCAACTATAGTGATTGAACAGTACCACCACATACCACCATAGCATTACTGAATCTCTCTATACCATGTGTGGTTAATACCGTAACTAATACTGCCATATAGTTACTAAATTATACTTTTATAACATGATTTTAGAACCACCATACTGTAACTGAAAAACAGCATCATATTGTGACTTTATCACTTGGGGTCTGAGCTGTTTTGATGCCCAGCGATCAAAGAGTTATTTAATTCTAAATGCCCTCAGACTCATGAGATAGAAGTTGGCTAAACCCGGTGATTTTGGCTTGAATCGGTTAGCTTCCTAACGTCTGTGGGGACAGGCCTGATTCTAGCTTTTTTTTTTGGTGCCCAAGGCGAAAATTCAAGTGGCACCCCTCCCAGCAGTTCATGGTATACCTGCAGTGAATAAACACAATCCCATCATTGTTTTTTAGGTTTTGCTTTTAAGATATTCATTATGTGGTAAAAGTGACGTGTGAACATGATTCTCCAGGTCTTTGTGATTACAGTAATCCTAAACGTTCAGAGATTCTTATTTTTGTTAAAAAAAAAACAACATTTAGCTTGTGATGCTTTTTTAAGGACCTGTTAGAACAATAAAAATATATCTATGAAGCTATGTGAGGGCTGTTTTTTGCACAGTAAGTTGAAATATTTATTGCTATCAATTCAGGGTGCATACATTTGGATGGCTTTTTGCTGTAAGAGGTGTGGTGACAAAAAAAAGTAGTTCTTCTATTTTTTTTTCTCTTTACTGCATATGTTAGTTCTTTTTATATTTTGATAGATCAGACTTTTAAGGATGTGGACATACCAAATTTTCTTTAATTGTTTAATTTGTGTTTAATGAGGGAAGACCGCACCAGATCCATGATCATTAAATGAATACATCACCAGAACATTCCATCAGTACATGAATGGCACCAGCATCCTCATTAGTACTTAGATACAGCACCAAAACAACCATTAATACACTAATTCATTATTAGAACCATAATCGGTAATTGAATATAGCACTGGGACCATCATTATTAATTGAATACATCGCCAGAACCACCAACTGCACATGAATACAGTGAAGAGCAAAAGAGTATCAATCTTTTGAACTTTTGACTTTCAGGCTCCATATCTCACCATCCACTACTTATTTTATTGTGAGACTACCCTCATTTTATAGACAATCATCTTGTCTATCTCATATATAAACTTGAGTTGCAACTATTTGGCATATGATTAATTATGCAGATTCTTGTCATGTCACTGCACTGTTACTGTTTTGCTCCTAAAAATCTAAGTACAATTTTTTATTATTTTATTAGTATTTTGTAAATCCACCTTTGGCTTTCAACACTGCCTGAATCCTTCTGGGCATGCTCTCGATCAGATTCAAACATGTCTTGACCGACATCTAATTCCGGGTCTCTTTTACATGTTCCCAGTTGGTGCATGCTCTTCGACTCGCTTGGATATGTATATAGTTTTTTATTCTATTCTACCCACAAGTGTTAAATTGGATTAAGGTCTGAGGTCTGTGGGGGCCAATCCAGCACTTCGACTTCATTGTCATTGAACCATTTATTTGCCAATCTCAACATATGCTTTGGGTCGTTGTCCTGCTGGAACACTATGTTGTCCTTTTCATACCGATGGTACTCGAGTGTACAAAGTAATTAGTCTTGTAGGATACTCACATATAGCTCAGCATTGAGACCACCATCGATTCTGGTAAAGTATCCAACGCCTTTAGCTGTGAAACAACCCCATATCATCAGACTTCCTTCACCGAACTTGACAGTTCCTTCAATTTCTCCATCCTTTAGCCCCATTTTCCTTTGTTTCTTCCAGACCCATTTTCACCCATCATAGCCTAGTCTATTGACTTTTGTCCCATAGCTGCAAACCACCCGTTTCCTATCTTCTACAGTTCACTTTTCATACCTTTTTGCAAACTTGTGTCGACGCTTCTTATGATGATATTGAAGTCGATGCTTCTTCATCTTTTTTTGAGCCACCATTCAAGACTCGTGTAACATGCGTTACACGGTGCTTGCATAGACATCTGTGATCTCACAATTACGAAACTTACAAGTCACTCCAGCCCGTGATATTGGAAGCAGACTTTGCATCCGTAAGTATGGCAAAAGAGGTGACGGGGAATGCATGATTGGAGCAGTAGGCTGGTACTCAAAAGGAGTTGGATATGCTGGAGACCTTGAAATGGTCTGGGAAGAAGCGCTCCCTGAAGGACGATACATTGCATACCGCATAGACTGCTCTTATCTAGGAGAGGCATCTGAGGTATCAGTGAGGAAGTGGTGGGTGCTGCCTTACATGGTAATTGTAGGGTCTTGTGATGGTGTAGGTGTCTATCTGCCCTTTTTGACACCCACCTGGTTAGGTAAAATGCAATATCCAAGTAGTTGTTGGTGAATTAAGACCCATGAGAACAATGAACATTTCTTCACTCCACATTTGCAAGTACAACTCCCTCTACCTTGATGGTTTTATCATTTAAAATAGTATTTTTCTTTTCACTTTGACTCTTAACACAGACCTTGATTTGTATGTTTCTACAGAAAGAAATTCACAAGAAATGAGGAAACCCCTCCGTCGTCTTTTGTGGCTTTTGAAAGCGACGTTTTGTGAGTAATTTTGACAACATATAATAAGTATAAGTTAAACTTCACTTAAAAGCTATGTTCACACATGTTGTGTTTTTTTAGCATTTTTTGCTGCAGATTTTTATGCAAATTTTCAGCTGTGTTTTGCAGTACCAGCAAAGTCTATGAGAAACCAGAATTCTCTGTTCACACATCATGCTTTTTTGTTGTTGTGTATTTTGTGCCTTGGTTGGGTTTTTGGAAAATAGAGCATGTCACTTTCAGCATTTTTGTCAGTGTTTTTTCACCCATGGGAAATAATGGGTAGTTGTAAAGGGAAGTGTCTCAGGTTGTACATGTATATACGTATCTGCATGCTAGCCATGCTTGCAGATAAGTATACATGTATATATTGGCCCCACATCTCCCCATGTGTTTCAGTCTGTTTGCTGCTGGAGGAGGTTTCAATAGAATGTCCAGCCATGTGCTAAATCAGGTTTTGCGAGTATGGTTGGACATGAACAAAGATCTTAGCCAGTGGGCAGGGAATAATACATCATTTCCTGTGACATGAAGCTGGACACTGGCTGGACTTAAAAACCCAGAATGCACATGTGCTAAGGCCCCTTAGACTCTTGAGGATGGACATAACAACACATGGCTGAGTATCTCTCTTCCCCTGTAACTTCTTTACTTACTAGCCCTACATACCCTGTACTAACCCTCCTAGATATTGATAGATATATATAGGCAAAGTTGGTATAGTTGGGTGGGCCGATATTGCATGAGTGATTAGCAAACGTGGGTGGAAAATATATTAGGTAATTGGAAATTGTGAATCCGTTTTGTGTACTGTGTTAGTGTGATACCTAGTAGTATATTAACTGTAGACTTTTGTGTAATAAATACCTTTTATTAGCACACGGTTTTGTCTCAGTTGGTATATAGTATAAGGCACAGATAACGTTAGTGGAAATTAATTATTAATAGTCAAGTTTGATGTTAATAGTTAATATCAGACCTCAGTAGAGGTGTAGGAGAGTGCCCCCATTAATTACTGATATTTTGGAGGAAAATCACATCCTTATACAATGGTGAAAAAAATGCTGAAAAAATGCACCAAAATTTGCAGCAGCGTTTTTGATGGTGAAATAGAATGGGGTTTTTTTTTAACAGAACTTTATGTACATGCATAAATAGAGACAGGACAATGAAAAAAATCGCTGAAAAAACTCACAAAAAATGCATCAAAAAACGCAGCAAAACGTTTTTGACGCAGCTGATTTCCTGCCAGAGATTGTGTTTTGATGCAGTTTTCTGAAGCTGAAAAACACAACATGTGTGAACACAGCCAAAGTAAAACTTAAAGGGGTTTACCTGCAAAGTTCATTTTAATCAATAGATCTTGATAATAATAAATTCCACAATTAGATGTGTTTAAATAAAATGTTCCTGTGCTGAGATAATCTTATAAATGGGCCCCTGCTGTGTAGTGTGTTATGGCTTTGTCTGACGGTACAGGGACATGGACAGATAATTCCACAGCTCCTGGGAAGGGGGAGACGCAAAAGAGTCTACAGACATTACAGGACTGGATCACAAAAAATTCTTTCTTTGAGGTAAAACATTTTTTAAAACCAGGCAGGGAAATGTTTTATCTCACATTCATTTTCAAGGAAAACGAACGAGTGCAATCCGATAAAAAATTGGATTCTACTTTGACCAATATTAATCTATGAGTTACCGCTCATCTGTGATTTTTTTCACAGCTGAAATCGGACTTAGAAAAAAAATCGCAAGTCAATGGGTGCGAGAAAAAAAAATCACACGGCTCTCGGACCTTGCGAGTGCCGTTCAATTTTTAAATACCCAGAATCAGTTAATTTATTTGAAAGAAACACACAGACTCCTTTAATAAATCTAAATTTAACTAATAACATAACACCCATTCCATTGAAGCCGATGTCAATTGAAATAAAATAACAAAGCATCATCATCCTCACCTGTCCCTGACGTGAATAAAATCATCCATTTGTTGCACGACAGGTCTAGGTCTGCTACATCAAGATGGCAGGCTGTATTGTCGCAAGATACGACTATACAGTCTGCCATCCTGCAGAGACAATTAGCTGTGCAAGCTTGCGCACCTCAGTGTGCTGGCAGAAAGGTCATCGGAGTCCTTATCCAATGAACTCTGTTCACCTCACTAACATTAACGCATGTGCGGTGAGAACTTTCCCACAGTACTGCAGTAAAAAAAGAACACACTTTGTAACGTGTGTTTTCACAGCGCAAATGCACCCAAAGACACATGCATATCATAAATAAATAAAAAAAAATGATGTGGGTTCCCCCCTTCTTTTTATAACCAGCCTTTGTAAAGAACAGAGGTGTGCTCTTGTATTAACAAGATAGGAAGGTCCATAGATATTGGCCCTTTCCCAGCCTAAAAATAAAAGCCTGCAGTTACCCCAGAATTGGCGCATCAATGAGATGCGCCAACTCAGGCTCTTTGCTGGCTTTTCCTGATTGCGTTGGTGCAGTGGCAATTGGGGTAGTAGTTTTATCAGGTTGATGTCAGCTTTGTAATGTAATGATTGACAAAAGTCTGGGATGGGCTGAAATGTTTTGTATGTGGACCTCCATTAAAAAGAACTTTTAATCAACCACGTGAGTGACGGGATTCATCATTTTAAGCCTTGTAATGTCAGCTGGCATCAAAACCAAGGGTTAGTAATGGAGTGGTGTGTATCAGACATCCCCATTACTAACCCAGTAATAAAAAAAAACAAAAACACACACACACACAGGAAAACATAGTTTATTTTAAAGAACACTCCCCCACACCTCGTTCACCTATTTATTAAAAAGCAAAAAAAAAACCATGAAGATCCAACGTAATCCAGCCAATCAGAAGAAGTCCAAAAATGGGAACCTGAAAGACATAAAAGGAAAGTTAAATAAATAAAAGGAAGAAACTCTCGCTCATTCGCCAATTTATTTTTAAATTACAATCTCTGCACCTGCGACGTGACCCATTGGGGTTCCCACGACATCTAACGATTCTGTACAGCAAGCTATGGAGCGTCGTTTTGAGAACCATGCTTCATAGGTCACTCCCGGTTATGTCTCACAACCGATAACGTCAGTAACTTAGTAATGTCATCGCTCATGAGTAGTGTTGAGTGATACCTTCCGATATCAGGAAATATCGGATCGGATTGGATCGGGCCGATACTCAAAAAGTATCGGATATCGCCGATTCCGATACCGGAAACCAATGCAAGTCAATGGGACACAAATATCGGAATGAAAATAAACCCTTTCTTTCCTTGTAGGTTAATTCTACATGAAGGAAAACAACTAACAATAATGTAGAATGTATTGGGGGAGGTGGTTGCCCAAATCGATGGGAACAGTGCTCACAGTGAAACATGAAAAGCCGGCAATTCAGCAGCGGCATACACCGGTACCCGACAATTTAGAACAGAAAGAATAGAGCTTCACACATAGATTAGATAGATAGAAACATGTCAGTCACATATATAATAAGTACAGTGACAGTGTTGCTTACTGTACTTGTCATTTAGTGTAAAGGATTTATTTAAAAAAATAGTGTTTTCATGCACTGTCTCTTTAAAAAAGCTGGCCGGCAATTCAGCAGCGGTACCCGACAATTTAGAACAGAAAGATAGACCATCACACGTAGATTAGATAGATATTATGTATGTGACTGACATGTTTCTAAGTACAGTGATAGTGTTGGTTACTGTACTTGTCATTTAGTGTTAAAATAAAGGATTTATTAAAAAAAAAATTGGCGTGGGGTTCCCTGTAATTTTAGGCTCTAGCGGAGGTTAAGCACATGGCTGGGGCAGATGTTTGAAGTCTGGGAAGGGGGTAATACCCACGGAGCTTCCCAGGCTACTAATATCAGCCCCCAGCTGAATACCTAGCCTTTTCTAGCTATTAAAATGGGGGACCTCCCCAAAAAAATGACGTGGGGTCCCCCCTATGTTAATAACTAGCAAAGGCTAGGCAGACAGCTGGGGGCTGATATTAATAGCCCAGGAAGGGTGCCATGAATATTGGCACCCTCCCAGGCTAGAAACACCAGCCGTCAGCCGCCCCCAGAAATGTCGCATCCATAGGATGCGCCAATTCTGGCACATAGCCTCGCTCTTCCCACTGCCCTGTAGCGGTGGCAGTGGGGTAATAGGGCTGGGGTTGATGTCAGCTTATAATGCCAGCTGACATCAAGCCCAGGTTAGTAATGGAGAGGCGTCTATAATACACCCCCATTGCTAACCCCATAGTCAAAGTTACAAAAAAACACAAACACCCAGAATAAAGTCCTTTAATTGAAATAAACACACAATTCTTTATTGTTCTAAATTAAACCATACTTACCATCACGCCCATTCCAGCTGAAGCCAACGATCTCCTGCAATAAAAGAAAAATAATAAAGCAACATCATCCTTACTTTTCCATGGTTCCCAGGATAGCTCCAGCTCTGCTACATCGAGATGACGGGCTGGACCGCAGCAGAAAGCTGCCATCTAGCCTGTCATCCCGCAGACACTGAGAAGCGCAGGTATGCTTGCGCTCCTCAGTTTCTGGCTGTGACGGCATCCAGATGAGCCGACAATGAACTCAGCTCACCTCATGCACGTCACTGACAGCGTGGGAGAATTCTCCTGCGCATGCGGCGAGCTTGAGAGAATTCTCACGCTAAAGCGCTTAGCGCAGCAGAATTTTCCCACGCTGTCAGTGACGTGCATGAGGTGAGCTGAGTTCATTGGACATAACCTCGGCTCATCTGGATGCCGTCACAGCCAGACACTGCAGAGCGCAAGCATGCGTACTCTTCTCAGTGTCTGCGGGATGACAGGCTGGATGGCAGCTTTCTGCTGCGGTCCAGCCTGTCATCTCGATGTAGCAGAGCTGAAGCTGTCGTGGGAACCATGGAAAGGTAAGGATGATGTTGCTTTATTATTTTTCTTTTATTGCAGGAGATCATTGACTTCAGCTGGAATGGGCGTGATGGTAAGTATGGCTTAATGTAGAACAATAAAGAATTGTGTGTTTATTTCAATTAAAGGACTTTTTTCTGAGTGTTGTGTTTTTTTTAAATACTTTACTAGAAATTCATGGCGGTCATGTCTAATAATGGCGTGACCCCATGAATTTCGGGCTTAGGGCCAGCTGATAATGCCAAGCTGGCCCTAAACCCTTTATTACCCAGTGAGCCACCGCACCAGGGCCCTGGATGAGTTGGGTACAGCGCCAGAAGATGGCGCTTCTATGAACGTGCCATTTTCCGGGGTGACTGTGAACTACAATTTGCTGCGGGGGGGGGGGGGGCAGAAAGCTTGGGCCTCCCTGCTCTGCGGATACCAGCCCCCAGCTGCCTAGTTGTACCTGGCTGAACACAAATATAGTGCGAAGCCCCACGTCAATTTTTTTTTAAAATTATTTCGTGAATTTCCTGAAATAATTTTTTAAAAATTGACATGGGGCTTCGCACTATATTTGTGTCCAGCCAGGTACAGCAGGCAGGAAGGGGCAGCCCCCAACCACCAGCTGCCTATTTTTACCTGGCCGGACACAACAATATAGGGAAGCCCTTTTTTTCTTAATTGTTTCATGAATTTCATGAAATAATTAAAAAAAAAATACGTGGGGCTTCGCGCTATTTTTGTGTCCAGCCAGGTACAACTAGGCAGCTGGGGGCTGGAATCTGCAGTGCAGGGAGGCCCAAGCTTTCTGCCCCCCCCCCCCCCCCGCGCTGCAAATTGCAGTCCGCAGCCACCCCGGAAAATGGCGCGTTCATAGAAGCGTCATCTTCTGGCGCTGTACCCAACTCATCCAGGGCCCTGGTGCGGTGGCTCACTGGGTAATAAAGGGGTTAGGGCCAGCTTGGTATTATCAGCTGGCCCTAAGCCCGAAATTCATGGGGTCACGCCAATATTAGACATGACCGCCATGAATTTCTAGTAAAGTATTTCAAAAAACACAACACCCAGAATAAAGTCCTTTAATTGAAATAAACACACAATTCTTTATTGTTCTAAATTAAACCATACTTACCATCACGCCCATTCCAGCTGAAGCCAACGATCTCCTGCAATAAAAGTAAAATAATAAAGCAACATCATCCTTACCTTTCCATGGTTCCCAGGACAGCTTCAGCTCTGCTACATTCACATGACAGGCTGGATCGCAGCCGAAAGCTGCCATCCAGCTTGCCATGACGCAGACACTGAGAAGCGCAGGCATGCTTGCGCTCCTCAGTGTCTGGCTGTAACGGCACAAAGATGAGCCGAGGTCATGTCCAATGAACTCAGCTCACCTCATGCACGTCACTGACAGCGTGGGAAAATTCTCCTGCACTCAGCGCTTCAGCGTGAGAATTCTCCCACGCTGCATGAGGTGAGCTGAGTTCATTGGACATGCACGTCACTGACAGCGTGGGAAATTTCTCACTCTGAAGCGCTGAGTACAGTAGAATTTTCCCACGCTGTCAGTGACGTGCATGAGGTGAGCTGAGTTCATTGAACATGAACTCGGCTCATCTGGATGCCGTCACAGCCAGACACTGAGGAGCGCAAGCATGCCTACTCTTCTCAGTGTCTGCTGCATGGCAAGCTGGATGGCAGCTTTCTGCAGCGATCCAGCCTGTCATGTGAATGTAGCAGAGCTGAAGCTGTCGTGGGAACCATGGAAAGGTAAGGATGATGTTGCTTTATTATTTTACTTTTATTGCAGGAGATCGTTGGCTTCAGTCGGAATGGGCGTGATGGTAAGTATGGTTTAATTTAGAACAATAAAGAATTGTGTCTTTATTTCAATTAAAGGACTTTATTCTGGGTGTTTATGTTTTTTTTTTAACTTTGACTATGCTCCATTACTAACCTGGGCTTGATGTCAGCTGGCATTATAAGCTGACATCAACCCCAGCCCTATTACCCCACTGCCACCGCTACAGGGCAGTGGGAAGAGCGAGGCTAAGTGCCAGAATTGGCGCATTCTATTTATGCGCCATTTCTGAGGCGGCTGACGGCTGGTGTTTCTAGCCTGGGAGGGGGCCAATATTCATGGCACCCTTCCTGAGCTATTAATATCAGCCCCCAGCTGTCTGCCTAGCCTTTGCTAGCTATTAAAAAAGGGGGGACCCCACGTCATTTTTTTGGGGGGTCCCCCATTTTAATGAGACATGACCGGGAGTGACCCGTGAAGCGACCTATGAGCCCATTCCAATAAAATGAAGGTAAACTATTTCATCAACTGTTGTGTTCAAACTTTTTATTGGTACTGTACATGAGCATCCCTTTATAGTGAACCCCTTCAGTGCTGTTACTTTTTCTTCTCTTTGTAATTTATTACTCAAGAAGCTGTCCTCTTTTCTCATATATCCTGAAGTTCTAAATCTTGAAGGGGTTGTCCGGTCAAAATGGATAAGTCTGCAGTCACACTGTGTGACTGCAGACTCATGAATCCCCCTAGCACAGGCACTTTGCGCTATGGGGATTTGCCGATATGAGACCCGGGACCGGAGGCTATGTATGGTTTCATGTATGTGTATGTGAATGGTTAAAGTGGATCTGTCTCCAGATTTCACAATCCTTCCTCTTCTGCTACTGGTGACATCTCTCACTGCTAAGTGCAAACAGATGCTGGTACGGAAAGTATTCAGACCCCTTTAAATTTGTCACTCTTTTTTTCATTGTAGCCATTTGGTAAATTCTAAAATGTTCATTTTTTTTCTCATTAAAGTACACTCTGCACCCCATCTTGACTGAAAAAAAAACAGAAATGTAGACATTTTTGCAAATTTATTAAAAAATAATATCTGAAATATCATATGGTCATAAGTATTCAGACCCTTTGCTCAGACACTCATATTTAAGTCACATGCTGTCCATTTCCTTGTGATCCTCCTTGAGATGGTTCTACTCCTTCATTGGAGTCCAACTGCGTTTAATTAAACTGATAGGACTTGATTTGAAAAGGCACACACCTGTCTGTATAAGACCTCACAGCTCACAGTGCATTTCAGACCAAATGAGAATCATGAGCTCAAAGGAACTGCCCAAGGAGCTCAGAGACAGAATTGTGGCAAGACACAGATCTGGCTAAGGTTGCAAATGAATTTCTGCATTACCCAAGGTTCCTAAAAGCAAAGTGGCCTCCATAATCTTTAAATGGAAGAAGTTTGGGACCACCAGAAGTCTTCCTAGACCTGGCCGTCCAGCCAAACAGAGCAATCATGGGAGAAGAGCCTTGGTGAGAAAGGTAAAGAAGAACCCCAAGATCACTGTGGCTGAGCTCCAGAGATGCAGTAGGGAGATGGGAGAAAGTTCCACAAAGTCAACTATCACTGTAGCCCTCCACCAGTTGGGCCTTTATGGCAGAATGGCCCGATGGAAGCCTCTCCTCAGTGCAAGAAATATGAAAGCCTGCATAAAGTTTGCTGAAAAACACATCAAGGACTCCAGACTATGAGAAATAAGATTCTCTGGACCGATGAGATGAAGATAGAACTTTTTGGTGATAATTCTAAGCGGTATGTGTGGAGAAAACCAGGCACTGCTCATCACCTGCCCAATACAATCCCAACAGTGAAACATGGTGGTGGCAGCATCATGCTATGGGGGTCTTTTTCAGCTGCAGGGACATGACGACTGGTTGCAATTGAAAGAAACATGAATGTGGCCAAGTACAGAGATATCCTGGATGAATACCTCTACCAGAGTGCTTTGGACCTCAGACTTGGCCGAAGGTTCACCTTCGAACAAGACAATGACCCTAAGCACACAGCTATAATGACAAAGGCGTGGCTTCAGAACAACTCTGTGACCATTCTTGACTGGTCCAGCCAGAGCTCTGGCCTAAACCCAATTGAGCATCTCTGGAGAGACCTGAAAATGGCTGTCTACTAACGTTCACCATCCAACCTGACAGAACTGGAGAAAGGAAGAATGGCAGAGGATCCCCAAATCCAGGTGTGAAAAAATTGTTGCATCATTCCCAAGAAGACTCATGACTGTACTAGCTCAAAAGAGTGCTTCTACTCAATACCGAGCAAAGGGGCTGAATAGTTATGACCATGTGATATTTCAGTTTTTCTTGTTTAATAAATTTGCAAAAATTTCTACATTTCTGTTTTTTTTTTCAGTCAAGATGGAATGCAGAGTGCACTTTAATGAGAAAAAAATGAACTTTTTAGAATTTACCAAATGGCTGCAATGAAACAAAGAGTGAAAAATTTAAAGGGGTCTGAATACTTTCCGTACCTACTGTATATTGTCCTCTATTTGGTTCTTCCTGAACCTTGGTATTTGGTGATTCTTCCTATGGTCAGAATGCACCTAGGTCTTTCTAGGGTCTCAACTGATGTAATATTACTTTTTCTTTCCTTAAAGGGAACCTGTGACATGAAAGAAGCTATTTTTCTGCATATATGGGGTTAATCTGCAGATTAATAGAGTTCTGAACCTGCCCAGCACTTAGACCCCTACTGTCATGAGGTAATGATCTTTATTCCTCCTTTTAGCATTCTGGTTTCAGTCACGGGCGGCGCCGGCGCGGGTTCAGTCACCGTTCTCTGTATAGAGTGCGGTGGCTGTAACCTCGTCCCCGCCAGTGATTGACAGCCGGCCCTACTGCTGAGCTGCTGTAAGTCAGTGCAGGGGAGTGTTTGCAGCCACTTCTCACTATACACAGAGCGGTGACTGAATCCAATGGATGCCGGGAGAAATAAAGTTCAGAGCAGGGTTAATCTGGAGATTATCCCCATATCTGCAGTCTGATTGTGTTTTTTTCAGGTGACAGGTTCCCTTTAAGGAAAGAACCATTTTTTATTGTAGTTAATAATTCTTACATGCATGTAGTAATGTCTTTTTTTTTCTTAAATCTGCAGTGCAAGTGGGCCTAGCGGACAACTCTACGAGCATTCAGAAGGTATAATGAAATCTATGACTTTATATTTTATTGATTCCAAACTTTTTATAGGTTTTATAAAATGTACATATAAATAATAGCTTGACACCGGCAATAAAATCTAAAAGGGAATTTGTCGGCAGGTTTTACTTCTCATCTGAGAGGAGCGTAATGTAGACAAATAGAAGCTGAATCCAACAATGTATCACTTAGATTACTGGTTGCAGCAGTTCTGACCCAATCAGAGCTTTTAGATTTAGAATGAAGCAGAGCTGAGAAAGCTGTCCCCACCCACACCAGGCTCTCCATGTACAAAGTCCATAGACGGTGTGCTGCTTATCACAGCAGGGGGCGTTGCTGGACTAGTGTTGTCCGGCAATGTTAATCTCTTCTTGATAAATCCTTGACAATTACTAAGCAACACCGCACGCACTTTGACAAGTGACACATCTCTGAATTCTGTGTTTCAGCCGCTATCTCCTGCTGTCCTCAGATTACATAGCAAAAACCTGCTGACAGATTCCCTTTAACCCCTTTACAACCCAAGGTGGTTTGCACGTTAATGACCAGGCCAATTTTTACAATTCTGACCACTGTCACTTTATGAGGTAATTACTCTGGAACGCTTCAACGGATCCCCCTGATTCTGAGATTGTTTTTTTGTGACATATTGTACTTCATGATTGTGGTAAAATTTCTTCGATATCACTTGCGTTTATTTGCGAAAAAAATGGAAATTTGGCGAAAATTTTGAAAATTTTGCAATAAATAACATTTCCCACATGTCTACTTTACATCAGCACAATTTTGGAACCAACATTTTTTTTTTGTTAGGGAGCTATAAGGGTTAAAAGTTGACCAGCGATTTCTCATTTTTACAACAAAATTTACAAAAACAATTTTTTTAGGGACCACATCACATTTGAAGTCACTTTGAGGGGTCTATATGACATAAAATACCCAAAAGTGACACCATTCTAAAAACTGCACCCCTCAAAGTGCTCAAAACCACATTCAAGAACTTTATTAACCCTTCAGGTGCTTCACACCAATTAATTGAACGTGAAAGGAATAAATGGACATTTAACTTTTTTTCACTAACATTTTATTTTAGACCCCAATTTTTGTATTTTCACAAGGGTACCAGGAGAAATTGCACCCCATAAGTTGTTGTGCAATTTCTCCTAAGTACGCAGATACCCCATGTGTTGGAGAAAACTACTGTTTGGGCGCATGTCAGGGCTCGGAAGGGAAGGAGTGACGCTTTTGAACGCAGACTTTGATGGAATGGTCTGTGGGCGTGATGTCACGTTCTCAGAACCCCTGATGTGCCTAAACAGTGGAAATGCCCAACAAGTGCCCCCTTTTTGGTAGTGGTAGTTGATTTTTGAATTTTATAATGTAGTTGTTAGGAGGGCGGTTGCAGACAACTTTATTAAAATGGAACGCAACCGACCTCGGGGTCCGCGATGCAGCCTGGAGGACTGCTGCCGAACACTTTCCGGGTGGAAAGGTACGCAACCAACTTAAATGTTAAACCCTTCCGTGTTACCGCACACATGAACGGGTATAGCGGTTCGCTCTATCTCCGTTAACTGCACGGGAGAAGAGTGACCGGGATAGCACCTACTTAACTGAAGAACCACTCCGTGTTAATGCACACGGAGCTGGCTTCAGCGGTTCACACAATCTCCAAGACCTGCAGGGAGACGTGCGACTGGAGGGAAAGCAGTAGCCCTATCTTCGATACAGGCGCTACGCTCTAGGGATTGACGCTAGATGCGTGTGTGACTACGCGACGGGTACACGTGCCTCCAGCCGGCGTGCCACCTGACAGAAGGTTACTACTCCACGTGGCTGACAGGCGATAGCCGTGGACAGGGTGTCTGCAGGCTGCTCGAGGTATTAGGAGACTCCTTTGGCTGAGCCAGGCTGCTAGACGTAGCTACCTGCCTAAGCAAATCTAAGCCTGCCTGAGTGACCTACGCTAATTAGCCAAGCTAACTCTGGCATCGGCAGGTCACGGAGAGAGCAGCTAGAGAGCACGTGGAATACACTCGTCCACACAAACAACACTTGCAAAATGATCTGAGCGCTGCGCCATGTTTGTGGGGGGGCCTTTTAAAGACTAAGCCCTTACCCACGCGCCATTGGTGATGTTACCCGTGGACCAATCAGTCGGTGGCAGGTCACCGGGTCAGGTGAGTGCCAACCCACCAATCATGATCCGCCAGGTCACGGACATGCTCAGTTCGGCAAATCCTGGACTTAGATTCCACAAGCCCTGTCTCCTTCTGCAACCTATGCTTAACATTGCTAGGCACAACTACCTGGGAGATAAACAGTGCTCGCGGACCAGCTAGGCGTTGGGGCTGACGGTGATTCTGAGCAGCATCAGCCCTGGCTGGACTGAAATGGGAGACCATAGAAGGTCCTGGACCCATTTCGAATCCAGCACCAGACCGACACCTAACAGTAGTGTTATACATCAGTTGTGTAGGACAACCTGATGAACACTACACAACTGATGTATGACAACCTGACGAACACTACGTCAGTTGTGTAGTGTTTGTCAGGTTCTCATACGTCAGAAATTAATTTAATAGTCCATCGAAGTATGGTACCTTTTGAAGCAGTCTTTCATACACAGGCCAGGTTTGTCAGGGCAGTTGTCACATTGATAAATGGTGTCCTTGCGTATTCCACTTTTATAACACACTCGGCTCCTCTTTTGTGACTTTCCTTTTTTTCCGCTGTGAGGGATCTGCCCTGGGAAATGCTGGCCTGGTACAATTCTCAGTCCTTCAATTCCGGAACTACTAGGGCCTGCTCTGTCACCGCTGCCAAATATCAGGGCCTTGATAACAGTCTCCTGGAAGTGAAGGTACGACGTAGAAGTCTGGCCTGCACATTGTGACAGAAGGAAAGCGTTGTGCATTGCCATCTGTACAATGTGCACGGCCAGCTTCTTATACCATACCTTGGCCTTTCTGAAAGATCAACTCCCCCCATGTACTTGTACCCCACTACACAGTCTGGTTTGGCGACCTGTGTAGTGGAACCTCTTACAGAGCTGAGGGTGCTGCCATCACCATGTATGGTGGTCAACAAAAGGACATCCCTCTTGTCCTTGTACTTGACCATCAGCAGGTGGTCGCTACATTGGGCTCTGCTCTCACCCCTTCTGAGCAGCTGCCCAATTAGCGTCTTTGGGAGGCCTTTCTAATTTTTGCGGACAGTACCGCAGGCTGCAGTACGTCGCGCAGAGAGGGACTTGAAGAGCGGGATACTTGTATAAAAGTTATCCACAAAGAGGTGATAACCTTTATCCAGCAGTGGGTGCACCAAGTCCTACACAATTTTCCCACTCACTCCCAGAACGGGGAGGCATTCAGGGGGTTCAATCTGGGAGTCCTTCCCTTCATAAGCTCTAAACTTGTGAGTGTACCCTGAGGTACTCTGAAAAAGTTTATACAGCTTGATCCCGTACCTGGACCTCTTACTGGGCAGGTACTGCCGGAATCCAAGCCGCCTTTTAAAAGAGATTAAGGACTCATCCACGCAGATGTCCCTTTGGGGCACGTCCACTTCAGCAAACTTGTTGAAGTGTTCGATGACCGGCCGAACTTTGAAAAGACGATCAAAGTTCGGGTCATCGCGTGCAGGACACCTTGCATTATCTTGGTAATGCAAGAACTTGTGGATGGCCTGAAAGCGTCTCCAGATCATGGCCATTCGGAACACTGGAGTGTTATACAAAACGTCAACACTCCAGTATTGCCGAAGTTCGGGCTTGTTCAGGATCCCCATAAGAAGGACCAGGCCCCAAAACTTCATCATTTCTACTGTGTCTACAGGAGACCAGTTAGAAAATGATGAAGAGGGGTTTTGTTCCAAAAATTGATGAGCGTATAAATTAGTTTGGCCCACCATGAGGTTTACAAAATCCTCAGAGAAAAAGACTTTGAAAAAGTCTATTTCTGTGAGGCCGGTGGTGTCAAACTTGATTCCTGATTCCGCCACAAAATCAGTAATCAGTGGTGCATCATTTTCGGGGGGCGAGGTCCATATGGGATCAGTAGTGGGGAGCGCTGGATCATTGTCTCTCCTGCGGCGATGGCGGGGCAGTCCAGCAGAACCGGAGGAAGAGGAGGAAGAAGAGGAAGACGAGTCGGAAAATTAAATAAATGTGGGATCCTCGCCCTCGCTGTCAGTGTCGGTGGCAAGAATAGCGTATGCCTCCTCCGCTGAATAGCGAGTTTGGGATGAGCGGGACATTGTTTTTTATGTATGTGGTGCGTGTGTGTTCATACTTTATTTAGAGTGTGTGTGTGTCAATACTTTGTTTAGAGTGTGTGGAAAAAGGAAATTCTGTATGTGGTGCAAACAGCAACGATGTCACCGATCAATACTCGGCGGCTGCTGGATGTGCGCACGGATGTGTGGGGAGTGGGAAGAGGGAAATTGGGGTGGTTGAGGGGAGATCAGAGATGACTTACCAAAGTCCTCTCTGTTCTTCTTTCAGGATCAGGAGCCTGGACCGGGAGCCCGGCGCTGGTGACCAGGAGCCCGGCGCAGGAGACTGGGAGCCCGGAGCAGGAAACCGGGAGCCCGGAGCAGGAGACCGGCGCTGGTGACCGGGAGCCCAGAGCAGGAGACCGGGAGCCCGGAGCAGGAGACCGGGAGCCCGGAGCAGGAGACCGGTACTGGAGCTGGAGAACAGAACCAAGAGAATTAACAGGGACACTGGGGTGAGGGAGATTGGGGTGGGAAGGGGGGTAAAAAGATGGGGGAGTGGGGAGAGGGGGATTGGGGTGGATGAGGGGAGATCAGAGATGGACTTACCAAGGGGTCAACAGGATCAGCAGCAGGACCGGAACAGGAGACGGAGCCCGGAGCAGGAGACCGGAGCTGGTGACCGGGAGCCTGGAACGAGAGCCCGGCGCTGGTGACCGGGAGCCCGGTGCCGGAGCCTGGCGCTGGTGACCGGGAGCGGAGCTGGAGACTCGGACCGGAGCTGGAGACCGCTGCAGGACGCAGAAAAAAGAATGGTGGTAAGGGGGGGTAAAAAGAGGGGGGAGGGGGGATTGGGGTGGATGAGGGGAGAACAGACTTACCAAAGTCTTCTCTGCAGGATCAGCAGCAGGATCAGCAGCAGGCTCTGGAGCAGGATACCCAGGACGCTGGAGCAGAAGATCCAGGAGCAGCAGCAGCGACTGGAACAGGAGAGAAGATGGTCTTGTGGTGTCACAGAATATTCTGTGGCACTACAAGGCTCAGCACACACACATCAGATGTGACCGCTCTGTAGAAATTCTCACCAAGTGTGAGGGTCTGCAGGGCGGTCACAGGGTGATGATGGGATGGTGACAGGTGGAGGTAGTCAGATAATCTGATTGGAGCAATCAATGTCATCAATGATTGCTCCAATCAGAGTTCCTGAATACAGGTGACCGGGCGGTCACAGGGAGGTGTCACCTCTCTGTGACCCCCTGTGGTGCATGCTGTGCCCTAGCCATCTGATTGGTGACATTGATTGCACCAATCAGACATGGCTGTAGCAGAGCACGCACAACAGGGGGTCACAGAGAGGTGACACCTCCCTATGACAGCCCGGTCATCTGTATTCAGGAACTCTGATTGGAGCGATCGATGTCATCATCGATCGCTCCAATCACAGCAGTCTGGGGACTTTGATTACATTACAGGGGGTCATGGGGCAGTGACAGGCAGGTCACAAGCCGGTCACCGCCCCATGTCCGTCCTGTTGTCGCGCTACGATCGGTGCGATCGATGTGATCGGCGATCGCACCGATCATAGCAGTCTGGGGCCAGGGCTGGGGTGTCCTAGCAATAGCCTAGGATCGGTGCTCTTTGATCTGCAGCCTAGGATCGGTGCTCCTCTGTTTCCGGCAATCACATTGCCGGAAACAGTGAGTAATGCTGTAAAGAGGTGTAAAGGGGTTAACAGAGCATGGATCGGGGGTCGGCAATTAGTTTTCTCAAGGGCTCACATGAAATACTGTGACTGTAGTGCAGGGCTAAACCAACACACTGAATTTAAGAATATTAGTGGAAATATTAAGCAAAGTTATATTAATTTATACTGCTTACTATTGATGAGAATTAAGTATGTTGATCCACTGCCACTATTAGGCAATGTGCCCACAATGCAGAAACGCTCCGGATTTTTCCTGAGCTTTTCTGCATCTCCCTGGCAGAAAAAACTCATGCAGATTTTACATGCGTATTTTCAGCCCGGGACAAGCGTTTGTCACGCGTTTAGCACATGCGATTTCCCATGCGGGTTGTCAAGCGTTTTCTAAAAGATTTTGGCTTGGAAAAGTGCTTGACAACTTGGTCACACTATATAAATCCATGCAACCGTGTGACCAAGTTAGTTAAAAAAAAGAATAAAAATGGTAAAAACTCTAAAAAAATCCATTATACTCACCTTCCGATGGCCCACGGTCTCCTTCTCCGGTCTCCCTGGTGGCCCGTGGTGGTGTAAAAGGACCTTCCATGATGTAATTTAGTCAGGTGACAGGTCACATGACCGCTGACGTTGACGAGCCACCGGGGAGCCAAGACACACCGGAGAGAAGACCGCAGGCCATCAGAAGGTGAGTATAATGTTTTTTTTAATTTTAATTTTTTTTTTACAGGTACTATGGTACCCGGGTCTGGATGAGAGTCTCCTCTTCTGCATCCGCACATTGAATTGCTTAATTTCCGCATGTGTACATGTAGTCATGCAGATATTATGCGATTCAATGCAAGTCAATGGCGGCAAAAACGCTGCGCTTACGCAAAATAGTTGGTAGTGCTGCGCTTTTTTCTGTAATAATAATCCGCAGCGGATATTTCCGCAGCATGTGCACAGCACATGTGGATTATCATTGGGGAACATTGCAGACCTCCTACCAAGCGTTTTTTAAGCGTAATTGCCGCTGCAGAAACGCTTAAAAAACGCATAGTGGGCACACAGCCCACTAGAGCTTATTTTATTGTGTTCTTACTAGGAGCAGCCAATCAAAACCATATGATTTATGAATTATTATAACGTCTCATGCAGGGGCGGGCACTGAGACCAAAGGGTCCCTGTGCAAGAATTGTGTATGGCCCCCCCTTCTTAAAGGGGACTTTCATTTTAATTATTTTTGTGCTCATCGGCTTGCGCTAGGGAAAAAAAATAATAAAATCAGAGTTACTCATTTTCACCTAGTCTAAAAATAATAAAATCAGAGTTACTCATTTTCACCTAGTCTAAAAATAATAAAATCAGAATTACTCATTCTCACCTAGTCAAAAAATAATAAAATCAGAGTTACTCATATTCACGTAGTCTAAAAATAATAAAATCAGTTACTCATTTTCACCTAGTCTAAAAATAATAAAATCAGACTTACTCATTTTCACCTAGTCTAAAAATAATAAAATCAGAGTTACTCATTTTCACCTAGTCTAAAAATAATAAAATCAGAGTTACTCATTTTCACCTAGTCTAAAAATAATAAAATCAGAGTTACTCATTTTCACCTAGTCTAAAAATAATAAAATCAGAGTTACTCATTCTCACCTAGTCTAAAAATAATAAAATCAGAGTTACTCATTTTCACCTAGTCTAAAAATAATAAAATCAGTTACTCATTTTCACCTAGTCTAAACATAATAAAATCAGAGTTACTCATTCTCACCTAGTCTAAAAATAATAAAATCAGAGTTACTCATTTTCACCTAGTCTAAAAATAATAAAATCAGAGTTACTCATTCTCACCTAGTCTAAAAATAATAAAATCAGAGTTACTCATTTTCACCTAGTCTAAAAATAATAAAATCAGAGTTACTCATTTTCACCTAGTCTAAAAATAATAAAATCAGAGTTACTCATTCTCACCTAGCCTAAAAATAATAAAATCAGAGTTACTCATTTTCACCTAGTCTAAAAATAATAAAATCAGAGTTACTCATATTCAAGTAGTCTAAAAATAATAAAATCAGAGTTACTCATTTTCACCTAGTCTAAAAATAATAAAATCAGTTACTCATTTTCACCTAGTCTAAAAATAATAAATCAGAGTTACTCATTTTCACCTAGTCTAAAAATAATAAAATCAGAGTTACTCATTTTCACCTAGTCTAAAAATAATAAAATCAGAGTTACTCATTTTCACCTAGTCTAAAAATAATAAAATCAGAGTTACTCATTTTCACCTAGTCTAAAAATAATAAAATCAGAGTTACTCATTTTCACCTAGTCTAAAAATAATAAAATCAGAGTTACTGATTTTCACCTAGTCTAAAAATAATAAAATCAGAGTTACTCATTTTCACCTAGTCTAAAAATAATAAAATCAGAGTTACTCACTTTCACCTAGTCTAAAAATAATAAAATCAGAGTTACTCATTTTCACCTAGTCTAAAAATAATAAAATCAGAGTTACTCATTGTCACCTAGTCTAAAAATAATAAAATCAGAGTTACTCATTTTCACCTAGTCTAAAAATAATAAAATCAGAGTTACTCATATTCACGTAGTCTAAAAATAATAAAATCAGAGTTACTCATTTTCACCTAGTCTAAAAATAATAAAATCAGTTACTCATTTTCACCTAGTCTAAAAATAATAAATCAGAGTTACTCATTTTCACCTAGTCTAAAAATAATAAAATCAGAGTTACTCATTTTCATCTAGTCTAAAAATAATAAAATCAGAGTTACTCATTTTCACCTAGTCTAAAAATAATAAAATCAGAGTTACTCATTTTCACCTAGTCCAAAAATAATAAAATCAGAGTTACTCATTTTCACCTAGTCTAAAAATAATAAAATCAGAATTACTCATTTTCACCTAGTCTAAAAATAATAAAATCAGAGTTACTCATTTTCACCTAGTCTAAAAATAATAAAATCAGAGTTACTCACTTTCACCTGGTCTAAAAATAATAAAATCAGAGTTACTCATTTTCACCTAGTCTAAAAATAATAAAATCAGAGTTACTCATTTTCACCTAGTCTAAAAATAATAAAATCAGTTACTCATTTTCACCTAGTCTAAAAATAATAAATCAGAGTTACTCATTTTCACCTAGTCTAAAAATAATAAAATCAGAGTTACTCATTTTCACCTAGTCTAAAAATAATAAAATCAGAGTTACTCATTTTCACCTAGTCTAAAAATAATAAAATCAGAGTTACTCATTTTCACCTAGTCTAAAAATAATAAAATCAGAGTTACTCATTTTCACCTAGTCTAAAAATAATAAAATCAGAGTTACTCATTTTCACCTAGTCTAAAAATAATAAAATCAGAGTTACTCATTTTCACCTAGTCTAAAAATAATAAAATCAGAGTTACTCATTTTCACCTAGTCTAAAAATAATAAAATCAGAGTTACTCATTTTCACCTAGTCTAAAAATAATAAAATCAGAGTTACTCATTTTCACCTATTCTAAAAATAATAAAATCAGAGTTACTCATTTTCACCTAGTCTAAAAATAATAAAATCAGAGTTACTCATTTTCACCTAGTCTAAAAATAATAAAATCAGAGTTACTCATTTTCACCTAGTCTAAAAATAATAAAATCAGAGTTACTCATTTTCACCTAGTCTAAAAATAATAAAATCAGAGTTACTCATTTTCACCTAGTCTAAAAATAATAAAATCAGAGTTACTCATTTTCACCTAGTCTAAAAATAATAAAATCAGAGTTACTCATTTTCACCTAGTCTAAAAATAATAAAATCAGAGTTACTCATTTTCACCTGGTCTAAAAATAATAAAATCAGAGTTACTCATTTTCACCTAGTCTAAAAATAATAAAATCAGCGTTACTCATTTTCACCTAGTCTAAAAATAATAAAATCAGAGTTACTCATTTTCACCTAGTCTAAAAATAATAAAATCAGAGTTACTCATTTTCACCTAGTCTAAAAATAATAAAATCAGAGTTACTCATTTTCACCTAGTCTAAAAATAATAAAATCAGCGTTACTCACTTTCACCTGGTCTAAAAATAATAAAATCAGAGTTACTCATTTTCACCTAGTCTAAAAATAATAAAATCAGAGTTACTCATTTTCACCTAGTCTAAAAATAATAAAATCAGAGTTACTCATTTTCACCTAGTCTAAAAATAATAAAATCAGAGTTACTCATTTTCACCTAGTCTAAAAATAATAAAATCAGAGTTACTCATTTTCACCTAGTCTATTGATGTCTTTATGCTCCTGGCCTGTCCGTGTTTACAGGCTGCAGTGGTAATATCTCATGTGACCACTGTAGCCAATCATAGGGTCAGCAGCTTGTTCCATCTACCTTGGCATTACTGCTGAGCTCAGTCATTAAAAGGGTTTTCCTACAAACAAAAGTTAATTTTATAAATTGGCTGTGTCTGACCGTGTGCGGAACATGGTCTGATCATACCACAGCTCCTGGGCAGGGAAGGCTGCAAAAGACAATGCAGACATTCCAGCACGGGATCTCATAGGATTGATTCATTTTGTGAGGTAAAATATTTCACTGCCTGTGTTTAAACAATATTTTACCTCTCAAAATGAATCCTTTGTGATCCCCTGATGTAATGTCTGTATTGTCTTTGGCTTCCTCCTCCGCTCAGGAGCTGTGGTATTTTCCATACACGGTCAGACACAGACCATTTTTAAAATGAACTTTTGTTTCTGGGAAAACCCCTTTAAGCTCCAGCAGTCACGTGTTTTAGTCAGGACATCACGGCTGCAGCCTGAAAACAAAGACCAGGGCAGTAGCGGAAGAGGAATTGCTGACCCTGAGAGTATCCCTGATTTTATTGTTTTTCTCTAGGGCAAGCCTAAGGACAGTAAAAGAATTAAAACAGAAATTCACTTTAAGTAACATTATTTGATGCAATAAAAACATGTTAGGCACAAATCAAAAAATCACTTGTCATACAAGTAACATGAGTGCATCACACACCAGACACATCACACAAGCACAGCGCAGACTTGAGAGATGTCACACAAGCACAGCGCAGACTTGAGAGATGTCACACAAGCACAGCGCAGACTTGAGAGATGTCACACAAGCACAGCGCAGACTTGAGAGATGTCACACAAGCACAGCGCAGACTTGAGAGATGTCACACAAGCACAGCGCAGACTTGAGAGATGTCACACAAGCACAGCGCAGACTTGAGAGATGTCACACAAGCACAGCGCAGACTTGAGAGATGTCACACAAGCACAGCCCAGACTTGAGAGATGTCACACAAGCACAGCACAGACTTGAGAGATGTCACACAAGCACAGCGTAGACTTGAGAGATGTCACACAAGCACAGCACAGACTTGAGAGATGTCACACAAGCACAGCGCAGACTTGAGAGATGTCACACAAGCACAGCGTAGACTTGAGAGATGTCACACAAGCAGAGCGCAGACTTGAGAGATGTCACACAAGCACAGCGCAGACTTGAGAGATGTCACACAAGCACAGCGCAGACTTGAGAGATGTCACACAAGCACAGCGCAGACTTGAGAGATGTCACACAAGCACAGCGCAGACTTGAGAGATGTCACACAAGCACAGCGTAGACTTGAGAGATGTCACACAAGCAGAGCGCAGACTTGAGAGATGTCACACAAGCACAGCGCAGACTTGAGAGATGTCACACAAGCACAGCGCAGACTTGAGAGATGTCACACAAGCACAGCGCAGACTTGAGAGATGTCACACAAGCACAGCGCAGACTTGAGAGATGTCACACAAGCACAGCGTAGACTTGAGAGATGTCACACAAGCTGAGCGCAGACTTGAGAGATGTCACACAAGCACAGCGCAGACTTGAGAGATGTCACACAAGCACAGCGTAGACTTGAGAGATGTCACACAAGCAGAGCGCAGACTTGAGAGATGTCACACAAGCACAGCGCAGACTTGAGAGATGTCACACAAGCACAGCGCAGACTTGAGAGATGTCACACAAGCACAGCGCAGACTTGAGAGATGTCACACAAGCACAGCGCAGACTTGAGAGATGTCACACAAGCACAGCGTAGACTTGAGAGATGTCACACAAGCTGAGCGCAGACTTGAGAGATGTCACACAAGCACAGCGCAGACTTGAGAGATGTCACACAAGCACAGCGCAGACTTGAGAGATGTCACACAAGCACAGCGCAGACTTGAGAGATGTCACACAAGCACAGCTCTGACTTGAGAGATGTCACACAAGCACAGCGTAGACTTGAGAGATGTCACACAAGCACAGCTCTGACTTGAGAGATGTCACACAAGCACAGCACAGACTTGAGAGATGTCACACAAGCACAGCTTAGACTTGAGAGATGTCGCACAAGCACAGCTTAGACTTGAGAGATGTCACACAAGCTGAGCGCAGACTTGAGAGATGTCACACAAGCACAGCGCAGACTTGAGAGATGTCACACAAGCACAGCGTAGACTTGAGAGATGTCACACAAGCACAGTGCACAAATTACACAAGTAGATGTGCACATATCAGAAAGATCACAAGAATAAGCTGCACACATCTTACAAGTACTCCAACACGCATCACAGAAGTGCAGGACATACCGAGGAATTCTGAAGAGACAAGTTAGAAGGGCTCTACATTCAGGTTCTAAAATGGTCGTTCTGGAGGAATAGAAAGAGATAGATGTTACTTTATGTCACCAACTTATTCGTTCCATGTGTAGAAGACTTGGTGCTGTCCTTAACAATCATAGAGGTCATACAAAATACTAGATGTAGTAGTTTTGGTGTAGGGTGCATCACTGAATTTGGGTAAAACTGAAGATTTTGTAATGAAAGTTATGATATTAACATTACTTTCATGCTATGGGTGAAAAAAATGTTCTGTGAAACTCCGTCTTGTTAGTATTTTGGAAACTGTTCTTGTGTTCAGTGAGGTATTAACTGAACTCCTACTTCTTGTAGTCACTTTATGCTGGGTACTGAAAAAAAAAAAGATATTTATACATACCACACACCTACATGTTACATACATTGTTTTATCACCCTGACTAATCAGTATTTCCTTTTATTACTGGCATGATATGCCAGCACTTTTGAGCATAGGTATGTACTGCACATTACCATTTCATGTTTCTTAGCCCTGTCTCGTGGTAATCAGTATTAACCTTTCTGACAGCCCCATTTTTCATATCTGAAACGTCACTTTATTTGGTAATAACTTTGAAATGCTTCTGCTAGTCATTCTGATATTCTGATCTTCTTTTTGGAACAAATTGTACCTGTTGCAGCTGGTAAATTTTAAATTAATACGTTTTGTTGTTATTCATGAAAATATCCCAGATTTTCTAAAAATTTAGAAAAATGTGAAATTTTAAACTTAAAGCGGTTGTGCCACCATAAAGAATACAATTGACCAACCAGAAAAGGTGGAAATAAATCGTTTTGTAATTTATAGTGATTCAAAATTATGCTTCATTCAAAAGATACCAAGCTTTTATTTTTCAAATGCTGTTCTCTGGCGCCCCCTGGCGTTATTCCATTACGTCCTGGTAGTGGGTGATCAGCTGGTCGAGTTTGCGCAGTTCCTGGCGTAAGAGCTCCCTACTCGCAGCATGCAAAATGTATTCTCTGTCACAAGGCCCCCTGCTGTAAGCACAACCTGTGTGTGATTCACCCCCTCCCCCTGTGCTCATAGCTCACAGCTGATCTCCGGGTGAGATACCCCCTCCCAATGCGCTCACAGCTCACCTCTGGGTCAGAAAACCCCCTCCTCCTCTGCTCATAGCTCTCAGTTGATCTCCGGGTGAGATACCCCCTCCCCCTGAGCTCATAGCTAATCTCCGGGTGAGATACCCCCTCCCCCTGCGCTCACTGCTGATCTCTAGGTGAGATACCCCCTCCCCCTGCGCTCACTGCTGCTCTCTAGGTGAGATACCCCCTCCACCTGCACTCACAGCTCATCTCCAAGTGAGATACCTCCCTCCCCCTGCGCTCACTGCTGATCTCTAGGTGAGACACCCTCCCCCTGCGCTCACTGCTGATCTCTAGGTGAGACACCCTCCCCCTGCGCTCACTGCTGATCTCTAGGTGAGATACCCCCTCCCCCTGCGCTCACTGCTGCTCTCTAGGTGAGATACCCCCTCCCCCTGCGCTCACTGCTGATCTCTAGGTGAGACACCCTCCCCCTGCGCTCACTGCTGATCTCTAGGTGAGACACCCTCCCCCTGCGCTCACTGCTGATCTCTAGGTGAGACACCCTCCCCCTGCGCTCACTGCTGATCTCTAGGTGAGACACCCTCCCCCTGCGCTCACTGCTGATCTCTAGGTGAGATACCCCCTCCCCCTGCGCTCACTGCTGCTCTCTAGGTGAGATACCCCCTCCCCCTGTGCTCACTGCTGATCTCTAGGTGAGATACCCCCTCCCCCTGCACTCACAGCTGATCTCTAGGTGAGATTCTCCCCCTGCACTCACAGCTCAACTCCGGGTGAGATACCCTCTCCCCCTGCACTCACTGCTGATCTCTGGGTGAGATACCCCCTCCCCCTGCACTCACAGATCATCTCTGAGTGAGATACCCCCTCCCCCTGCGCTCACTGCTGATCTCTAGGTGAGATACCCCCTCCCCCTGTGCTCACTGCTGATCTCTAGGTGAGATACTCCCCCTAAGCTCACTGCTGATCTCCGAGTGAGATACCCCTCCCCCTGTGCTCACAGCTCAGCTCTGGGTGAGATCATCTGCTTCGCAGACTAAGTATGGGAAGTGTTTCCCTGCTATCGGGCTCTCAAGTCTGTGAAGCAGATGATCTCACCCGGAGATGAGCTGTGAGCGCAGGGGGGGAGGGTGTCTAACCTGGAGATGAGCTATGAGCTGTGAGCACAATGGGAGGGAGTATCTCACCTGGAGATCATCTGTGAACACAGGGGGGAGGTATCTCACCCGGAGATCAGCTATGAGCACAGGGGGAGGGAGTGTCTCACCCCGAGATCAGCTATGAGCACAGGGGGAGAGGGTGTCTAACCTGGAGATGAGCTTTGAGCTGTGAGCACAATGGGAGGGAGTATCTCACCTGGAGATCATCTGTGAACACAGGGGGGAGGTATCTCACCTGTTGATCAGCTGTGAGTGCAGGGGGAGGGAGTGTCTCACCCCGAGATCTGCTATGAAGCAGGGGGAGGAGGTGTCCCACCTGGAGATCAGCTATGAGCACAGGGGGAGGGGGTGAATGACAGACACTCTGTGTTTACAGCAGGGAGCCTTGTGACAAAGAATACATTGTGCATAACAATAGAGAACAAATGGAAGTCAGCTCACCCTCCAGGATTTCAGTGTGTTGAAGCCAGGAACAACGTGTGGTCACACTTGGAATCAATGCAAAAAAGAAGTGAAAAATTCCATTAAGTCAAATTCCATTCAGCTAATATGTTACTTTAGACCCAAATTTTAGCCTGCACAATTTATTATGTAATTTCTCCTAAACGCAGCATTGCCCCATACATAGCAGACACTAATATTTTCTAGCTATATACAGTACATGGCATTAAGGGTAAACAAAGCGGTTGTGCCACCATAAAGAATACAGTTAACCAACCAGAAAAGGTGGAAATAAACAGTTTTGTAATTTACATTGATTCAAAATTATGCTTCATTCAAAAGTTACCAAGCTTTTACTTTTATGAATGCTGCTCTCTGGCGCCCCCTGGCGTTATTATCCTACGTCCTGGTAGTGGGTGATCAGCTGGTCGGGTTTGGGCAGTTCCTGTCATAAGAGCTTCCAACCGGCAGTCTGCACAATGTATTGCAAGAAAAGAAATGAAAAATTCCATCTCCAAAAAAGTTGTATTAAAAAATTCCAAGTTGTTATTACATCATTTTAACATCTGATGAGGTCACAAGGTACATGGGGATTCACATAGCAATTCGTTTCCAAAGCCAACCAGCTTTCTTTGTCAAGCTACTATGACATGATTCTGTGATCTTTTAAATATTTCCGAAACCAATTACAAGTAATACACCAATTACATGACCAATGAGATCACACCCATTACATGACCAATGAGACAAATACATAGAAAGTTACATATCAAATACACTGCTCATAAAATAAAGGGAACACTTAAACAACAGAATATAACTCCAAGTAAATGAAACTTCTGTGAAATCAAACTGTCCACTTAGGAAGCAACACTGATTAACAATCAATTTCACATGCTGTTGTGCAAATGGAATAGACAATAGATGGAAATGATTGGCAATTTTCAAGACACCCTCAATAAAGGAGTGGTTCTGCAGGTGGGGAGCACAGACCATATCTCAGTACCAATGCTTTCTGGCTGATGTTTTGGTCACTTTTGAATGTTGGTTGTACTTTCATACTTGTGGTAGCATGAGACGGACTCGACAACCCACAGAAGTTGCTCAGGTAGTGCAGCTCATTCTGGATGGCACATCAATGCAAGCTGTGGCAAGAAGGTTTGCTGTGTCTGTCACCGTAGTGTCCAGAGGCTGGATGCACTACCAGGAGACAGGCCAGTACAAAAGGAGATGTGGAGAGGGCCGTAGGAGAGCAACAACCCAGCAGCAGGACCTCTACCTCCACCTTTGTGCAAGGAGGAACAGGAGGAGCACTGCCAGAGCCGTGCAAAATGACCTCCAGCAGGTCACAAATGTGCATGTGTCTGCACAATCAGTTGGAAACCGACTCCATGAGGGTGGTATGAGGGTCTGACGTCCACAGATGGGGGTTGTGCTCACAGCCCAACACCGTGCAGGACACTTGGCATTTGCCACATAACACCAGGATTGGCAAAGTCGCCACTGGCACCCTGGGCCTACTTCTGAGGCATCTGTCTGTACAATGAAAGTTTCCTTGAAGTTGGGGCTGATGAGGACCGGCTGTTCACACAGGGCCAACTTCATGGACTGAAAGGCTTCTTCTGCCTGAAGGTTCCACTGAACCATTACTGATTTTTTTCCTTTCAAGAGATCGGTCAGGGCCGCCGTTCTCCCAGCAAAATTAGGTATAAACCGGCGGTAATACCCAAGGATGTTAAGGAACGCCCTCACCTGCTGTGTATTTGACGGTTTAGGACAATTTTTTATGGCCTCAACTTTATTGATTTGGGGCTTGATAACTCCTCGGCCAATCGCATACCCCAAATATCGGGCTTCCTCTAGCCCTATCGCACATTTTTTTGGGTTTGCCGTTAACTCAGCGACTCTGAGAGAATCCAGCACTGCTTGTACCTGGGATAGATGCGTATGCCAGTCGGTGCTAAAGATGATAATATCATCTAGATATGCGGAGGCGTACTACTGATGAGACTTGAGCACTATGTCCATCAACCTCTGGAATGTAGCCAGGGCCCCATGTAACCCAAAAGGTAAGACCGCATAGTGATATAGACCCTCCGTAGTTATGAAGGCGGTCTTTTCCTCCGCCGATTTCGTGAGAGGTACCTGCCAGTAACCCTTGGTGAGATCGAGCGTGGTAAAGTACTGGGCCTACCCCAGTCTCTCAATCAGCTCATCCACCCTGGGCATTGGATAAAGGTCAAACTTCGACACTTCATTTAATTTTCGGAAATCGTTACGGAAGCGTAACGATCCGTCTGGTTTCGTAATCAGTACAATGGGGCTAGCCCACTCTGTCATTTCTCGATGACGCCTAACTGGAGCATCTGTTTTACCTCAGCCGTGATGGCTTGCCTCCGGGCTTCGGTTACCCGGTACGGTCTCTTTCGCACCCTTACCCCAGGTTTGGTGACAATGTCATGTTGGAGAACTGTAGTCCTACCCGGTAGCTCTGAGAACACGTCGGTATTCTGCTGCACCAGTGAGCGAGCCGCCCGTCGCTGCTATTTAGTGAGAGCATCACTTATCCTGACCTCTCCCCCGGACGCATCCCTGGCTGAAGGTAGAGAACTCTCTGGTGATATGCCCGGAGTGATGTCTGTAACTAACCACTCTCGATCTTTCTAAGATTTCCTCCTTCCGGGCTGATACACCTGGTAATTTACCTCCCCCACCTTTTCTCGAACCTCATATGGCCCTTTCCACTTGGCCATGAGCTTACTCTCGGCTGTGGGTACAAGTACTAACACCCGATCGCCCTTGTTAAAAGACCTGACTCTGGCTCTTTTATTATATGTGCGCCTCTGGGCTGCCTGGGCATCTAACAAATGTTCTTTCACGATGGGCATGACCGCCGCGATCCAGTCCTGCATGCTAGCCACGTGTTCAGTTATACTCCTATGTGGAGTCGGCTCTTGTTCCCACGTCTCTTTGGCTACGTCCAACAGACCTCTAGGGTGTCTGCCGTACAATAACTCAAAGGGAGAGAACCCTGTGGAAGCCTGGGGTACCTCACGGATGGCGAACATCAAATAGGGTAGCAACATGTCCCAATCCCTTCCGTCCTTAGAAACCACCTTTTTTAACATGAACTTGAGGGTTTTATTGAACCGTTCTACTAGCCCGTCGGTTTGAGGTTGGTACACCGAGGTGCGCAATTGTTTAATTTTTAGCAGTTTGCACACTTCCCTTGTCATTTTGGACATAAAAGGGGTCCCCTGATCCATCAGGATCTCCTTAGGTAGTCTAAGGCGACAGAACATGGCAAACAGCTCCCGTGCAATTTGTTATGCCGAGGTGTGGCGTAGCGGTATAGCCTCCGGGCACCGGGTGGCACAGTCGACGACCATCAGTATATGTTGAAGGCCACGAGCGGATTTTACAATGGACCCTACCAAGTCCATTGCAATCCTTTCAAAAGGTACCTCTATTACTGGCAGGGGTACCAATGAGCTACGGAAACTTGCGGTGGGTGTGGTCAACTGACATTCAGGGCAGGATTCACAGTACTTTTGGACCTCCGCGTAAATCCCCAGCCAAAAGAACCGCTGCAATATACGCTCTTACGTCTTTTTAACCCCCAAGTGTCCACCCAGCAGGTGTGTGTGTGCCAACTGCAGACGGTACAACTGAGATACCACTAACTGTTCCACGACCTGGTCCCTGATTTTGTCTACCCTATAGAGCAACTCACTCTTGACTACCATGCGTGTAAATACAGTATCTGCACGGAGCTGTTGAGCTACGCCATTTACCTCTAACACCCTTTCCCGCGCCCGAGTCAGAGTGGCATCCTGTAGCTGAACTGTCCCAAACGTGCCCCGGGACACTTCCGGCTCGGGGGGCAAGTCTCTTTCCAACACAGTCCCATAGGGAAGAGTTTTTACCACCCCCACCACATGTTTTATGTCTCCACATGGCTTGGATAAAACTACCTGCGGTTGGGTACTCTCGGAGGTCCCCATGAATGCACACAACCCCCGACAGTCCGTCCACTGAGGTTGTCTCCTGCCACCATCGACCCATGTACCAAAGTCACTAGGCTCACCGAATCTAGGAGGGCCTCTGTGGGGTACCCATTAACCAGTACCTGACACAGTTGGGGTTCACTGTCAGGGGGGTCGGCGATCGCAGTGCAGACAGTCTGGGCGTACATTGAGACCCGGTGGATAATCCCGCAGTCCATGGGTTCCGTAGTTAGGGGGCAGTTAGCAACCACATGTCCCTTCCCCTGACACCGTCAGCACCTAATGGTGGAGGTACTGTTAGGTCTTATGACTGTTTGGGAGGGAACTGGTCTCCTGCGACTCTCATTTCAGGTTACCCCTTCAGCACGGGTACGGTGCTGACTGTCCTCAGCAGAGGGACGCGACCCCTTTCCAGGTTCCTGATTTGGCAGGGATCGGCGTGACAGCCGCGAGGGGGCAGAGTCCCGGATAAAGTCCTGAATGGCTGAGTAGCGCTCGATCAGGCTGACCACCTGGTCGAGTGTGCTGGAGTCCCCTTGCCCCACCCAACTTTGGATAGCGGCTGGCAGAGTCCTCACCAGCCGGTCAACAGCACCCTCTCCACCATCTGGGCTGGAGACAAAGTCTCAGGCTGGAGCAACCTCTTTACCAGCTGCAGGAGGTCATAAGCCTGAGACCGGGCGTGTCGGGTATCCACATAAGCCTATGAAAATACATGCTGAGCCCTCACGTATGTATTGACCCCCAGTCGGGCAAGGATCTCACCTTTCAGTCTCTGGTAGTCCTTTTTTCCTCCCGACTGAGGTCGAAGAAGGCCTTTTGGGCATCGCCGACCAGAAACTGAGCCACCACATCTGCCCACTGGCCATCCGGTAGGTTTTCCCGCTCCTCTGTGCGCTCATAAATGGTCAGGAAGGCTTCCACATCGTCCTCCGGTCCCATCTTCCTCAACGCTGAGCGAACCTTGTCCCTGGCCTCGCGACGTTCCGGGGCTGGTGCCGTCGGCGTCTCCCGCAGGGCAGCAATCTGTTGCAGCAACAGTTCTTTGGTTTTTGCTGCTGCTGGTACAGTAGCTGCTGCTGCTGATTATGCTGCTGTTCCAGCTCCTACCTCTGAGACTGCAGCTGCTGCTGCTGGGTAAGTACCAGCTGCTTTAACAGCTCCTCCATTTTGTCCACAGGGTGGGGCTGAAAGGTGGCCGGCCGGATTGTGGTCATGCAGCGGCCAGTGGGGTATGCCTCAGTCACTATGCCCGCATTCTCCACCAAGCTGTAAGGCAGCGGTGTTCACAACCTGCAGTAACTGAGGCAGTGACCCAAGCAAGTCCAATATAAACAGCTTTATTCAGCAACTCACCGGTAAACAGAAAAGTCCTCTGGGATAACACAAGTCCTTAAACAACGGTTGCCATAGGCAACGGCCGCGCCGGGCCACTCAGAGCCTGACAGGTGCAGAGCCTTCCTAGGCGTGGGTTCAGCCACACTCAATCCTGATGAGCTTTCCTGCTATGCTCCTAGCAGGTTCCAACATAGAACCACACTAATCCTTAGTGCAGGGTTTTTAAAGGACCTGTGGCAAGAGCCACTGGAAAACCCGGCTTGGAGGGAGGAGGCCGCCCCACTGCCTTCCTGTAGCCTCCCCCAAGAAATGAAGGCCCTGCCGGGTTTTACTTAATCTGCCTTAGCCAGATAGCCTGACCAGGTCAATGCTCACCTTCATTCCTGCATTGCAGCCGGAGGTGAGCGTGTGACTGCAATGCACTCCAATGGATTTAATAGGTCTCTGTACACATTCTGGGGGATATATCACATCCCTCGTATACAATCCCAGTCACTGCATCATATTGGTTTCAGAAATATTTAAAAGATCACAGAATCATGTCATAGTAGCTTGACAAAGAAAGCTGGTTGGCATTGGAAACGCGTTGCTATGTGAATCCCCATGTACCTTGTGACCTCATCAGATTTTAAAATGATGTAATAACAACTTGGAATTTTTTAATACAACGTTTTTGGAGATGGAATTTTTCATTTCTTTTCTTGCAATACATTGTGCAGACTGCCGGTTGGGAGCTCTTGTGACAGGAACTGCCCAAACCCGACCAGCTGATCACCCACTACCAGGATGTAGTGGAATAACGCCAGGGGGCGCCAGAGAGCAGCATTCATAAAAGTAAAAGCTTGGTAACTTTTGAATGAAGCATAATTTTGAATCACTGTAAATTACAAAACTATTTATTTCCACCTTTTCTGGTTGGTTAACTGTATTCTTTATGGTGGCACAACCGCTTTAATTGTTTACCCTTAATGCTATGTACTGTATATAGCTAGAAAATATTAGTGTCTGCTATGTATGGGGCAATGCTGCGTTTAGGAGAAATTACATAATAAATTGTGCAGGCTAAAATTTGGGTCTAAAGTAACATATTAGCTAAATGGAATTTGACTTAATGGCATTTTTAATTCTTTCATTCCATTTTGCATTAATTAACCCCTTTATGGACTTGGACATATTCATACACCCAGGTCCCTTGTACTTAAAGGGGTTGTCCACTACTATGTAAAATATGGCAAAGCATTTTTATGTTGAAAAGCTGCTTCTTTGTAATTGCCTCCCTCTTCCTTTTCTGCCTGTGAGTGGCGCTATGACTGACCGCTCACAGGCATCACTTAACCCCCGGCTGCAGCCGGCTCTGACATCCGCTGATGTCACGACAAGTCCAGACTGCTGCCGGGGGTCTCTCTCTTCCGCGTTCCATGGTGGCTGCTGGGTTGTGTGCGGGGTTATCCCCTCAAGTCATACCCAGCATCCACCGCATGCTGTCCCTCTCCCCATTCATTGGGAAAACGCGCGGTGGATGCTGGGTGTGACACGGTGGGGTAACCCCGCCTTCAACCCAGAAGCCACCACGGGGACCCCAGCGCTGAGTCACGCCTCAATAAACGGGACGTCAGCGGGGGTTCACGTGCTGCCTGTGAGCGGCCAGTGATAGCGCCGCTCACTGACAGAGGAAGGTAATTATAAAGAAGTTGCTTTTCATTATAAAAACGCTTTGGCATATTTTAAATATTAGTGTACAACCCCTTAAAAGCGCACCTCAGCATAAATCTACCATTAGGTGTAAGAGGACAATGCTGCCAGTTCCCTTTCATCTTGTTTCTGCCGGACATAACGTTTCACAATTACGCTACTTGGAGTCTATTCCTTTGAAAAGGCGAGGTGGCAACAGAATACACAGATTGAAGGAGAGGCAGGCATATGGCCTCAATCCAGAGTATGAACTGTCTTATTGATTAACATATTCCTTTGTTTCCTCTGTGTTATTTAACCAGTGGATTAGCGATATCTGTTGACATAATTTTACTGTTAAATACATACAGTACAGACCAAAAGTTTGGATACACCTCATTTAAAGATTTTTCTGTATTTTCATGACTATGAAAATTGTACATTCACACTGAAGGCATCAAAACTATGAATTAACACATGTGGAATTATATACTTAACAAAAAAGTGTGAAACAACTGAAAATATGTCTTATATTCTAGGTTCTTCAAAGTAGCCACTTTTTGCTTTGATGACTGCTTTGCACACTCTTGGCATTCTCTTGATGAGCTTCAAGTGGTAGTCACCGGAAATGGTCTTCCAACAATCTTGAAGGAGTTCCCAGAGATGCTTAGCACTTGTTGGCCCTTTTGCCTTCACTCTGCGGTCCAGCTCACTCCAAACCATCTTGATTGGGTTCAGGTCTGGTGACTGTGGAGGCCAGGTCATCTGGCGTAGCACCCCTTCACTCTCCTTATTGGTCAAATAGCCCTTACACAGCCTGGAGGTGTGTTTGGGGTCATTATCCTGTTGAAAAATAAATGATGGTCCAACTAAACGCAAACTGGATGGAATAGCATGCCCCTGCAAGATGCTGTGGTAGCCATGCTGGTTCAGTATGCCTTCAATTTTGAATAAATCCCCAACAGTGTCACCAACAAAGCACCCCCACACCATCACACCTCCTCCTCCATAATTCACGGTGGGAACCAGGCATGTAGAGTCCATCCGTTCACCTTTTCTGCGTCGCACAAAGACACAGTGGTTGGAACCTAAGATCTCAAATTGCACTCATCAGACCAAAGCACAGATTTCCACTGGTCTAATGTCCATTCCTTGAGTTCTTTAGCCCAAACAAGTCTCTTCTGCTTGTTGCCTGTCCTTAGCAGTGGTTTCCTAGCAGCTATTTTACCATGAAGGCCTGCTGCACAAAGTCTCCTCTTAACAGTTGTTGAAGAGATGTGTCTGCTGCTAGAACTCTGTATGGCATTGACCTGGTCTCTAATCTGAGCTGCTGTTAACCTGCGATTTCTGAGGCTGGTGACTCGGATAAACTTATCCTCAGAAGCAGAGGTGACTCTTGGTCTTCGTTTCCTGGGCGGTCCTCATGTGAGCCAGTTTCTTTGTAGCGCTTGATGGTTTTTGCCACTGCACTTGGGGACACTTTCAAAGTTTGCCCAATTTTTCGAACAGACTGACCTTCATTTCTTAAAGTAATGATGGCCACTTGTTTTTCTTTACTTAGCTGCTTTTTTCTTGCCATAATACAAATTCTAACAGTCTATTCAGTTGGACTATCAGCTGTGTATCCTCCAGACTTCTGCACAACACAACTGATGGTCCCAACCCCTTTTATAAGGCAAGAAATACCACTTATTAAACTTGACAGGGCACACCTGTGAAGTGAAAACCATTTCCGGTGACCACCTCTTGAAGCTCATCAAGAGAATGCCAAGAGTGTGCAAAGCAGTCATCAAAGCAAAAGGTGGGTACTTTGAAGAACCTAGAATATAAGACATATTTTCAGTTGTTTCACACTTTTTTGTTAAGTATATAATTCCACATGTGTTAATTCATAGTTTTGATGCCTTCAGTGTGAATGTACAATTTTCAAAGTCATGAAAATACAGAAAAATCTTTAAATGGGAAGGTGTGTCCAAACTTTTGGTCTGTACTGTATATATAATGTATATATATATTATTTTTTCACCCTTACTAATAAGTGTTTCATTACTATACAGAGGAAGATTCTGAGGGAGATGATGCTTCACCTATAGGTATGTACTGCACAATACCATTCCATGTTTCTTAACCCTGTCTCGTGTAAATCAGCCTTAAACTTCCTGACAGCCCCATTTTTCAAGTCTGATACGTCACTTTCTGCGGTAATAACTTTAAAATGCTTCTGTCAGTGATTCTGAGATTGTGATTTTGTTGTTGTAAAACATTTTACCTGTTACTACCTTTAAATTCAGATCTGTTGTTTTGTCTTTATTCATGAAAATATTCCAAATTTTCTGAAAATTTTGAAAAATGTGCAATCTTTAAACTTGTATACCCTTAATGACATGTATATAGTGTAAGATGGCTGACGGACAGGTCCTTGAGGGGAAATATGTATCATCGAGGTTGGTAGCTTCGGTGATGTAAACCCGAGAAAGCATGCTCCAGCACTTATACTGCTGACAGGGTTAATAGGGCGTATCAGGCCGGTTTTAAGAGCAGTCATAAAAAATGGGTGGGAATGGCTGCCCACATATCCCCACCTCTGGAGCGTGGTTTGGTAAATAAAATAGAGACCAAATGTCTCATTCAGTGTCTGTGTCTGGAGACCTGTGGATCTCCAAGGCGTTAGTCTGTACTAAGGTTTGGACACTGACCTGAGCAGGCGAACCTGCAACATTGTGTGGACATTTTACTTTGTGCTTCCACTTTGTGCCGGAAAAGGATGTTTTTGTTTATGCTGTCTGAATAAACCAGTTTGGATTTCAATGAAAATGCTTCCTGTGTCTACCTCAACCGCAGACGAGTGAGTATTAAACCCTACAATTGGTGCTAGAAGCACAGTCACAAATCCCAAGGGGCAGTGTGACTGCTACAGGAAACCGTTTATGTCTTGGGTGAAGGCCGTCAGCCAGTAGGGGACGTCTGGCATCATGGAGGAGCTGATAAAGCAACTGGTGCAGGTTAATCTCCGGCAGCATCAACAGCAGCAGTGGCAGCAGCAGCAGTACAAACAGCAGATAAACCTCCTAGCCGAGTTAATCCATGGCAGTTCAATCGCCCCACCCCCAAGTCCAAGTGATGACTCACTTGCCAGGAAGACGTTAAGAAGAGCCTTACAAAAGATGATCCCGGGTGATGAGGACGAGGCATTTCTGACAATTTTTGAGAGGGTGGCGGAGCGAGAGATATTGCCTCCAGAGCAGTGGGCGGAGGTTCTGGCACCATATTTAACAGGGAAACAGCAGAAGGCCTATTATAACTTGGCCTTGCAAGATGCAAAAGAGTACACCAAGTTGAAGACTGAGATTTTGGCGTGCTTAGGAGTGACTCTGACTGACATGATGCGGGTGTACCACTGGGCCTATTGCAGTGACAAACCTTCCCGGTCCCAAATGTTTTACCTCCTACACTTGGTCCAAAAGTGGTTGCAACCGGAATCTTCCTCTCCAGCACAGATAGTGGCGAGGATTGTGATGGACAGGTTCATACACTCCCTTCCAAGGCTGGTGCCATCCTGGGTTGCCCAGGGAGATCCCCATAATGCCAATGACCTTGTGAGGTTGGTAGAAAGCTACCAGGCGGTCGAGAGTGCTTTGGGGAAGTAAGGGGTGGCAGCATCTCCATACTGTGGTTCCCAACATGGGGGATGGACACCCAAAAGAGGGGAACTAGAACCACATCTGGGGGGCATCCTAGAGTTCAGGAGGGGTCTGAGTTGCTACCAAAGGCCCCATCCAATAACTTAATTTGTTGGCGATGTCACACCCCGGGTCTAATAGTGGCCTGTTGCCCTATGACCAACGAGCCAGTAGACTGCAGCACAGGACGGCGCTACTTTGCATATCCTGCCTGCAGTGCTGTCCCTCCACGAGGCGTGGGACCGCAGGCATGCCCCGTGTCAGTGAATGGAGCGCAAATGACTGGTCTGTTCGATTCTGGGAGTTTGGTAACCCTAGTGAGGGTCATAATTCCTCATCGTCTGATTCTGCAGAAAAAAGTGGACATCTGCTGTATCCATCGAGACGCTAAGGACTACCCTGTGGTCCTGGTGGTGGGCGTAGTCAAGGACCTGTTGCACCTTGTTATAATAGGGCAGGACTTTGCCTTGTTTTGGGACTTGTGGGAGAAAGGGAGGAAGCCGGGTTGTCCAGACCACAACCAGGTCGCTCCTAAAGAAACCTCGTCGCAGGCCGCAACCGACAGTTTTCCCTTTCATGTGCTTGTTGGGGGTGAGGATGAAGCAGCATCCCTGAGCTGGAGGTGGGGAAACTTTGGAATCGCCCAGCTCAGGGACTGAACTCTAAAAGGTGTGTTTAATAATGTCACTGTTCTGAATGGTGTTGCTCAAGAGTCTATGGCTGATACCTGATATCCGTACTTTGCTGGAATTGGGGAGTTACTATGTCAGGTCACGAAGCTCAGAAGAGAGGTAATCGATCAGTTACTAGTGCCAGGGCCGTACAGACGCAGGGTGTTAGATATGGCCAATGCACATGTCTTAGGTGGTCATCTGGAGGTAGAAAAAGCCCAGGAAAGAATCTTCCAGAGGGTCTACTGGCCCAGTTGTCACCGAGAGATTGTGAATTACTGTAGGTCCTGTCACACCTATCAGTTGACCTCCCCTGTGGCTCACTTCCGTAGCCCTTTAGTGCCACTACCTGTCATTGAGGTCCGCATCACCATGGATCTAGTGGGACCCCTGGTCAAGTCCGCCAGAGCACATCAGTATATCTTGGTGGTACTGGACAACGCTACCTGTTACCCGGAGGCTGTACCACCACAAAACTCCTCTGCCAAGTGCATAGTCCAGGAGCTAGTCCACATCTTTTCTAGAATGGGGTTGCCTAAGGAGATCCTAACGGACCAAGGGACCCCATTTATGTCAAGGGGGATGAGGGAGTTGTGAAAAATCCTGCAAATCACACAACTCAGGACCTCAGTCTACCACCCCCAGACAGACGGCTTAGTGAAGAGGTTTAATAAAACCTTGAAGGCCATGTTGAAGAAGGTCGTAGAGAAAGACGGCCGGGGCTGGGACTGTCTACTGCCGTACCTTCTGTTTTCTATTAGAGAAGTCCCACAGGCCTCTACTGGCTTCTCCCCATTTGAGCTGTTATATAGCTGACAGCCCCTTGGACTCCTGGATGTAGCAAAGGAGACTTGGGAGGCGGGGTCTACACCCTACAGGAATGTAATCGAACATGTGGCCCAGATGCAAGAGAGGATTGCTGAGGCGATGCCTATTGTGAAAGAACACCTCCTCAAAGCACAAGAGGCACAGTCAAGTGTGTACTAAAGATCGGCGAGGGTGAGACACTTCCACCTTGGAAATTGGGTACTAGTGCCTACGGTGGAGAGCAAATTCCTGACCAAGTGGCAGGGCCCCTATGAAGTTCTTGAAAAGCTTGGCAATGTCAACTATAGAGTCCACTAACCAGGGAAAAGGAAGCCCTACCAGGTGTACCACGTCAACCTGATCAAGCCATGGCGACATAGGGAGTTTGTGGAAGCTCCTGTTTGGTGGCGAAGACCAAAGCCCACGTGGAGGAAGTCAAGCTGGCAGAGTCGCTGTCACATGCCCAGAAGCCACAGTGCCGAGAGTTGCTACAGCGGAACTGAGACCTGTTCTCAGAACTACCAGGGTGTATTCGGATCATAGAGCATGAGTTTCTTCCGGGTCATCATGTCTAAGTAAATATGAAGCCGTATAGGATTCCCAAAGCCCACCGAGAGGTGATTGCAAAAGAGGTGAAGCGGATGCTGAGCATGGGAGTCATTGAGGAGTCCAGGAGTGGCTGGTCCAGTCCCATAGTCTTAGTGCCAAAACCAGATAGAGAATGGCAGTTTTGCAATGACTATAGGAAACTCAACAAAGTCTTGAAGTTTGACACCTACCCAATGCCCAGTGTAGATGCACTGTTTGAAAGGTTGGGGCCAGCCAGGTATATTATCACCCTTGACCTCGCTAAAGGAATTGGCAAATACCCATGTCCCAAGATGCCAAGGAGAAGACGGTCTTCTCAACGCCAGATGGTTGATTCTAGTACACAAGGATGTCGTTTGGGTTGCAAGAAGCCCTGGCTACCTTCCAGAGGACCATGGACTTGATTCTAGCTCCCCACAAGAAGTATGCAGCAGCCTACTTGGATGACATCGTGATCTATAGCCAGGATTGGGGAAGCCATCTGAGCAAAGTCCAGGCGATACTTGATTCTTTAAAGAAGGCAGGGTTTTCTATAAACCTGAAGAAATGTGCCATGGGCATTGAAGAAACCAAATACTTGGGTTATGTCGTAGGGAGAGGTGAAATAAAGCCGCAAATAAAGTCGACGTGATCAAGAAGAGTTGGCCACTACCCCTCTCAGGGAAACAGGTCAAAGCGTTCCTAGGCATCGTGGGCTATTACCGCCGGTTCATCCCTAATTTCGTCATGATAGCGGCCCCTTTGACAGACCTCCTTACAGGGACAAAGTCGGTTATAGCTAAGTAATCTCCAGAAGCTGAGACTGCCTTCGCGGAACTGAAGGTAGCTCTGTGTAAACAGACAGTTATGGTGGCACCGGATTTCTCAAATAAGTTTGTGGTCCAGACAGACATGTCAGATGTCGGGCTGGGTGCTGTCCTATCACAAGAAGTGAACGGGGAAGAGCATCCCATAATGTATTTAAGTCAGAATGTGACATCCTGTGGGAAGAATTACTCCATAGTGGAAAAGGCCATCAAGTGGGTGTTGGACACTTCAAGATACTACCTCTTAGGCAGGAAGTTCAGGCTAGTGTCAGACCATGCCCCACTAAGGTGGATGAGGGACAAGAAGGGGAACGATGCCGGAGTGACCAGATGGTCCCTAGCCCTTCAGGATTTTAGCTTCCATGCAGAGCATAGGCCCGGGAAACTGCATGGCAATGCTGACGCTCTGTCGAGGGTCCACTGCTTGATAGCGTGTCGGGGTGGAGACGCTGCACTGTATGCCCCCTCTACTCCAGACTCATACACAGGTTTATAGACTATTCTATACCCGCCTATATTGGTTTATTATTATGGAATAGTTTATACGTCAGGAGCTATTTCCATCATTGCCCCTCTCTTGCATCCTGTGGTTCTTTTGCACAATATTTATTTACACCCTGATAGAGGTAGTACATATGTTTTCCCCATATCTAATACATATAGTCTGTATTGATATACACCTGGTTTCTTATTGTTTTATTTATATGTGTATTATATATATATATATATATATATATATATATATATATATATATATATATATATATATACATACATACACACATATACATAATGGGTATGGAAAGTATTCAGACCCCTTCAAATTTTTCGCTCTTTGTTTCATTGCAGTCATTTGGTAAATTCTAAAAAGTTCATTTTTTTTTCTCATTAAAGTACACTCTGCACCCCATCTTGACTGAAAAAAAAAAACAAATGTAGAAATTTTTGCAAATGTATTAAAAAAGAAAAACTGAAATATCACATTATCATATGTATTCAGACCCTTTGCTCAGACACTCATATTTAAGTCAAATGCTTTCCATTTCCTTGTGATCCTCCTTGAGATGGTTCTACTCCTTCATTGGAGTCCAGCTGTGTTTAATTAAACTGATAGGACTTGATTTGAAAAGGCACACACCTGTCTGTATAAGACCTCACAGCTCACAATGCATGTCAGACCAAATGAAAACCATGAGCTCAAAGAAACTGCCCAAGGAGCTCAGAGACAGAATTGTGGCAAGGCACAGATCTGGCCAAGGTTACAAAATAATTTCTGCATTACTCAAGGTTCCTAAGAGCACAGTGGCTCTTAAATGGAAGAAGTTTGGGACCACCAGAAGTCTTCCTAGACCTGGCCATCCAGTCAAACAGAGCAATCGTGGGAGAAGAGCCATGGTGAGAGAGGTAAAGAAGAACCCCAAAATCACTGTGACTGAGCTCCAGAGATGCAGTAGGGAGATGGGAGAAAGTTTCACAAAGTCATCTATCACTGCAGCCCTCCACCAGTCAGGCCTTTATGGCAGAGTGGCCCGACGGAATCCTCTCCTCAGTGCAAGACAAATGAAAGTCCGCATAGAGTTTGCTCAAAAACACATGAAGGACTCCCAGACTATGAGAAATAAGATTCTCTGGTCTGATGAGATGAAGATAGATCTTTTTGATGATAATTCTAAGCGGTATGTGTGGAGAAAACCAGGCACTGCTCATCACCTACCCAATACAATCCCAACAGTGAAACATGGTGGTGGCAGCATCATGCTATGGGGGTGTTTTTCAGCTGCAGGGACATGACGACTGGTTGCAATTGAAGGAAAAATGAATGCGGCCAAGTACAGAGATATCCTGGGTGAAAACCTCTTCCAGAGTGCTCTGGACCTCAGACTTGGCCGAAGGTTCACCTTCGAACAAGACAATGACCCTAAGCACACAGCTATAATGACAAAGGAGTGGCTTCACAACAACTCTGTGACCATTCTTGACTGGTCCAGCCAGAGCCCTGACCTAAACCTAATTGAGCATCTCTGGAGAGACCTGAAAATGGCTGTCCACCAACGTTCACCATCCAACCTGTCGGAACTGGACAGGAACTGCAAGGAAGAATGGCAGAGGATCCTCAAATCCAGGTGTGAAAAACTTGTTGCTTCATACCCAAGAAGACTCATGGCTGTACTAGTTTAAAAGGGTGCTTCTACTCAATACTGAGCAAAGGGGCTGAATATTTATGACCATGTGATATTTCAGTTTTTCTTTTTTAATAAATTTGCAAAAATTTCTAGATTTCTGTTTTTTTTCCAGTCAAGATAGGATGCAGAGTGTACTTTAATGAGAAAAAAATGAACTTTTTAGAATTTATCAAATGGCTGCAATGAAACAAAGAGTGAAAAATTTAAAGGGGTCTGAAAACTTTCCATTCCCACTGTATGTATATATATGTATTCTAGTGGCAATGGTATATATTCCATTGATTTGTACTGTACATTTGCATGTGGGAAACACATGTTGTTCAGCGCTTTCTCCTGGTTGCTTTGTTCCCACCCCTATTCGTATTTTAGCTTGATCCATTAAAATTTGTTATATTTTAGCATACTCTGGTCTTCTTTTTGTTTCTATATCATTGGTTTTCTGTGTTTTAGTTACCGATTGATCTATACAGTCCTTTTTAAACATGCATCCTGACTAGGTAGTGTATGTATGTATGTATATATATACATATATACATACATATGCATGCATACATACATACACACACACACAGTGTTATGCTTAATGCATTTCCTTCTCAGAACTGATTATTCTTCTTCTAATCTTCATGTGTATCGTGATTTTCGAATTTTGAGCTTTTTTGCTTATTGATAGCCAAGCCCGCCAGCTTTGGGCAGAGGAGGGTATGTAAGATGGCCACCGGACAGGTCCTCGAGGTTGTTAGCTTCGGTGATGTAAACCCAGAAAAGCATGCTCCAGCACATATAGTACTGAAAGGGTTAATAGGTCGTATGAGGGCCGCTTTTACGAGCAGTCATAAGAGATGGGTGGGAATGGCTGCTCACATCTCCCCAACCCAGGGGCGTGGTTTGGTAAATAAAATGGAGACCAATTGTGTCATTCTGTGTCTGGAGATGTGTGGATCTCCAGGATGCTGGTCTGTGCTAAAGACCTAAGGATTGGAAACTGACCTGAGCGGGCGAACCCGCAACATTGTATGGACATTTTACTTTGTATTTCCACTTTGTGCCGGAAAAGGGTGTTTTTGTTTTGCTACCTGAGCAGTTTATGCTGTCTGAATAAACTAGCCTGGATTTCAATGAAAATGCTTCCTGTGCCTACCTCAGCCGCAGCCGAGTGAGTACCAAACCGTACAGTAGCTATACAATATTAGGGTCTGCTATACAAGGAGTAATGCTGCATTCAGGAGAAATTGCGTAATAAATTGTGCAGTCTAAAAATTAGGGCTGAAGTAACATTTTAGCTGAATGGAATTTGGCTAAATGGAATTATTAATTTTTTTTCTTCTATTTTCATTAATGCAAAGCACCTCAAGGAATAGCAAACTTCTTGTATGCTTTGAAACCTCCATTCTTTAAATTGGGGTGATTTTTAGGGGGTTACAATAAAAGGCCCTTCAAAGTCACTTCAAAAGTGAATAGGTCCATAAAAATGCAGTTTATTTTAAATTTCCTTGGAAATATGAAAAATTGCTGCTAAAATTGTAACTCCTTCATGACCTTTGACATACCTATACGTCCTGATCGGGAAGGGATTCCCGACCACTGACATACAGTAACATCATGACGATTGTGCGGAGCCCAGGGGCTGTGCCCTCACCATCATCGTCAGGAGCTTGGCTTAAGTGATAGCAGAGCCTCGGCTGTCACTGTCAGGAGCATTGCCCTCACCATTCCCAGCTTTTTAACCCCTTAAATGTCATTATCCATAGAAATAACAGCATTTAGAAGGCTTGAGGAGGGAGAGGGCTCCCTCTCTTACGTGATCTGCATCAGGTGCCATCATACACTGGGAGAACCCCTAAGGTGCCATAACAGCCTGAGGACCCCATTTTACAAAGTACACCTCTCAGTGAACTCTTCTAGGTGTGCAATGATCATATTAACACCATGGGTGTGTCACAGAATTTTATACCATTGGGCAGTGAAGAAAAAATAATTACATTTTTATCTCAAATATTTTGTTTTAGCCCCAGATTTTACATTTTAAATGGGGTTAATGGATAAAACTGGCCCCTAAAATGTGGCCCACAATTTCTGCTGAATGTGGCAATACCTCATATGTGGCTGTACAGTACTGCTTAGCCACACGGCGACACTCGGGAAGGACGGAGCGCTTTTTGACTGCTGGAGTATAGGTTTTCCTAGAATAGTTTGCGGACTCCATATACAGAGACCCTAAATGCTAAAAGAGCAGAATACCCGCACTCAAGTGACCCCATTTTGTAAGTTATACCCCTGACAAACATGTGGATGGTAAATCTGATGTAGGCACACACTGGAACTCTGGAGGGCGGGGGTGGGGTGGGAAAGGGGGGCTAGCATTAAAATTTCGGAGCACAGAATTTGCTATATTTCTTTTGGGGGCGAGGAGTTATTTCACTTTTCCAGTGCCCTTGTGCTATCAGTAACGTGGAAGCACCCTATATTTACATTGACAGATGAAACCAGGGGAGGAGTCCTGAGGAGATAATTTGCATATTCCCACTGCATTTTGGGATAAGTGAAGAGTCTCCGCGAGCTCAAAGAACACTGGATTTTGGCCGTTGGAGCTGAAAGGAGGATATCGGTAAACCGAATTTTGGAGCGTTTTTCACTGTTTTCATAACACATTAACAATAAGAACATGGAAGAGTCCAGGAGCCATTTGGTGAGCTGCATATCCTGATACATCTTCACATACTTGCCAGGGAAAAGCCAAACTTCACATGCCAGAAATGCAAGCTTGTGTCCCTGTTGGAGGAAAAGTTGCAAAATCTAGAAGAGAGGTTAACTACCTTGAAAATCATTAAGGAAGGTGAAGAGTTCTTAAGACAGAGGAGAATTATCTCTTCATGATACAGGAAGAGAAGAAATTCGAACTGCACCTGATGAAACAGAGGAATGGAAGCATGTGACCCAGAGAAGCAGGAGTATCGAGAGGCAGTCAGCACCCATACTGCTCAGGAACCAGTACCAGGCTCTCACACAGGAGAACCATGAAGAAATACAGCAAGATAAGACTTTGCCCACAATGAATAAACTTGTAAGCCCTCAGAATCCTCCTGGATAGAGAAAGAAAATGTTGTGAAGAAAAAACGGAGAGTGGTGGTCATGGGGGATTCCCTGTTGAGAGGAACAGAGGCCGCTATCTGCAGACCAGACATAACCTCAAGAGAAATGTGCTGTCTTCCAGGAGCAAAAATTAAAGATGTGTCTGACTGGATACCAAGACTTTTCAGACCTACAAATCACTACCCATTCCTGCTAATACATGTGGGAACAAATGACCCTGCAAGAAAGGACCTGGAAACCATCTGCAGTGACTTTGAAGACTTAGGCAAGAAAGTGAAAGAATTGGGAGCGCAGGTGGTCTTCTCATCCATCCTCCCAGTGGATGGCCATGGAGCAATGAGGTGGAATAAGATTCTAAAGGTAAACAACTGGCTAGTTCGATGGTGCTGTCAACAAGGATTTGGATTTCTGAATCATGGAATAAATTACCTATATGATGGACTACTTGCTAGAGATGGGATGCCCCTTACGAAGACTGGAAAACATGTATTTGGAAGTCGCCTTGCTACACTCATCAAGAGAGCTTTAATCTAGAACAATATGGGAAGGGAAGCAAAAGGCCAGAAAAAGCCATACAGCTGACAAATACTATTGAGATCTCTGCTATTGGAAGTGGAAAGGAAGAACAAAGACAAAAAAATCTAAGTAATAAAAATATGGGAGGAAGAGAAACCAATCACAAACTAAAATGTTTTTATACAAATGCACAAAGCATGGGCAAGAAACAAGGAGAATTGGAACTACTAACGCAGGAAAAGAAATATGATGTCATTGGAATCACTGAAACTTGGTGGGACGATACACATGATTGGAATGCAAGGCTAAAAGGATACAACTTATTTGCAAGAAGCAGACTTGATAAACGAGGAGGAGGTGTTGCATTGTATGTTAGAAAAGCGTATATCTGCAGAGAGATTGAAGCAGAGACTTCGAGTTCTGTGGAAAGTGTTTGGGTCAGAATACAAGGAGAGAACAACGGAAAGGACACCATTGTAGGCATTTACTACAGGCCACCTGGGCAAGCTGAAGATATGGATGAACTCTTTATGTATCAAATGACCAAGTTCTCCAAAAAATATGACGTAGTGGTCATGGGAGATTTCAACTATCCAGACATTTGTTGGGAATCTCTCTCAAGTAAACTAACAGGTCAAGCAAATTCTTATCCTCTCTTGCTGACAACTTTATCTTCCAAAAGGTAGGGGAGAAAACAAGGGGATCTGCTACTTTGGATCTAATCCTTATAAACAGGGAGGAAATGGTTGAGGAGATAAAAGTGGCTGTGACCCTAGGAGGCAGCGATCATGCTATTATAGAATTTTGGATAACTAGAGGAGGAAGACATGTGAAGACTCAAACTTCAAGGTTAGATTTTAGATAGGCAGATTTTAAGAGACTCAGAAAGAGAATAGGAGGGATCCAATGGCTGGATGTCCTTAAGGACAAAAATGTCCAGGAAGGATGGGAAATTTTTTAAAAATGAGATTCTCAAAGCACAATCGTTAACAATCCCGAAAAGTAGGAAGAATGGGAAGCATTTAAGGAAACCAGGATGGATGAACACAGCACTTAAACACATGCTAAAAAGAAAGAAAGAAATGTTTATCAAATGGAAAGAAGGAGTCATATCTAAAGAAGATTATAATGCAGTCTGCAGATCCTGCAGGGCACGTATCAGGTCAGCTAAAGCTGACAATGAATTAAGGCTTGCAAGAGATGTCAAAAGCAATAAAAAAGGATTTTGGGGGTATGTCAAAAGTAAAAGAAAAGTCAAAGATGCTATAGGATTTTTACAGGATGAAAATGGTGAAATGGTAAGAAAGGATGTTGAGAAGGCCGAACTTTTTAATTCCTATTTTGCATCTGTTTTCTCTCAGAAAGAAAATGGAACATCAACTGATCTTCACTGTCCTATTAAAGGAATTAAAGAATCCAGGTTATCTGTAAACAGAAAGATTGTGAGGGAATATTTAGCTAACATAAATGAGTTCAAGTCTCCAGGTCCAGATGAATTAAACCCCAGAGTACTGAAGGAGATCGTAGAAGAAATTTTAGAACCACTCTCCATAATCTTTGAAAATTCTTGGAGAACAGGAGAAGTCCCAGAAGACTGGAGAAGAGCAAATGTTGTTCCTATCTTCAAAAAGGGGAAGAAAGTGGACCCAGGGAACTATAGGCCGGTGAGTCTGACTTCTATACCAGGAAAGATCTTTGAACAAATTATTAAACAACATGTATGTAAGTACCTGGATAAGAATGAAGTGATTAACCAGAGTCAGCATGGGTTTGTAACTAACAAGTCATGTCAGACTAACTTAATTTCCTTCTATGACAGAATCACTGACTGGGTGGATCAGGGAAATTATTAAGGGGACGGTTGCAAACAACTTTTATTAAATAATGGAAAGCAACCGTACACGGGGTCCGCGATGCAGCCTGGTGGACTGCGGCCAAACACCTTCCGGGTGAGAAGGTAAAACAACCAACTTAAATAACAATCCCTTCCGTGTTACTGCACACCGGAACGGGAATAGGGATTCGCACTATCTTCGTTAACAGCACGAGAGATGTGCGATAAATAATATATCTGTAGCCCTGTTAACTGCACAGGGACTACACAGCAGACGCTAGGATGCGTGTGTGACTCACGTCGGCGAATACGTGTTCCCAGCCTGCGTGCTACCGGACTGAGGAGAATCTCTCCACGTGGCTTACAGGCGGTGCTGGGAATAGGGTGTCTGCAGACTGCTCGGGGTGTATGGTGACCCCTTTGTCGGAGCCAGACTGTCAGATGAAGCTACCTGCCTATTTCATCTAAGCCTGCCTATTTCCACTAAACCTGCCTGCCAGAAACTAAAGCACACGTGGAGCCCAAAAGACCAAGCGTCCACACAACACCATCACAGCTCAATGATCAGAGCGCGCCGCCATATCTGTGGGCGGGCTATTTAAAGATTAAGCCCTGCCCACCATCGCACTATTGGTGACGTCACCCGCAACCAATCAGGTGGCGCCAGGTCACCGGATCAGCTGACTCCCAAACCACCAATCACGGTCCACCATGTCACGGGCATGCTCGGTGCAGAGAATCCTGGACTTAAGCTTTAGCAGCCCTGTTTCCCTCCGCAACCTATCCTTCATGTTGCTAGGAACAAAGACCAAAGAGACAACCTGTATATCTCGTGCACCAGCTAGGCGTTGGGACTGATGATGATGCTGAGCACCATCAGCCCTGGCTGGACCAGAATGGGAGACTACAGAATCCACTGATGGTTCTGAACCCATTTCAAATCCAGCAAACACCCGACGCCTAACAGAAATGCTGTAGATATAGTATATCTTGACTTCAGCAAAGTATTTGACAAAGTATCTCACACCATCCTTATTGAAAAAATGACCCAGTATTGAAAGGACAAGGCAACTGTTAGGTGGATTCATAACTGGCTTAGTGATCGACTCAACAGGTGGTCGTAAATGGCTTCACATCCAGCTGGATGAATGTCTCAAGTGGGGTACCACAGGGCTCTGTCCTGGGACCTGTATTGTTCAACATCTTTAGCAATGATTTAGATGACGGAATTGAGGGTAAACTGATTAAATTTGCTGATGACACAAAGCTAGGAGGGATAGCTAACACTAGAGAAGAGAAAGAGAGGATTCAAAAAGACCTTAATAAACTGGAGCAGTGGGCAGCAAGTAACAGAATGTTTTTTAACAGGGAAAAATGCAAAGTACTACATCTGGGCAATAAAAATGAAAAAAGCATATACAAAATGGGAGGAATAGAGCTAAGCAACAGTACATGTGAAAAATACTTAGTTATACTAATAGATCATAGACTGAACATGAGTCAACAGTGTGATGCAGCAGCAAAAAAAGGCAAATACAATTCTGGGATGTTTTAACAGAAGCATACAATCTAGATCACGTGAAGTCATTATCGGACTTTACTCCTCTTTGGTGAGACCTCATCTGGAATACTGTGTCCAGTTTTGGGCACCACATTTTAAAAAAGACATCGACAAACTGAGCAAGTTCAGAGAAGAGCGACCAGAATGGTGCCCGGTCTGCAAACCATGTCCTATGAGGAACGGTTGCAGGATTTGGGAATGTTTAGCTTGCAAAAAAGAAGACTGAGAGGAGACTTAATAGCTGTCTACAAATATGTCAAGGGCTGTCACATTGTAGAAGGATCATCTTTATTCTCATTTGCACAAGGAAAGACTAGAATCAATGGGATGAAACTGAATGGGAGGAGACACAGATTAGATATTAGAAAAAACTTTTTGACAGTTAGGATGATCATCGAGTGGAACAGGCTGCCACGAGAGGTGGTGAGTTCTCCTTCAATGGACGTCTTCAAGCAGAGGCTGGACAGACATCTGTCTGAGATGATTTAGTGAATCCTGCTTTGAGCTGGGGGTTGGACCAGATGACCCAGGAGGTCCCTTCCAACTCTACAATTGTATGATTCTATGGATCTGAGTGTTTTGTTTGTTTTGTGGATAGATTTGAAGCTTTTATTGGGAACATTTAACATAACATTTTGGATCATATTTATCCTGTGCTCTATGCTGAGCACTTATTTTGGGGTTTCCATCGAAATCTCTGGGTGACGTGATTCAGGTGACACCCCCCAGTGGATCCATTCATTATAATGAGGCAGCAGAGTTACTCTTCTGGGCTCCATCTTACCTCTGTTCAGCGTTGTCCTACTTTTCAGAGGTGTCCAAAACTGCGGCCGATCGCGCATTTATGCACACCTAAAAAGACGGACAATACCAACTCACAGGCCAGACGGCGTCCAGTGTTGCCATCTGCCTTGTTTTAGGGAATCGTCCTCTGGGACAGTCATGTAAGGGCTTGTTTTTTGCGGGACGATTTGACGTTTTTATTGGTACCATTTTTGGTCACATGTCATTTTTTGATTGCTTTCTATTCTAAATTTGGGGAGGGAAAATAAACAAAAACTGGCAATTCAGGAATTGTGTTTTTTTTTTTTTTAATGCCGTTCCGCGTGTGGTAAAATTGATATGGCAGAGTTATTCTTCAGCTCTGTACGTTTACAGCGGTACCACATTAATAGCGTTTTTATACAAAAAATATATATATTTTTTGCATCGCTTTATTCTGAGAGCTATAATTTTTTTATTTTTTCACTGATGGGGCTGTATAGCGGCTTGTTTCTTGTGGGACAAGATGACGTTTTCAGCGGTACTAATTTTATTTAGATTTGGTTTTTTTATCGTGTTTTATTCCCCTTTTTTTTTTGATGATAAAGCATCGTTAGCCTCGTTTTTTTAAGTTTTTTTTGTGCGGCGTTCACTGAAGGGGTTAAATAGTGTGACACTTTTATAGGTCGGGTTGTTCCAGACTCGGCAATACCAAATATGTGTACTTTTTTTTATTTTTTTATTTTTTTTTACATAAAAATGTGTATTTATTAGTGAATATTTTTTTTAATTATTATTATTATTATTATTATTTTTTTTTTACACATTTTTTGCCATTTATTTTTTACTTTTTTATTTAGTCCCTTTATGGGACTTTCACTTGTATCTCTTTGATCACAGGTATAATGTATTGCAATGTACTAGATTGCAGTGCATTCATTATACCTTTAGTGAACGCTCCTGAGCCCATGCTGTGAGCATGGTTTCAGCAGCTTTCCGTAGCTTGGTGACCCGGGGGTCGTCATGACGACCCCTGGTCACCATGGCAATGATTGGGCCCCACGTCATCGCAGGGCCACCGATCTGTCAGGGGGTTAACAGCCAGGGGTGGTGCTGACACGGCTACTAGCTGTTTAGTGCCGGAGCTCAGCCACTGGCGGCGCTGAACTCCGACACTGATCGGGCTGGAGACGCTGATATTTCAGCATCTCCTGCACGATCATGCTGAGATCGGTCAGTCAGATTGACTGACCGATCGCAGCAATCTAGGTGTGCGGACCGACCATATGGCTCCCTGCACCCCTTCTTGTGCTGCTCAGCTGTCACAGATAGCTGTCCACACGTATCTGTCACTGCGTGTTTACACGCTGTGACAGTTTAAAGCCATAACGGACACTGCACGGCAAGGAGCATTAACTTACACCTGCTCATGCCGTGCAGTGTCCGTCATTGGGCGTTATGGGGTTAATACCGCTGTCAAGTGTGATGGTGACATGTAACAGACTTTAACATAATGGCCATCAGTTCTAATGAACATGGGGCCACCGTGCAGTATGAATGCACATTGACGAAGGGTTACCTTGACTGCCGGATGACCACTTTAAAAAAATATATATATGGCTCTCAGAATATGGTGACAAAAGCCAAATTGTTTTTGTAAATGTTTTATTTTATTTTTAATTAGTAAATCATGAATAGAAATATATAGATTTGGTTTCCCGTAACCATACTGACCCATAGAGCAAAGGTAACAGATCACCACTAGATTAGCACAAAGTAAGGCTGAGTTCACACGATGCGTTTTTCGTGCGTTTCCGCGGCGTTTTTGCAGTTGCGTAAACGCCGCGGAAAAGCATGAAAAACGCATGGTAGAAGGGCAGCAATGTTCCCCAATTGAAATCCGCATGTACTGTGCCCATGATGCGGATTTTTCCGCAGCGTAAACGCTGCGGTCAAAAATCCGCAGCATTTCAATTAATTTTGGGGAAACGCTGCTCTTTTGCCGCCATTAACTTGCATTAGACTGCATGAAATCCGCATCACTGTATATGTTGATGCGCTTTTCATGCGGTCTAATGTGCGGATGGTACCCGGGTGTGGAGGAGAGGACTCTCATCCAGACCCAGGTACCATTAAAAAAAAAAGAATAAAATAAAAAAACATATATTCTCACCTTCTGACGGCCCGCGCAGCGTCCTCCAGGCTTCCCGGGCACTTTGCGGTTGAATGAAGGACCTTCGCTGATGTCAGAGTCATGTGACGGGTCACGTGACGCTGACGTCGGAAGGTCCTACAGTCTTCACTGCCGGCAGCCGGGACCGATGAAGCAGGACACCGGGGGCCATCAGAGGGTAAAGTATATATTTATTTTTTATTTTTTGACATTCACATACTATATAAATCCATGCCGTTTGCATGGATTTATATAGTGTGAAGTTGACAAGCACTTTCCCCAAGTGATGCTAAAATCGCTTGGGAAGCGCTTGTCAACCCGCATGCGGAAATGCAAGTGAAGAAAGCTTCACATCCGCATGTCCCTGGCAGGAAACCGCATGTACAATCCGCATGTACAATCCGCATGCGTTTTTTCCTGCCAGAGAGATGCAGAAACGCTCAGGAAAAAATCCTGAGCATTTCTGCATCGTGTGCACATACCCTAAGTGGCGCTAGTACAAAACCTTGAAAAAGAAAATGTGGAATTACAGTTTTTTTCCTCACCGTTTCCACTTATTTCATAGAATAAGTGGTGTTCTGCAAAAAACAAGCCCTCTTGCGGCTATGTCGAAATATTAGAAAGGTTATGATTCTTGTTACAAGGAGAGGAAAAACTAAGTTACAATATCCTGGGGAAAAGCTCTGTGTCTGCCTCCTGAAAACCTCCAGCTCAGGGTTTGTTACCCGACCGACGACATGTTTAACAGATTCCTTTGACTAAACCACCCTTCACATGTCCATATAATACCGGTACTGGAAAAATGGTACCGGTGTCATAAGTATTTTGGATCAGTGTGTCATCCGTGTGCCATCAGTGTTCCATCCGTGTGCAATTCATTTTTTTTCCACCATGACTTAAATATCAATTCCAAAGCTTCTCCTATACTTTGCAATGTTAAACATGTACAGCACACGGTTGTCACAAGGATGTTTCACACGGAGCCCGAAATGTGTATTGGCCCTTGTAATCCATGCGGACGGGTCTCATGCAAAGATCTCCATAGATTATGATAGGTATGTGTGCATACGTGTCTTCAGTGCATGTGAAAGCGAATGCCACACGTGCTGAAAACATGTACATGTGAAGGAAGCTTTACACACTGTGTGAACAAGTATGAAAAGTCACCTCTTAATCATTGAATTAAGGTTTTCTCTTTTGGTTCATTGCCATGGGTATAAAATCCAGCATCTAAGCATGTAGTCTGCCTGTGCGAACAGTTGTGATAAAATGGCTCGTTCTAAAGAGCTCCCTGAATTCAGCATCTTGCTGTCATATGTTGTCACAAGTCAGTTCATGAAAGTTCAAATAAGACATGGCTGGGTGAGTTTGGTGTGGAAGAACATGACTGACCCTTCAAGAGACCTAACCTCAACTCCATCAGATAGATACCTTTTGGATTAACCAGAGATTACAAGCCAGGTCCCCTTGTCCAACATCAGTGTCTGACCTGATAACTGCTCTTCTGGAAGAATGGACAACAAATTGCACAGAAATATCCCCAATTTTTTTTTTTAGAGTGGAAGCTTTATTAGCTGCAAAGGGAGATCAACTCCATGTTAATGACCCTGGATTTAAAAAGGAATGTCATAAAATTTCCTCCAGGAGTAATGTGTATGTGTCCCAATAATTTTATCCCTACAGTGTGTAATAGGTTCTGCTTCTTCCATGGTGAGAGGTGGAGACTGCTTCTCTGATGATGTGTAAATCTGGAGGTGAATGAGAATCATAATCAGTTTTGTTATATATTTTAGGAAGGACGTCCAGAATAAGAGGCAGAAAGCGTCCAATTATTGAGGACGACAGTGAGGAGGAGGTGCAGCCAACGTAAGCACTAAATACGACTATCATTCGTTACATTGTATTGTAAGGCTATGTTCACATGTCTGGTAGTTATACCTGTTTTTGGATTTGTTAGGGGTAGTGTTGAGCATTCCGATACTGAAATATCGGGTATCGGCCGATATTCACTGTATCGGAATTCCGATACTTAATTCCGATACTTTTATAATATCGAATACCGGAATCGGAAGTTCCCATAATGCCTGCGCTCTGCAGTGTCTGTGAAGGATGACAAGCTGGATGGCAGCGCGATCCAGCCTGTCATCAGAATGCCATCCCAGCGTGGGAGAATTCTCCTGATTGTTTAAAAGCCGGCGCGCGGTAAAAAGCCGCCGGCTTTTAAACAATCACGCAGCCCCATACTGCTTCCCCGCAGCCTCCCACCCCGATCCTCCGCTCCCCTCGCCACCTCCAATCCCAATCGTAAATTAGGACCGGGCGGGGAGCGCAGCACCAAGGAGTGAAGGACCCGGGCGGGGAAGCCGGCAGTGAAAAGACTTCACCGCCGGCTTTCCCGTTCTGTGCTGCGCTTTCCCGCCGGTTATTTCAAATGAACAGCTGAGGTATCAGGTGATGCCGATCAGCTGTTCATTTGAAGTAGCCGCGGTGCCCTCAGAGGGTTCATGTGAGTTCATGCTTGACTGCATGAACTCACATGAACTTTCCCACGGCCGCACAGATCAGCCTCACCTCCCAAACCCGTCATGATTAGTGTGTGCGGGGTGTGTGTGTGTGCGGGGTGTGTGTGCGGGTGTGTGTGCGGGGTGTGTGTGTGTGTGCGGGGTGTGTGTGTGTGTGTGCGGGGTGTGTGTGTGTGTGTGCGGTGTGTGTGTGTGTGTGTGCGGGGTGTGTGTGTGTGTGTGCGGTGTGTGTGTGTGTGCGGGGTGTGTGTGTGCGGGGTGTGTGTGCGATGTTTGTGCGGGTGTGTGCGTGCAGGCAGACATAGGCCGATGTGACACTACTACTCCCATCGGCCTATGTCTGTCCCCCGTCCACTCCTGCCAGCAGGATCAGCTCGATGGGAGCAGTAGTTCCCATCAGCCTGATCCTGCTATATAAATTGCCCTACTGTGCCCCAATAAATGTTAAATACATGTCATTGGTGGCCAGTGGTTACCTAAAAGAAATTAGTTCATACGTTACCTGTCCCCGCCGATCGCCACCTAAAATAAAGTAAAAAATAAAAAACTACACCTATACTCACCTAGACACCTAATTCCCCGAAGCCATCGATCTCCTGTAATAAAATATAAAATAATAAACCACAACCTTATCCTTACCCCTCCGTAGCAGTCCACGAGTGTCCCACGAAGATCTCCAGTTCAGAGCAGCCACATAGAATGTGACCGCTCTGAACCGCTGCCGCCGCTAGAATGACGGGGCCGTAAGGGTTCACCGGAGTTCAGGCAGCGCTGCTCCGGTTAGCTCCTTTACGGCACTGCTGTATCGTGAGAAATTCCCACGGTACAGCACTGCCGTAAAGGAGGTCTCCGGAGCTGCGCTGCCTGAATGCACTCCGGTGACCTCAGTCAGTGGCTCCCGCTGCCGGGAGCGGACGTGTTCCCGGCAGCGTGAGCTTACAGCAGCCATGCACAGCTGTCACCATCTCCAGATGTGACAGCTGTGCATGGGAGATCAGCGCAGGAACGTGGACAGGTAACTATTTTTTTTTTAGTAAACTAAGAATTAAATAAAATGGTGTGTTTTATTTCAAATAAATTATTTTTTTCTGGGTGTAGTGTTTTTTTTCTTTTTAACACTTTGTAGGTTAGTAATGGGGGTGTCATATAGACGGCCATCATTACTAACCTGGGCTTCATGGCAGCTGGCGCTGACATGAACCCCACCACTATTACCCCCTGCCACCGCACCAGGGCAGCGTGGAAGAGCGAGGCTAAGTGCCAGAATTGGCGCATCCTATGGATGCGCCATTTCTGGGGCGGCTGACGGCTGGTGTTTCTAGCCTGGGAGGGGGCCAATATTCATGGCACCCTTCCTGAGCTATTAATATCAGCCCCCAGCTGTCTGCCTAGCCTTTGCTAGCTATTAAAATAGGGGGGACCCCACGTCATTTTTTTTGGGGGGGTCCCCCATTTTAATAGCTAGTAAAGGCTAGGTATTCAGCTGGGGGCTGATATTAGTAGCCTGGGAAGCTCCGTGGGTTTTACCCCCTTCCCAGGCTTCAAACATCTGCCCCAGCCGTCTGCTTAACCTCCGCTAGAGACTAAAATTATGGGGGATCCCACGCCATTTTTTTTTTAAATAAATCCTTTATTTTAACACTAAATGACATTTGAGGACTTAATAAAGATGCAGTCCCTAAATTATTATTTATTTTTTAATAAATTTTTCCCAAAACTTTTGACGTGGGCTTCGCCATATTTTTGTATGCCAGCCAGGTACAGCATCCAGCTTCTATGAACGCGCCATTTTCCGGGGCGGCCGCGGACTGCAATTTTCAGCGGGGGGGGGGGGCAGAAAGCTTGGGCCTCCCTGCGCTGCAGATTCCATCCCCCAGCTGCCTAGTTGTACCTGGCTGGACACAAAAATACGGAGAAGCTCCACGTTTTTTTTTTTTTAATTATTTCATGAAATTCATGGAATAATTAAGAAAAAAAGGGTTTCCCTATATTGTTGAGTCTGGCCAGGTACAAATAGGCAGCTGGTGGTTGGGGGCAGCCCGTTCCTGCCTGCTGTACCTGGCTGGACACAAATATAGTGTGAAGCCCCACGTCAATTTTTTTTTAATTATTTCAGGAAATTCATGAAATAATTAAAAAAAAATTATGTGGGGCTTCGCACTATATTTGTGTCCAGCCAGGTACAGCAGGCAGGAACGGGCTGCCCCCAACCACCAGCTGCCTATTTGTACCTAGCCGGACACAACAATATAGGGAAGCCCTTTTTTTCTTAATTATTCCATGAATTTCATGAAATAATTAAAAAAAAAAATGTGTGGCGCTTCGCCCTATTTTTGTGTCCAGCCAGGTACAACTAGGTAGCTGGGGGCTGGAATCTGCAGCGCAGGGAGACCCAAGCTTTCTGGGCCCCACCCGCTGCAAATTGCAGTCCGCAGCCGCCCCGGAAAATGGCGCGTTCATAGAAGCGCCATCTTCTGGCGCTGTACCCAACTCATCCAGGGCCCTGGTGCGGTGGCTCACTGGGTAATAAAGGGGTTAAGGCCAGCTTGGCATTATCAGCTGGCCCTAAGCCCGAAATTCATGGGGTCACGCCAATATTAGACATGACCGCCATGAATTTCTAGTAAAGTATTTAAAAAAAACACAAACACCCAGAAAAAAGTCCTTTAATTGAAATAAAGACACAATTCTTTATTGTTCTAAATTAAACCATACTTACCGCCACGCCCATTCCAGCTGAAGCCAACGATCTCCTGCAATAAAAGTAAAATAATAAAGCAACCTCATCCTTACCTTTCCATGGTTCCCAGGACAGCTTCAGCTCTGCTACATCGAGATGACAGGCTGGACCGCAGCAGAACGCTGCCATCCAGCCTGTCATCCCGCGGACACTGAGAAGCGCAGGCATGCTTGCGCTCCTCAGTGTCTCTCTGTGACGTCATCCAGATGAGCCGAGGTCATGTCCAATGAACTCAGCTCACCTCATGCACGTCACTGACAGCGTGGGAAAATTCTCCTGCACTCAGCGCTTCAGCGTGAGAATTCTCCCACGCTGTCAGTGACGTGCATGAGGTGCGCCGAGTTCATTGGACATGACCTCACCTCATGCACGTCACTGACAGCGTGGGAAAATTCTCACGCTGAAGCGCTGAGTGCAGGAGAATTCTCCCACGCTGTCAGTGACGTACATGAGGTGAGCCGAGTTCATTGTCGGCTCATCTGGATGCCGTCACAGCCAGACACTGAGGAGTGGAAGTATGCCTGCGCTTCTCAGTGTCTGCGGGATGACAGGCTGGATGGCAGCGTTCTGCTGCGGTCCAGCCTGTCATCTCGATGTAGCAGAGCTGGAGCCGTCGTGGGAGCCATGGAAAGGTAAGGATGAGGTTGCTTTATTATTTTTCTTTTATTGCAGGAGATCGTTGGCTTCAGCTGGAATGGGCGTGATGGTAAGTATGGTTTAATTTAGAACAATAAAGAATTGTGTGTTTATTTCAATTAAAGGACTTTTTTCTGGGTGTTTGTGTTTTTTTTAAATACTTTACTAGAAATTCATGGTGGTCATGTCTAATATTGGTGTGACCCCATGAATTTCGGGCTTAGGGCCAGCTGATAATGCCAAGCTGGCCTTAACCCCTTTATTACCCAGTGAGCCACCGCACCAGGGCCCTGGATGAGTTGGGTACAGCGCCAGAAGATGGCGCTTCTATGAACGCGCCATTTTCCGGGACGGCTGCGGACTGCAATTTGCAGCGGGTGGGGCCCAGAAAGCTTGGGCCTCCCTGCGCTGCAGATTCCAGCCCCCAGCTGCCTAGTTGTACCTGGCTGGACACAAAAATAGGGCGAAGCTCCACGTTTTTTTTTTTTAAATTCATGAAATTCATGGAATAATTAAGAAAAAAAGGGCTTCCCTATATTGTTGTGTCCGGCTAGGTACAAATAGGCAGCTGGTGGTTGGGGGCAGCCCGTTCCTGCCTGCTGTACCTGACTGGACACAAATATATGGCGAAGCCCCACATCAATTTTTTTTAATTATTTCATGAATTTCCTGAAATGATTTAAAAAAAATTGACGTGGGGCTTCGCACTATATTTGTGTCCAGCCAGGTACAGCAGGCAGGAACGGGCTGCCCCCAACCACCAGCTGCCTATTTGTACCTGGTTGGACACAACAATATAGGGAAGCCCTTTTTTTCTTAATTATTTCATGAATTTCATGAAATAATTTAAAAAAAAAATACGTGAAGCTTCTCCCTATTTTTGTGTCCAGCCAGGTACAACTAGGCAGCTGGGGGATGGAATCTGCAGCGCAGGGAGGCCCAAGCTTTCTGCCCCCCCGCTGAAAATTGCAGTCCGCAGCCACCCCGGAAAATGGCGCGTTCATAGAAGCTGGATGCTGTACCTGGCTGGCATACAAAAATATGGCGAAGCCCACGTCAAAAGTTTTGGGAAAAATTAATTAAATAATAATTTAGGGACTGCATCTTTATTAACTCCTCAAATGTCATTTAGTGTTAAAATAAAGGATTTATTTTAAAAAAAATTGACGTGGGGCTTCGCCCTATATTTGTGTCCAGCCAGGTACAGCAGGCAGGAACAGGCTGCCCCCAACCACCAGCTGCCTATTTGTACCTGGCCGGACACAACAATATAGGGAAGCCCTTTTTTAAAAAAATTATTTCATGAAATAATTTAAAAAAAATTGACGTGGGGCTTCGCACTATATTTGTGTCCAGCCAGGTACAGCAGGCAGGAATGGGCTGCCCCCAACCACCAGCTGCCTATTTGTACCTGGTTGGACACAACAATATAGGGAAGCCCTTTTTTTCTTAATTATTCCATGAATTTCATGAAATAATTAAAAAAAAAAATGCGTGGGGCTTCGCCCTATTTTTGTGCCCAGCCAGATACAACTAGGCAGCTGGGGGCTGGAATCCGCAGCGCAGGGAGACCCAAGCTTTCTGGGCCACCCCCGCTGCAAATTGCAGTCCGCAGCCGCCCCAGAAAATGGCGCGTTCATAGAAGCGCCATCTTCTGGCGCTGTACCCAACTCATCCAGGGCCCTGGTGCGGTGGCTCACTGGGTAATAAAGGGGTTAAGGCCAGCTTGGCATTATCAGCTGGCCCTAAGCCCAAAATTCATGGGGTCACGCCAATATTAGACATGACCACCATGAATTTCTAGTAAAGTATTTAAAAAAACACAACACCCAGAAAAAAGTCCTTTAATTGAAATAAACACACAATTCTTTATTGTTCTAAATTAAACCATACTTACCACCACGCCCATTCCAGCTGAAGCCAACGATCTCCTGCAATAAAAGTAAAATAATAAAGCAACATCATCCTTACCTTTCCATGGTTCCCAGGACAGCTTCAGCTCTGCTACATCGAGATGACTGGCTGGACCGCAGCAGAACGCTGCCATCCAGCCTGTCATCCCGCAGACACTGAGAAGCGCAGGCATGCTTCCACTCCTCAGTGTCTCTCTGTGACGGCATCCAGATGAGCCGAGGTCATGTCCAATGAACTCAGCTCACCTCATGCACGTCACTGACAGCGTGGGAAAATTCTCCTGCACTCAGCACTTCAGCGTGAGAATTTTCCCACGCTGTCAGTGACGTGCATGAGGTGAGCTGAGTTCATTGGACATGACCTCACCTCATGTATGTCACTGACAGCGTGGGAGAATTCTCACGCTGAAGCGCTGAGTGCAGGAGAATTTTCCCACGCTGTCAGTGACGTGCATGAGGTGAGCTGAGTTCATTGGACATGAACTCGGCTCATCTGGATGACGTCACAGAGAGACACTGAGGAGCGCAAGCATGCCTGCGCTTCTCAGTGTCTGCGGGATGACAGGATGGATGGCAGCGTTCTGCTGCGGTCCAGCCTGTCATCTCGATGTAGCAGAGCTGGAGCTGTCCTGGGAACCATCGAAAGGTAAGGATGAGGTTGCTTTATTATTTTTCTTTTATTGCAGGAGATCGTTGGCTTCAGCTGGAATGGGCGTGATGGTAAGTATGGTTTAATTTAGAACAATAAAGAATTGTGTCTTTATTTCAATTAAAGGACTTTACTCTGGGTGTTTGTGTTTTCTTTTAACTTTGACTATGGGGTTAGTAATGGGGGTGTCTTATAGACGCCTCTCCATTACTAACCTGGGCTTGATGTCAGCTGGCATTATAAGCTGACATCAACCCCAGCCCTATTACCCCACTGCCACCGCACCAGGGCAGCGTGGAAGAGCGAGGCTAAGTGCCAGAATTGGCGCATCCTATGGATGCGCCATTTCTGGGGCGGCTGACGGCTGGTGTTTCTAGCCTGGGAGGGGGCCAATATTCATGGCACCCTTCCTGGGCTATTAATATCAGTCCCCAGCTGTCTGCCTAGCCTGTGCTAGCTATTAAATTAGGGGGGACCCCACGTCATTTTTTTGGGGGGGTTCCCCCATTTTAATAGCTAGTAAAGGCTAGGTATTCAGCTGGGGGCTGATATTAGTAGCCTGGGAAGCTCCGTGGGTATTACCCCCTTCCCAGGCTTCAAACATTTGCCCCAGCTGTCTGCTTAACCTCCGCTAGAGCCTAAAATTAAGGGGAACCCCACACCAATTTTTTTTTAAATAAATCCTTTATTTTAACACTAAATGACAAGTACAGTAATCAACACTGTCACTGTACTTCATATATATGTGACTGACATGTTTCTATCTATCTAATCTATGTGTGATTCTCTATTCCTTCTATTCTAAATTGTCGGGTACAGATGCTGAATTGCCGGCCGGCTTTTTTAAAGAGATGGTGCATGAAAACACTATTATTTTTTTTAATAAATCCTTTACACTAAATGACAAGTTCTGTAAGCAACACTGTCACTGTACTTCTTATATATGTGACTGACATGTTTCTATCTATCTAATCTATGTGTGAAGCTCTATTCTGTCTGTTATAAATTGTCGGGTACCGCTGCTGAATTGCCGGCCGGCTTTTTTAAAGAGACGGTGCACGAAAACACTAATATTTTTTTTTATAAATCCTTTACACTAAATGACAAGTACAGTAAGCAACACTGTCACTGTACTTCTTATATATGTGACTGACATGTTTCTATCTATCTAATCTATGTGTGAAGCTCTATTCTTTCTGTTGTAAATTGTCGGGTACCGGTGTATGCCGCTGATGAATTGCCGGCTTTTCATGTCATTCTACATTATTCTTAGTTGTTTTACTTCATGTAGAATTAACCTACAAGGAAAGAAAGGGTTTATTTTCATTCCGATATTTGTGTCCCATTGACTTGCATTGGTTTCCGGTATCGGAATCGGCGATATCCGATACTTTTTGGGTATCGGCCCGATCCAATCCGATACGATATTTCCTGATATCGGAAGGTATCGCTCAACACTAGTTAGGGGTGATAAAAAATGAAAAGATACAATGCAAAATTAGTTCATTCAAATAAGGACGGGAATGTCTTAAATTGTTTTCTTTTTTACTGCAATCTGTTTTTTAGCAGGATCATGTGCCGATTTGCCATGAGCGTTACCCGTTGGCCATCGCTCATAGCAGATGATCATTTTAACCATGTGTAGCACAAGTGATCGGATGAAGGCACCTTCAAGTCTTCTAAGGAAACTATTAAGGCCAGAAAAAAGTAAAAAAAAAGAATTATTTTTTTTTTTAAATATAAACGTTCAAATCACCCCCCTTTTGCCCCATTCAAAATAAATGAATAATAAAACAAAAATATACATATATTGCTGCATTCTGAATCGCCCGATCTATCAAGATATAAAAAGAATTAATCCAAATGGTAAACTGTGTAACGAGAAAAAAAATCAAAACACCAGAATTAAGTTTTTTTGGTCGCTGCAACATCGCAATAAAACGCAATCACCGGCGATTAAAACATATCTACCTAAAAATATTATCAATAAAACCTTCAGCTCAGCGTGCGAAAAATAAGCCCTCACCCAGCCCCAGATCCTGAAAAAGGGAGACGCTACGGGTCTCGGAATATGGTGCCATTATAATTTTTTTTACAAACTTTGGAATTTATTTCACCACTTTAAAAAAAATAACCTATTCATGTTTGGTATCTACAAACTCATAATGACCTGGAGAATCATAATTGCAGGTCAGTTTTAGCATTTAGTGATCATGGTAAAATAACAACAACCAAGAAACAAGTGTAGAATTATACTTTTTTTGCAATTTTGACGCACTTTTGAATTTTTTCCTTTTTCTCCAGTACACGACATTGTAAAACCAATGATGTCGTTCAAAATTACAATTCGTCCCAGAAAAAATAAACCATCACAGGGACATATTAAAAAATAAAAAAGTTATGCCTCTGGGAAAAAGGGGAGCGAAAAACGGAAAATCCCAAGGTCGTGAAAGGGTTAAAGGATAGAAATCCTCAACTATATTGATTGTATTGATTGAACAGTACCACCACATACCACCATAGCATTACTGAATCTCTCTATACCATGTGTGGTTAATACCGTAACTAATACTGCCATATAGTTACTAAATTATACTTTTATAACATGATTTTAGAACCACCATACTGTAACTGAAAAACAGCATCATATTGTGACTTTATCACTTGGGGTCTGAGCTGTTTTGATGCCCTGCGATCAAAAAGTTATTTAATTCTAAATGCCCTCAGACTCATGAGATAGAAGTTGGCTAAACCCGGTGATTTTGGCTTGAATCGGTTAGCTTCCTAACGTCTGTGGGGACAGGCCTGATTCTAGCTTTTTTTTTGGTGCCCAAGGCGAAAATTCAAGTGGCACCCCTCCCAGCAGTTCATGGTATACCTGCAGTGAATAAACACAATCCCATCATTGTTTTTTAGGTTTTGCTTTTAAGATATTCTTTATGTGGTAAAAGTGACGTGTGAACATGATTCTCCAGGTCTTTGTGATTACAGTAATCCCTAACTTTCAGAGATTCTTATTTTTGTAAAAAAAAAAACAACATTTAGCTTGTGATGCTTTTTTTAGGACCTGTTAGAACAATAAAAATATATCTATGAAGCTATGTGAGGGCTGTTTTTTGCATAGTAAGTTGAAATATTTATTGCTATCAATTCAGGGTGCATACATTTGGATGGCTTTTTGCTGTAAGAGGTGTGGTGACACAAAAAAGTAGTTCTGCTATTTTTTTTTCTCTTTACTGCATATGTTAGTTCTTTTTATATTTTGATAGATCAGACTTTTAAGGATGTGGACATACCAAATTTTTTTTAATTGTTTAATTTGTTTTTAATGAGGGAAGACCGCACCAGATCCATGATCATTAAATGAATACATCACCAGAACATTCCATCAGTACATGAATGGCACCAGCATCATCATCAGTACTTAGATACAGCACCAAAACAACCATTAATACACTAATTCATTATTAGAACCATAATCGGTAATTGAATATAGCACTGGAACCATCATTATTAATTGAATACATCGCCAGAACCACCAACTGCACATGAATACAGTGAAGAGCAAAAGAGTATCAATGTTTTGAACTTTTGACTTTCAGGCTCCATATCTCACCATCCACTACTTCTTTTATTGTGACACTACCCTCATTTTATAGACAATCATCTTGTCTATCTCATATATAAACTTGAGTTGCAACTATTTAGCATATGATTAATTATGCAGATTCTTGTCATGTCACTGCACTGTTACTGTTTTGCTCCTAAAAATCTAAATACAATTTTTTATTATTTTATTAGTATTTTGTAAATCCACCTTTGGCTTTCAACACTGCCTGAATCCTTCTGGGCATGCTCTCGATCAGATTCAAACATGTCTTGACCGACATCTAATTCCGGTTCTCTTTTACATGTTCCCAGTTGGTGCATGCTCTTCGACTCGCTTGGATATGTATATAGTTTTTTATTCCATTCTACCCACAAGTGTTAAATTGGATTAAGGTCTGAGGTCTGTGGGGGCCAATCCAGCACTTTGACTTCATTGTCATTGAACCATTTATTTGCCAATCTCAACGTATGCTTTGGGTCGTTGTCCTGCTGGAACACTATGTTGTCCTTTTCATACCGATGGTACTCGAGTGTACAAAGTAATTCGTCTTGTAGGATACTCACATATAGCTCAGCATTGAGACCACCATTGATTCTGGTAAAGTATCCAACGCCTTTAGCTGTGAAACAACCCCATATCATCAGGCTTCCTTCACCGAACTTGACAGTTCCTTCAATTTCTCCATCCGTTAGCCCCATTTTCCTTTGTTTCTTCCAGACCCATTTGCACCCATCATAGCCTAGTCTATTGACTTTTGTCCCATAGCTCCAAACCACCCGTTTCCTATCTTCTACAGTTCACTTTTCATACCTTTTTGCAAACTTGTGTCGACGCTTCTTATGATGATATTGAAGTTGATGCTTCTTCATCTTTTTTTGAGCCACCATTCAAGACTTGTGTAACATGCGTTACACGGTGCTTGCATAGACATCTGTGATCTCACTATTACGAAACTTACAAGTTACTCCAGCCCGTGATATTGGAAGCAGACTTTGCATCCGTAAGTATGGCAAAAGAGGTGACGGGGAATGCATGATTGGAGCAGTAGGCTGGTACTTAAAAGGAGTTGGATATGCTGGAGACCTTGAAATGGTCTGGGAAGAAGCGCTCCCTGAAGGACGATACATTGCATACCGCATAGACCGCTCTTATCTAGGAGAGGTATCAGTGAGGAAGTGGTGGGTGCTGCCTTTCATGGTAATTGTAGGGTCTTGTGATGGTGTAGGTGTCTATCTGCCCTTTCTGACCCCCACCTGGTTAGGTAAAATGCAATATCCAAGTCGTTGTTGGTGAATTAAGACCCATGAGAACAATGAACATTTCTTCACTCCACATTTGCAAGTACAACTCCCTCTACCTTGATGGTTTTATCATTTAAAATAGTATTTTTCTTTTCACTTTGACTCTTAACACAGACCTTGATTTGTATGTTTCTACAGAAAGAAATTCACAAGAAATGAGGAAACCCCTCCGTCGTCTTTTGTGGCTTTTGAAAGCGACGTTTTGTGAGTAATTTTGACAACATATAATAAGTTCAAGTTAAACTTCACTTAAAAGCTATGTTCACGCATGTTGTGTTTTTTTTAGCATTTTTTGCTGCAGATTTTTATGCAAATTTTCAGCTGTGTTTTGCAGTACCAGCAAAGTCTATGAGAAACCAGAATTGTCTGTTCACACATCATGCTTTTTTGTTGTTGTGTATTTTGTGCCTTGGTTGGGTTTTTGGAAAATAGAGCATGTCACTTCTTTCAGCATTTTTGTCAGTGTTTTTTCACCCATGGGAAATAATGGGTGGTTGTAAAGGGAAGTGTCCCAGGTTGTACATGTATATACATGCTAGCCATGCTTGCAGATAAGTATACATGTATATATTGGCCCCACATCTCCCCATGTGTTTCAGTCTGTTTGCTGCTGGGGGAGGTTTCAATAGAATGTCCAGCCATGTGCTAAAACAGGTTTTGCGAGTATGGTTGGACTTGAACAAAGACCTTAGCCAGTGAGCAGGGAATAATACATCATTTCCTGTGACATGAAGCTGGACACTGGCTGGACTTAAAACCCCAGAATCCACATGTGCTAGGGCCCCTTAGACTCTTGAAGATGGACATAACAACACATGGCTGAGTATCTCTCTTCCCCTGTAACTTCTTTACTTACTAGCCCTACATACCCTGTACTAACCCTCCTAGATATTGATAGATATATATAGGCAAAGTTGGTATAGTTGGGTGGGCCGATATTGCATGAGTGATTAGCAAACGTGGGTGGAAAATATATTAGGTAATTGGGAATTGTGAATCCGTTTTGTGTACTGTGTTAGTGTGATACCTAGTAGTATATTAACTGTAGACTTTTGTGTAATAAATACCTTTTATTAGCACACGGTTTTGTCTCAGTTGGTATATAGTATAGGGCTCAGATAACGTTAGTGGAAATTAATTATTAATAGTCAAGTTTGATGTTAATAGTTAATATCGGACCTCAATAGAGGTGTAGGAGAGTTCCCCCATTAATTACTGATAGTTTGGAGGAAAATCGCATCCTTATACAGTGGTGAAAAAAACGCTGAAAAAATGCACTAAAATTTGCAGCAGCGTTTTTGATGGTGAAATAGAATGGGGTTCTTTTTTAACAGAACTTTATGTACATGCATAAATAGAGACAGGACAGTGAAAAAAATCGCTGAAAAAACTCAAAAAACGCAGCAAAACGTTTTTGACACAGCTGATTTCCTGCCAGAGATTGTGTTTTGATGCAGTTTTCTGAAGCTGAAAAACACAACATGTGTGAACACAGCCAAAGTAAAAAAGTTAAAGGGGTTTACCCGCAAAGTTCATTTTAATCAATAGATCTTGATAATAATAAATTCCACAATTGGATGTGTTTATCTCAGCACAGGAACATTTTATTTAATCTTATAAATGGGCCCCTGCTGTGTACTGTGTAATGGCTTTGTCTGACGGTACAGGGACATGGACAGATAATTCCACAGCTCCTGGGAAGGGGGAGACGCAAAAGAGTCTACAGACATTACAGGACTGGATCACAAAAAATTCTTTCTTTGAGGTAAAACATTTTTTAAAAACAGGCAGGGAAATGTTTTATCTCACATTCATTTTCAAGGAAAACGAACGAGTGCAATCCGATAAAAAATTGGATTCTACTTTGACCAATATTAATTTATGAGTTACAGCTCATCTGTGATTTTTTTCACAGCTGAAATCGGACTTAGAAAAAAAATCGCAAGTCAATGGGTGCGAGAAAAATAAAATCACACGGCTCTCGGACCTTGCGAGTGCCGCTCAATTTTTAAATACCTAGAATCAATTAATTTATTTGAAAGAAACACATAGACTCCTTTAATAAATCTAAATTTAACTAATAACATAACACCCATTCCATTGAAGCCGATGTCAATTGAAATAAAATAATAAAGCATCATCATCCTCACCTGTCCCTGACGTGAATAAAATCATCCATTTGTTGCGCGACAGGTCTAGGTCTGCTACATCAAGATGGCAGGCTGTATTGTCGCAAGATACGACTATACAGTCTGCCATCCTGCAGAGACAATTAGCTGTGCAAGCTTGCGCACCTCAGTGTCTCCCGTGCTGGCAGAAAGGTCATCGGAGTCCTTATCCAATGAACTCTGTTCACCTCACTGACATTAACGCATGTGCGGTGAGAACTTTCCAACAGCACTGCAGTAAAAAAAGAACACACTTTGTAACGTGTGTTTTCACAGCGCAAATGCACCCAAAAACACATGCATATCATAAATAAATAAAAAAAAATGATGTATGTTCCCCCCTACTTTTTATAACCAGCCTATGTAAAGAACAGAGGTGTGCTCTTGTATTAACAAGATAGGAAGGTCCATAGATATTGGCCCTTTCCTAGCCTAAAAATAAAAGCCTGCAGTTACCCCAGAATTGGTGCATCGATGAGATGCGCCAACTCAGGCTCTTTGCTGGCTTTTCCTGATTGCGATGGTGCAGTGGCAATTGGGGTAGTAGTTTTATCAGGTTGATGTCAGCTTTGTAATGTAATGATTGACAAAAGTCTGGGATGGGCTGAAATGTTTTGTATGTGGACCTCCATTAAAAAGAACTTTTAATCAACCACATGAGTGACGGGATTTGTCATTTTAAGCCTTGTAATGTCAGCTGGCATCAAAACCAAGGGTTAGTAATGGAGTGGTGTCTATCAGACACCCCCATTACTAACCCAGTAATAAAAAATAAAAAAAAACACACACACAGGAAAACATAGTTTATTTTAAAGAACACTCCCCCACACCTCGTTCACCTATTTATTAAAAAGCAAAAAAAAAACATGAAGATCCAACGTAATCCAGCCAATCAGAAGAAGTCCAAAAATGGGAACCTGAAAGACATAAAAGGAAAGTTAAATAAATAAAAGGAAGAAACTCTCGCTCATTCGCCAATTTATTTTTAAATTACAATCTCTGCACCTGCGACGTAACCCATTGGGGTTCCCACGACATCTAACGATTCTGTACAGCAAGCTATGGAGCGTCGTTTTGAGAACCATGCTTCATAGGTCACTCCCGGTTATGTCTCACAACTAGTGTTGAGCATTCCGATACTGAAATATCGGGTATCGGCCGATATTCGCGGTATCGGAATTCCGATACTTAATTCCGATACTTTTACAATATCGAATACCGGAATCGGAAGTTCCCATAATGCCTGTGCTCTGCAGTGTCTCTGAAGGATGACAAGCTGGATGGCAGCGCTCAGCTGAGATCCAGCCTGTCATCAGAACGCCATCCCAGCGTGAGAGAATTCTCCTGATTGTTTAAAAGCCGGCGGGCGGTAAAAAGCCGCCGGCTTTTAAACATTCACACAGTCCCATACTGCTTCCCCGCAGCCTCCCACCCCGATCCTCCGCTCCCCTCGCCACCTCCCATCCCGATCGTAAGTTAGGACCGGGCGGGGAGCACAGCACCAAGGAGCGGGGAGCGAAGGACCCGGGCGGGGAAGCCGGCAGTGAAAAGACTTCACCGCCGGCTTTCCCGTTCTGTGCTGCGCTTTCCCGCCGGATATTTCAAATGAACAGCTGAGGTATCAGCTGATGCCGATCAGCTGTTCATTTGAAGTCGCCGCGTTGCCCTCAGAGGGTTCATGTGAGTTCATGCTTGACTGCATGAGCTCACATGAACTTTCCCACGGCCGCACAGGTCAGCCACACCTCCCAGACCCGTCATGATTGGTGTGTGTGGGTGTCTGTGCGATGTGTGCGGGTGTGCGCGGTGTCTGTGCGATGTCTGTGCGGTGTCTGTGCGATGTGTGCGGTGTCTGTGCGATGTGTGCGGGTGTGTGCGGTGTCTGTGCGATGTGTGTGGGTGTGTGCGTGCAGGCAGACATAGGCCGATGTGACACTACTACTCCCATCGGCCTATGTCTGTCCCCCGTCCACTCGTGCCAGCAGGATCAGCTTGATGGGAGCAGTAGTTCCCATCAGCCTGATCCTGCTATTTAAATTGCACTACTGTGTCCCCAATAAATGTTAGATACATGTCATTGGTGGCCAGTGGTTACCTAAAAGAAATTAGTTCATACATTACCTGTCCCCGCCGAACGCCACCTAAAATAAAGTAAAAAATAAAAAACTACACCTATACTCACCTAGACACCTAATTCCCCGAAGCCATCGATCTCCTGTAATAAAATATAAAATAATAAACCACAACCTTATCCTTACCCCTCCGTAGTAGTCCACGAGTGTCCCACGAAGATCTCCATTTCAGAGCAGCCACATAGAATGTGACCGCTCTGAACCGCTGCCGCCGCTAGAATGATGGGGCCGTAAAGCAGCCCCGTCATTGCATAAGCGGGTTCGCCGGAGTTCAGGCAGCGCTGCTCCGGTTAGCTGCTTTACGGCCCTACTGTATCGTGAGAAATTCCCATGGTACAGCAGTGCCGTAAAGGAGGTCTCCGGAGCTGCGCTGCCTGAATGCACTCCGGTGACCTCAGTCAGTGGCTCCCGCTGCCGGGAGCGGACGTGTTCCCGGCAGCGTGAGCTTACAGCAGCCATGCACAGCTGTCACCTTCTCCAGATGTGACAGCTGTGCATGGGAGATCAGCGCAGGAACGTGGACAGGTAACTATTTTTTTTTAGTAAACTAAGAATTAAATAAAATGGTGTGTTTTATTTCAAATAAATTATTTTTTTCTGGGTGTAGTGTGTTTTTTCTTTTTAACACTTTGTAGGTTAGTAATGGGGGTGTCTTATAGACGCCCATCATTACTAACCTGGGCTTCATGGCAGCTGGCGCTGACATGAACCCCAGCCCTATTACCCCCTGCCACCGCACCAGGGCAGCGTGGAAGAGCGAGGCTAAGTGCCAGAATTGTCGCATCCTATGGATGCGCCATTTCTGGGGCGGCTGACGGCTGGTGTTTCTAGCCTGGGAGGGGGCCAATATTCATGGCACCCTTCCTGGGCTATTAATATCAGCCCCCAGCTGTCTGCCTAGCCTTTGCTAGCTATTAAAATAGGGGGGACCCCACGTCATTTTTTTGGGGGGGTCCCCCATTTTAATAGCTAGTAAGGGCTAGGTATTCAGCTGGGGGCTGATATTAGTTGCCCGGGAAGCTCCGTGGGTATTACCCCCTTCCCAGGCTTCAAACATCTTCCCCAGCCGTCTGCTTAACCTCCGCTAGAGACTAAAATTATAGGGGATCCCACGCCAATTTTTTTTAAAATAAATCCTTTATTTTAACACTAAATGACATTTGATGAGTTAATAAAGATGCAGTCCCTAAATTATTATTTATTTTTTAATTAATTTTTCCCAAAAATTTTGACGTGGGCTTTGTCATATTTTTGTATGCCAGCCAGGTATAGCATCCAGCTTCTATGAACGCGCCATTTTCCGGGGCGGCTGCGGACTGCAATTTGCAGCGGGTGGGGCCCAGAAAGCTTGGGTCTCCCTGCGCTGCAGATTCCATCCCCCAACTGCCTAGTTGTACCTGGCTGGACACAAAAATAGGGCGAAGCTCCACGTATTTTTTTTTTAAATTATTTCATGAAATTCATGAAATAATAAAGAAAAAAAGGGCTTCCCTATATTGTTGTGTCCGGCCAGGTACAAATAGGCAGCTGGTGGTTGGGGGCAGCCCGTTCCTGCCTGCTGTACCTGGCTGGACACAAATATAGTGCGAAGCCCCACGTCAATTTTTTTTTAATTATTTCAGAAAATTCATGAAATAATTTAAAAAAAATTGATGTGGGGCTTCGTCCTATATTTGTGTCCAGCCAGGTACAGCAGGCAGGAACGGGCTGCCCCCAACCACCAGCTGCCTATTTGTACCTAGCCGGACACGACAATATAGGGAAGCCCTTTTTTTAAAAAATTATTTCATGAAATAATTTAAAAAAAATTGACGTGGAGCTTCGCACTATATTTGTGTCCAGCCAGGTACAGCAGGCAGGAACGGGCTCCCCCAACCACCAGCTGCCTATTTGTACCTGGCCGGACACAACAATATAGGGAAGCCCTTTTTTTCTTAATTATTTCATGAATTTCATGAAATAATGAAAAAAAAAAAATACGTGGGGCTTCGCCCTATTTTTGTGTCCAGCCAGGTACAACTAGGCAGCTGGAATCTGCAGCGCAGGGAGACCCAAGCTTTCTGGGCCCCACCCGCTGCAAATTGCAGTCCGCAGCCGCCCCGGAAAATGGCGCGTTCATAGAAGCGCCATCTTCTGGCGCTGTACCCAACTCATCCAGGGCCCTGGTCCGGTGGCTCACTGGGTAATAAAGGGGTTAAGGCCAGCTTGGCATTATCAGCTGGCCCTAAGCCCGAAATTCATGGGGTCACGCCAATATTAGACATGACCACCATGAATTTCTAGTAAAGTATTTAAAAAAAACACAACACCCAGAATAAAGTCCTTTAATTGAAATAAAGACACAATTCTTTATTGTTCTAAATTAAACTATACTTACCATCATTCCCATTCCAGCTGAAGCCAACGATCTCCTGCAATAAAAGAAAAATAATAAACCAACCTCATCCTTACCTTCCCATGGATCCCACGACAGCTTCAGCTCTGCTACATCGAGATGACAGGCTGGACCGCAGCAGAACGCTGCCATCCAGCCTGTCATCCCGCAGACACTGAGAAGCGCAGGCATGCTTGCGCTCCTTAGTGTGTCTCTGTGACGGCATAAAGATGAGTCGAGTTCATGTCCAATGAACTCAGCTCACCTCATGCACATCACTGACAGCGTGGGAAAATTCTCCTGCACTCAACGCTTCAGCGTGAGAATTCTCCCACGCTGTCAGTGACGTACATGAAGTGAGCTGAGTTCATTGGACATGAGCTCACTTCATGCACGTCACTGACAACGTGGGGAAATTCTCATGCTGAAGCGCTGAGTGCAGGAGAATTTTCCCACGCTGTCAGTGACGTGCATGAGGTGAGGTCATGTCCAATGAACTCGGCTCACCTCATGCACGTCACTGACAGCGTGGGAAAATTCTCCTGCACTCAGCGCTTCAGCGTGAGAATTCTCCCACGCTGTCAGTGACGTGCATGAGGTGAGCCGAGTTCATTGTCGGCTCATCTGGATGCCGTCACAGAGAGACACAGGAGCGCAAGCATGCCTGCGCTTCTCAGTGTCTGCGGGATGACAGGCTGGATGGCAGCGTTCTGCTGCGGTCCAGCCTGTCATCTCAATGTAGCAGAGCTGGAGCCGTCGTGGGAACCATGGAAAGGTAAGGATGATGTTGGTTTATTGTTTTTCTTTTATTGCAGGAGATCGTTGGCTTCAGCTGGAATGGGCGTGACGGTAAGTATGGTTTAATTTAGAACAATAAAGAATTGTGTGTTTATTTCAATTAAAGGACTTTATTCTGGGTGTTTGTGGTTTTTTTTTAACTTTCACTATGGGGTTAGTAATGGGGGTGTCTTATAGACGCCTCTCCATTACTAACCTGGGCTTGATGTCAGCTGGCATTATAAGCTGACATCAACCCCAGCCCTATTACCCCACTGCCACCGCTACAGAGCAGTGGGAAGAGCGAGGCTAAGTGCCAGAATTGGCGCATCCTATGGATGCGCCATTTCTGGGGCGGCTGACGGCTGGTGTTTCTAGCCTGGGAGGGGGCCAATATTCATGGCTCCCTTCCTGGGCTATTAATATCAGCCCCCAGCTGTCTGCCTAGCCTTTGCTAGCTATTAAAATAGGGGGGACCCCACGTCATTTTTTTGGGGGGGTCCCCCATTTTAATAGCTAGTAAGGGCTAGGTATTCAGCTGGGGGCTGATATTAGTAGCCTGGGAAGCTCCGTGGGTATTACCCCCTTCCCAGGCTTCAAACATCTGCCCCAGCTGTCTGCTTAACCTCCGCTAGAGACTAAAATTAAGGGGAACCCCACGCCAATTTTTTTTTAAATAAATCCTTTATTTTAACACTAAATGACAAGTACAGTAATCAACACTATTACTGTACTTCATATATATGTGACTGACATGTTTCTATCTATCTAATCTATGTATGATTCTCTATTCCTTCTATTCTAAATTGTCGGGTACAGATGCTGAATTGCCGGCCGGCTTTCTTAAAGAGACGGTGCATGAAAACACTATTATTTTTTTAAATAAATCCTTTACACTAAATGACAAGTACAGTAACCAACACTGTCACTGTGCTTCTTATATGTGTGACTGACATGTTTCTATCTATCTAATCTATGTGTGAAGCTCTATTCTGTCTGTTATAAATTGTCGGGTACAGATGCTGAATTGCCGGCCGGCTTTTTTAAAGAGACGGTGCATGAAAACACTATTGTTTTTTTAAATAAATCCTTTACACTAAATGACAAGTACAGTAAGCAACACTGTCCCTGTACTTCATATATATGTGACTGACATGTTTCTATCTATCTAATCTATGTGTGAAGCTCTATTCTTTCTGTTGTAAATTGTCAGGTACCAGTGTATGCCGCTGCTGAATTGCCGGCTTTTCGCATAATACATTCTACATTATTCTTAGTTGTTTTACTTCATGTAGAATTAACCTACAAGGAAAGAAAGGGTTTATTTTCATTCCGATATTAGTGTCCCATTGACTTCCGGTTTCCGGTATCGGAATCGGCGATATCCGATACTTTTTGAGTATCGGTCCGATCCAATCCATACTATATTTCCTGATATCGGAAGGTATCGCTCAACACTACTCACAACCGATAACATCAGTAACTTAGTAATGTCATCGCTCATGAGTAGTGTTGAGTGATACCTTCCGGTATCAGGAAATATCTGGGGGCGGCTGACGGCTGGTGTTTCTAGCCTGGGAGGGTGCCAATATTCATGGCACCCTTCCTGGGCTATTAATATCAGCCCCCAGCTGTCTGCCTAGCCTTTGCTAGTTATTAAAATAGGGGGGACCCCACGTCATTTTTTTGGGGGGGTCCCCCATTTTAATAGCTAGTAAAGGCTAGGTATTCAGCTGGGGGCTGACATTAGTAGCCTAGGAAGCTCCATGGGTATTACCCCCTTGCCAGACTTCAAACATCTGCCCCAGTCGTCTGCTTAACCTCCGCTAGAGCCTAAAATTACGGGGAACCCTACGCCAATTTTTTTTGTAATAAATCCTTTATTTTAACACTAAATGACAAGTACAGTAACCAACACTGTCTCTGTACTTAGAAACATGTTAGTCACATACATAATATCTATCTAATCTATGTGTGATGCTCTATCTTTCTGTTCTAAATTGTCGGGTACCGCTGTTGAATTGCCGGCCGGCTTTTTTAAAGAGACGGTGCATGAAAACACTATTATTTTTTTAAATAAATCCTTTACACTAAATGACAAGTACAGTAAGCAACACTGTCACTGTACTTATTATATATGTGACTGACATGTTTCTATGTATCTAATCTATGTGTAATGCTCTATTCTTTCTATTCTAAATTGTCGGGTACCGCTGCTGAATTGCCGGCCGGCTTTTTTTAAGATACGGTGCATGAAAACACTATTATTTTTTTTAATAAATCCTTTACACTAAATGACAAGTACAGTAAGCTGAGCGCTGCCATCCAGCTTGTCATCCTTCAGAGACACAGAGACCTATGAGCCCATTCCAATAAAATGAAGGTAAACTATTTCATCAACTGTTGTGTTCAAACTTTTTATTGGTATTGTACATGAGCATCCCTTTATAGTGAACCCCTTCAGTGCTGTTACTTTTTCTTCTCTTTGTAATTTATTACTCAAGAAGCTGTCCTCTTTTCTCATATATCCTGAAGTTCTAAATGTTGAAGGGGTTGTCCGGTCCAAATGGATAAGTCTGCAGTCACACTGTGTGACTGCAGACTCATGAATCCCCCTAGCGCAGGCACTTTGCGCTATGGGGATTTGCCGATATGAGACCCGGGACCGGAGGCTATGTATGTGTTATACATACCCCTGGCCAGTCAGCGCCGCCTCGCTTCGTTCACTTGTATGGAGTGAGGCCAGGCCCTATCTAGTGCCGTGGATTGCCAGTAGGAGCTTCGACTAGAAGACGCAGCCTTTCTCAATACAAGTGTATGGAGAGTGAGGCCTGTCCACTGGCCAAGGGTATGTATAACACATGCATACCCTCCATTACCAGGTCTCATACCGGCAAATCACCGCATCGCACAGTGCCTGTGCTGGGGGTTGGGATTCATAAGTCTGAAGTCACATAGAGTGACTGCAGACTTATCACTTTTGACCAGACAACCCCTTTAAATTTACTTGGTTTCATGTATGTGTATGTGAATGGTTAAAGTGGATCTGTCTCCAGATTTCACAATCCTTCCTGCACTGCTACTGGTGACATCTCTCACTGCTAAGTGCAAACAGATACCGTGGGTATGGAAAGTATTCAGACCCCTTTAAATTTTTCACTCTTTTTTCCATTGTAGCCATTTGGTAAATTCTAAAATGTTCATTTTTTTCCCATTAAAGTACACTCTGCACCCCATCTTGACTGAAAAAAAACAGAAATGTAGACATTTTTGCAAATTTATTAAAAGATAAAAACTGAAATATCATATGGTCATAAGTATTCAGACCCTTTGCTCAGACACTCATATTTAAGTCACATGCTGTCCATTTCCTTGTGATCCTCCTTGAGATGGTTCTGCTCCTTCATTGGAGTCCAGCTGTGTTTAATTAAACTGATAGGACTTGATTTGAAAAGGCACACACCTGTCTGTTTAAGACCTCACAGCTCACAGTGCATGTCAGACCAAATGAGAATCATGAGCTCAAAGGAACTGCCCAAGGAGCTCAGAGACAGAATTGTGGCAAGGCACAGATCTGGCTAAGGTTGCAAATGAATTTCTGCATTACCCAAGGTTCCTAAAAGCAAAGTGGCCTCCATAATCTTTAAATGGAAGAAGTTTGGGACCACCAGAAGTCTTCCTAGACCAGGCCGTCCAGCCAAACAGAGCAATCATGGGAGAAGAGCCTTGTTGAGAGAGGTAAAGAAGAACCCCAAGATCACTGGCTGAGCTCCAGAGATGCAGTAGGGAGATGGGAGAAAGTTCCACAAAGTCAACTATCACTGTAGCCCTCCACCAGTTGGGCCTTTATGGCAGAGTGGCCCAATGGAAGCCTCTCCTCAGTGCAAGAAATATGAAAGCCTGCATAGAGTTTGCTGAAAAACACATGAAGGACTCCAGACTATGAGAAATAAGATTCTCTGGACCGATGAGACGAAGATAGAACTTTTTGGTGATAATTCTAAGCGGTATGTGTGGAGAAAACCAGGCACTGCTCATCACCTGCCCAATACAATCCCAACAGTGAAACATGGTGGTGGCAGCATCATGCTATGGGGGTGTTTTTCAGCTGCAGGGACATGACGACTGGTTGCAATTGAAGGAAACATGAATGTGGCCAAGTACAGAGATATCCTGGATGAAAACCTCTACCAGAGTGCTTTGGACCTCAGACTTGGTTCACCTTCGAACAAGACAATGACCCTAAGCACACAGCTATAATGACAAAGGCGTGGCTTCAGAACAACTCTGTGACCATTCTTGACTGGTCCAGCCAGAGCTCTGGCCTAAACCCAATTGAGCATCTCTGGAGAGACCTGAAAATGGCTGTCCACTAACGTTCACCATCCAACCCGACAGAACTGGAGAAAGGAAAAATGGCAGAGGATCCCCAAATCCAGGTGTGAAAAACTTGTTGCATCATTCCCAAGAAGACTCATGGCTCTACTAGCTCAAAAGAGAGCTTCTACTCAATACCGAGCAAAGGGGCTGAATATTTATGACCATGTGATATTTCAGTTTTTCTTGTTTAATAAATTTGCAAAAATTTCTACATTTCTGTTTTTTTTTCAGTCAAGATGGGGCGCAGAATGTACTTTAATGAGAAAAAAATGAACTTTTTAGAATTTACCAAATGGCTGCAATGAAACAAAGAGTTAAAAATTTAAAGGGGTCTGAATACTTTCCGTACCTACTGTATATTGTCCTCTATTTGGTTCTTCCTGAACCTTGGTATTTGGTGATTCTTCCTATGGTCAGAATACACCTAGGTCTTTCTAGTGTCTCAACTGATGTAATATTATTTTTTCTTTCCTTAAAGGGAACCTGTGACATGAAAGAAGCTATTTTTCTGCATATATGGAGTTAATCTGCAGATTAATAGCGTTCTGAACCTGCCCAGCACTTAGACCCCTACTGTCATGAGGTAATGATCTTTATTCCTCCTTTTAGCATTCTGGTTTCAGTCACGGGCGGCGCCGGCGCGGGTTCAGTCACCGTTCTCTGTATAGAGTGCGGTGGCTGTAACCTCGTCCCCGGCAGTGATTGACAGCCGGCCCTACTGCTGAGCTGCTGTAAGTCAGTGCAGGGGGAGTGTTTGCAGCCACTTCTCACTATACACAGAGCGGTGACTGAATCCAATGGATGCCGGGAGAAATAAAGTTCAGAGCAGGGTTAATCTGGAGATTATCCCCATATCTGCAGGCTGATTGTGTTTTTTTCAGGTGACAGGTTCCCTTTAAGGAAAGAACCATTTTTTATTGTAGTTAATAATTCTTACATGCATGTAGTAATGTCTTTTTTTTTCTTAAATCTGCAGTGCAAGTGGGCCTAGCGGACAACTCTACGAGCATTCAGAAGGTATAATGAAATCTATGACTTTATATTTTATTGATTCCAAACTTTTTATAGGTTTTATAAAAGGTACATATAAACAATAGCTTGACACCGGCAACAAAATCTAAAAGGGAATTTGTCGGCAGGTTTTTTCTACTCATCTGAGAGGAGCGTAATGTAGACAAATAGAAGCTGAATCTATCAATGTATCACTTAGATTACTGGTTGCAGCAGTTCTGACCCAATCAGAGCTTTTAGATTTAGAATGAAGCAGAGCTGAGAAAGCTGTCCCCACCCACACCAGGCTCTCCATGTACAAAGTCCATAGACGGTGTGCTGCTTATCACAGCAGGGGGCGTTGCTGGACTAGTGTTGTCCGGCAATGTTAATCTCTTCGTGATAAATCCTTGACAATTACTAAGCAACACCGCACGCACTTTGACAAGTGACACATCTCTGAATTCTGTGTTTCAGCCCCTATCTCCTGCTGTCCTCAGATTACATAGCAAAAACCTGCTGACGGATTCCCTTTAACCCCTTTACAACCTAAGGTGGTTTGCACGTTAATGACCGGGCCAATTTTTACAATTCTGACCACTGTCACTTTATGAGGTAATTACTCTGGAACGCTTCAACGGATCCCCCTGATTCTGAGATTGTTTTTTCGTGACATATTGTACTTCATGATTGTGGTAAAATTTCTTCGATATCACTTGCGTTTATTTGTGAAAAAAATGGAAATTTGGCGAAAATTTTGCAATAAATAACATTTCCCACAGGTCTACTTTACATCAGCACAATTTTGGAAGCAAAATTTTTTTTTGTTAGGGAGCTATAAGGGTTAAAAGTTGACCAGCGATTTCTCATTTTTACAACAAAATTTACAAAAACATTTTTTTTAGGTACCACATCACATTTGAAGTCACTTTGAGGGGTCTATATGACATAAAATACCCAAAAGTGACGCCATTCTAAAAACTGCACCCCTCAAGGTGCTCAAAACCACATTCAAGAACTTTATTAACCCTTCAGATGCTTCACACCAATTAATTGAACATGAAAGGAAAAATTAACATTTAACTTTTTTTCACTAACATTTTATTTTAGACCCCAATTTTTTTATTTTCACAAGGGTACCAGGAGAAATTGCACCCCATAAGTTGTTGTGCAATTTCTCCTAAGTACGCAGATACCCCATGTGTTGGAGAAAACTACTGTTTGGGCGCATGTCAGGGCTCGGAAGGGAAGGAGTGACGCTTTTGAACGCAGACTTTGATGGAATTGTCTGCGGGCGTCATGTCACGTTCTCAGAACCCCTGATGTGCCTAAACAGTGGAAATGCCCAACAAGTGCCCCCCTTTTGGTAGTGGTAGTTGATTTTTGAATTTTATAATGTAGTTGTTAGGAGGGCGGTTGCAGACAACTTTATTAAAATGGAACGCAACCGACCCCGGGGTCCGCGATTCAGCCTGGAGGACTGCTGCCGAACACTTTCCGGGTGGAAAGGTACGCAACCAACTTCCGTGTTACCGCACACAGGAACGGGTGTAGCGGTTCGCTCTATCTCCGTTAACTGCACGGGAGAAGAGTGACCGGGATAGCACCTACTTAACTGAAGAACCACTCCGTGTTAATGCACACGGAGCGGGCTTCAGCGGTTCACACAATCTCTAAGAACTGCAGGGAGACGTGCGACTGGAGGGAAAGCAGTAGCCCTGTCTTCGATACAGGCGCTACTCTGTAGGGATTGGCGCTAGATGCGTGTGTGACTACGCGATGGGTACACGTGCCTCCAGCCGGCGTGCCACCGGACTGAAGGGTACTACTCCACGTGGCTGACAGGCGATACCCGTGGACAGGGTGTCTGCAGGCTGCTCGAGGTATTAGGAAACCCCATTGGCTGAGCCAGGCTGCTAGACGTAGCTACCTGCCTAAGCAAATCTAAGCCTGCCTGAGTGACCTACGCTAATTAGCCGAGCTAACTCTGGCATCGGCAGGTCACGGAGAGAGCAGCTAGAGAGCACGTGGAATACACTCGTCCACACAAACAACACTTGCAAAATGATCTGAGCGCGTCGCCATGTTTGTGGGCGGGTCTTTTAAAGACTAAGCCCTGCCCACCGACGCGCCATTGGTGATGTTACCCGTGGACCAATCAGGCGGTGGCAGGTCACCGGGTCAGGTGAGTGCCAACCCACCAATCATGATCCGCCAGGTCACGGACATGCTCAGTTCGGCAAATCCTGGACTTAGATTCCACAAGCCCTGTCTCCTTCTGCAACCCAGGCTTAACATTGCTAGGCACAACTACCTGGGAGATAAACAGTGCTCGTGGACCAGCTAGGCGTTGGGGCTGATGGTGATTCTGAGCAGAATCAGCCCTGGCTGGACTGAAATGGGAGACCATATAAGGTCTTGGACCCATTTCGAATCCAGCACCAGACCGACACCTAACAGTAGTGTTATACATCAGTTGTGTAGGACAACCTGACGAGCACTGCACAACTGACGTATGACAACCTGACGAACACTACGTCAGTTGTGTAGTGTTTGTCAGGTTCTCATACGTCAGAAATTAATTTAATAGTCCATCAAAGTATGGTACCTTTTGAAGCAGTCTTTCATACACAGGCCAGGTTTGTCAGGGCAGTTGTCACATTGATAAATGGGTGTCCTTGCGTATTCCACTTTTATAACACACTCGGCACCTCTTTTGTGACTTTCCTTTTTTCCGCTGTGAGGGATCTGCCCTGGGAAATGCTGGCCTGGTACAATTCTCAGTCCTTCAATTCTGGAACTACTAGGGCCTGCTCTGTCTCCGCTGCCAAATATCAGGGCCTTGATAACAGTCTCCTGGAAGTGAAGGTACGACGTAGAAGTCTGGCCTGCACATTGTGACAGAAGGAAAGCGTTGTGCATTGCCATCTGTACAATGTGCACGGCCAGCTTCTTATACCATACCTTGGCCTTTCTCAAAGCACTGTACGGCTGGAGGACTTGATCTGAAAGATCAACTCCCCCCATGTACTTGTTGTACCCCACTACACAGTCTGGTTTGGCGACCTGTGTAGTGGAACCTCTTACAGAGCTGAGGGTGCTGCCATCACCATGTATGGTGGTCAACAAAAGGACATCCCTTTTGTCCTTGTACTTGACCATCAGCAGGTGGTCGCTACATTAGGCTCTGCTCTCACCCCTTCTGAGCAGCTGCCCAATTAGCGTCTTTGGGAGGCCTTTCTAATTTTTGCGGACAGTACCGCAGGCTGCAGTACGTCGCGCAGAGAGGGACTTGAAGAGCAGGATACTTGTATAAAAGTTATCCACAAAGAGGTGATAACCTTTATCCAGCAGTGGGTGCACCAAGTCCCACACAATTTTCCCACTCACTCCCAGAACGGGGAGGCATTCAGGGGGTTCAATCCGGGAGTCCTTCCCTTCATCAACTCTAAACTTGTGAGTGTACCCTGAGGTACTCTCAAAAAGTTTATACAGCTTGATCCCGTACCTGGACCTCTTACTGGGCAGGTACTGCCGCAATCCAAGCCGCCTTTTAAAAGAGATTAAGGACTCATCCACACAGATGTCCCTTTGGGGCACGTACACTTCAGCAAACTTGTTGTTGAAGTGTTCGATGACCGGCCGAACTTTGAAAAGACGATCAAAGTTTGGGTCATCTCGTGCAGGACACCTTGCATTATCTTGGTAATGCAAGAACTTGTGGATGGCCTGAAAGCGTCTCCAGATCATGGCCATTCGGAACACTGGAGTGTTATACAAAACGTCAACACTCCAGTATTGCCGAAGCTCGGGCTTGTTCAGGATCCCCATAAGAAGGACCAGGCCCCAAAACTTCATCATTTCTACTGTGTCTCCAGGAGACCAGTTAGAAAATGATGAAGAGGAGTTTTGTTCTAAAAATTGATGAGCGTATAAATTAGTTTGGCCCACCGTGAGGTTTACAAAATCCTCAGAGAAAAAGACTTTGAAAAAGTCTATTTCTGTGAGGCCGGTGGTGTCAAACTTGATTCCTGATTCCGCCACAAAATCAGAAATCAGTGGTTCATAATTTTCGGGGGGCGAGGTCCATATGGGATCAGTAGTGGGGAGCGCTGGATCATTGTCTCTCCTGCGACGACGGCGGGGCAGTCCAGCAGAACCGGAGGAAGAAGAGGAAGACGACGAGGAGTCGGAAAAATAAATAAATGTGGGATCCTCGCCCTCGCTGTCAGTGTCGGTGGCAAGAATAGCGTATGCCTCCTCCGCTGAATAGCAAGTTTGGGATGAGCGGGACATTGTTTGTTATGTATGTGGTGCGTGTGTGTCAATACTTTATTTAGAGTGTGTGTGTGTCAATACTTTTTTTAGAGTGTGTGGAAAAAGGAAATACTGTATGTGGTGCAAACAGCAACGATGTCACTGATCAATACTCGGCGGCTGCTGGATGTGCGCACGGATGTGTGGGGAGTGGGAAGAGGGGAATTGGGGTGGATGAGGGGAGATCAGAGATGACTTACCAAAGTCCTCTCTGTTCTTCTTTCAGGATCAGGAGCCTGGAGCGGGAGCCCGGCGCTGGTGACCGGGAGCCCGGCGCTGGTGACCGGGAGCCCTGCGCTGGTGACCGGGAGCCCGGTGCTGGTGACCAAGAGCCCGGCGCAGGAGACTGGGAGCCTGGAGCAGGAAACCGGGAGCCCGGAGCAGGAGACCAGCGCTGGTCACCGGGAGCCCAGAGCAGGAGACCGGGAGCCCGGAGCAGGAGACCGGAAGCCCGGAGCAGGAGACCGGTACTGGAGCTGGAGAACAGAACCAAGAGAATTAACAGGGACACTGGTGTGAGGCGGATTGGGGTGGGAAGGGGGGGTAAAAAGATGGGGGAGTGGGGAGAAGGGGATTGGGGTGGACGAGGGGAGATCAGAGATGGACTTACCAAAGGGTCAGCAGGACTGGAACAGAAGACCCAGAACAGGAGACCGGGAGCCCGGAGTAGGAGACCGGGAGCCCGACGCTGGAGACCAGGAGCGGCGCTGGAGACCAGGAGCGCGGAGCAGGAGACCGGGAGCCCAGAGCAGGAGACCGGGAGCCCGGAGCAGGAGACCGATACTGGAGCTGGAGAACAGAACCAAGAGAATTAACAGGGACACTGGTGTGAGGCGGATTGGGGTGGGAAGGGGGGGTAAAAAGATGGGGGAGTGGGGAGAGGGGGATGGGGGTGGACGAGGGGAGATCAGAGATGGACTTACCAAAGGGTCAGCAGGACTGGAACAGAAGACCCAGGACAGGAGACCGGGAGCCCGGAGCAGGAGACCGGGAGCCCGACGCTGGAGACCAGGAGCGGCGCTGGAGACCAGGAGCGCGGAGCAGGAGACCGGGAGCCCAGAGCAGGAGACCGGGAGCCCGGAGCAGGAGACCGATACTGGAGCTGGAGAACAGAACCAAGAGAATTAACAGGGACACTGGGGTGAGGCGGATTGGGGTGGGAAGGGGGGTAAAAAGATGGGGGAGTGGGTAGAGGGGGATTGGGGTGGACAAGGGGAGATCAGAGATGGACTTACCAAAGGGTCACCAGGACTGGAACAGAAGACCCAGAGCAGGAGCCCGGAGCAGGATACCGGGAGTGGCGCTGGAGACCGGGAGCCCAGAGCAGGAGTCCGGTACTGGAGCTGGAGACCAGAACCGAGATAATTAACAGGGACACTGAAGTGAGGGAGATTGGGTGGGAAGGGGGGTAAAAGATGGGGGAGTGGTGAGAGGGGGATTGGGGTGGATGAGGGGAGATCAGAGATGGACTTACCAAGGGGTCAACAGGATCAGCAGCGGGACCAGAACAGGAGACGGTGCCCGGAGCAGGAGACCGGCGCTGGTGACCGGGAGCCCGGAGCGAGAGCCCGGCGCTGGTGACTGGGAGCCCGGCGCCGGAGCCCGGCGCTGGTAACCGGGGGCGGAGCTGGAGACTCGGACCGGAGCTGGAGACTGCTGCAGACGCAAAAAAAAAAAATGGTGGTAGGGGGGGAGGGGTAAAAAGAGGGGGGAGGGGGGATTGGGGTGGATGAGGGGAGAACAGACTTACCAAAGTCTTCTCTGCAGGATCAGCAGCAGGATCAGCAGCAGGCTCTGGAGCAGGATACCCAGGACGCTGGAGCAGAAGATCCAGGAGCAGCAGCAGCAGCGACTGGAACAGGTGAGAAAATGGTCTTGTAGTGTCACAGAATATTCTGTGGCACTACAAGGCCCAGCACAGACACATCAGATGTGACCGCTCTGTAGAAATCCTCACCAAGTGTGAGGGTCTGCAGGGCGGTCACAGGGAGATGATGGGGTGGTGACAGGTGGAGGTAGTCAGGTAATCTGATTGGAGCAATCAATGTCACCAATGATTGCTCCAATCAGAGTTCCTGAATACAGGTGACCGGGCGGTCACAAGGAGGTGTTCTTTGATCTGCAGCCTAGGATCAGTGCTCCTCTGTTTCCGGCAATCACATTGCCGGAAACAGTGAGAAATGCTGTAAAGGGGTGTAAAGGGGTTAACAGAGCATGGATCGGGGGTCGGCAATTAGTTTTCTCAAGGGCTCACATGAAATACTGTGACTGTAGTGCAGGGCTAAACCAACACACTGAATTTAAGAATATTACTGGAAATATTAAGCAAAGTTATATTAATTTATACTGCTTACTATTGATGAGAATTAAGTATGTTGATCCACTGCCACTATTAGGCAATGTGCCCACAATGCAGAAACGCTCTGGATTTTTCCTGAGCGTTTCTGCATCTCCTTGGCAGAAAAAACTCATGTGGATTTTACATGCGTATTTTCAGCCCGGAACAAGCGTTTGTCACGCGTTTAGCACATGCGATTTCCCATGCGGGTTGTCAAGCGTTTTCTAAAAGATTTTGGCTTGGAAAAGTGCTTGACAACTTGGTCACACTATATAAATCCATGCAACCGTGTGACCAAGTTAGTTAAAAAAAAAGAATAAAAATGGTAAAAACTATAAAAAAAAACATTATACTCACCTTCCGATGGCCCCCGGTTTCCTTCTCCGTTCTCCCTGGTGGCCCGCGGTGGTGTAAAAGGACCTTCCATGATGTAATTTAGTCAGGTGACAGGTCACATGACCGCTGACGTTGACGAGCCACCGGGGAGCCAAGACACACCGGAGAGAAGACCGCAGGCCATCAGAAGGTGAGTATAATGTTTTTTTTTATTTTAATTTTTTTTTTTACAGGTACTATGGTACCCGGGTCTGGATGAGAGTCTCCTCTTCTCCATCCGCACATTGAATTGCTTAATTTCCACATGTGTTCATGTAGTCATGCGGATATTATGCGATTCAATGCAAGTCAATGGCGGCAAAAACGCTGCGCTTACGCAAAATAGTTGGTAGTGCTGCGCTTTTTTCCGTAATAATAATCCGCAGCGGAAATTTCTGCAGCATGTGCACAGCACATGTGGATTATCATTGGGGAACATTGCAGACCTCCTACCAAGCGTTTTTTAAGCGTAATTGCCGCTGCGGAAACGCTTAAAAAATGCATAGTGGGCACACAGCCCACTAGAGCTTATTTTATTGTGTTCTTACTAGGAGCAGCCAATCAAAACCATATGATTTATGAATTATTATAACGTCTCATGCAGGGGCGGGCACTGAGACCAAAGGGTCCCTGTGCAAGAATTGTGTATGCCCCCCCCCTTCTTAAAGGGGACTTTCATTTTAATTATTTTTGTGCTCATCGGCTTGCGCTAGGGAAAAAAAATAATAAAATCAGAGTTACACATTTTCACCTAGTCTAAAAATAATAAGATCAGCGTTACTCATTTTCACCTAGTCTAAAAATAATAAAATCAGCGTTACTCATTTTCACCTAGTCTAAAAATAATAAAATCAGCGTTACTCATTTTCACCTAGTCTAAAAATAATAAAATCAGCGTTACTCATTTTCACCTAGTCTAAAAATAATAAAATCAGAGTTACTCATTTTCACCTAGTCTAAAAATAATAAAATCAGCGTTACTCATTTTCACCTAGTCTAAAAATAATAAAATCAGAGTTACTCATTTTCACCTAGTCTAAAAATAATAAAATTAGCGTTACTCATTTTCACCTAGTCTAAAAATAATAAAATCAGAGTTACTCATTTTCACCTAGTCTAAAAATAATAAAATCAGCGTTACTCATTTTCACCTAGTCTAAAAATAATAAAATCAGAGTTACTCATTTTCACCTGGTCTAAAAATAATAAAATCAGCGTTACTCATTTTCACCTGGTCTAAAAATAATAAAATCAGAGTTACTCATTTTCACCTGGTCTAAAAATAATAAAATCAGAGTTACTCATTTTCACCTAGTCTAAAAATAATAAAATCAGAGTTACTCATTTTCACCTAGTCTAAAAATAATAAAATCAGCGTTACTCATTTTCACCTAGTCTAAAAATAATAAAATCAGCGTTACTCATTTTCACCTGGTCTAAAAATAATAAAATCAGAGTTACTCATTTTCACCTAGTCTAAAAATAATAAAATCAGCGTTACTCATTTTCACCTAGTCTAAAAATAATAAAATCAGAGTTACTCATTTTCACCTAGTCTATTGATGTGTTTGTGCTCCTGGCCTGTCCGTGTTTACAGGCTGCAGTGGTAATATCTCATGTGACCACTGTAGCCAATCATAGGGTCAGCAGCTTGTTCCATCTACCAGGGAAGGCTGCAAAATACAATGCAGACATTCCAGCACGGGATCGCATAGGATTGATTCATTTTGTGAGGTAAAATATTTCACTGCCTGTGTTTAAACAATATTTTACCTCTCAAAATGAATCCTATGTGAATCCTTTGTGATCCCCTGATGTAATGTCTGTATTGTCTTTGGCTTCCTCCTCCGCTCAGGAGCTGTGGTATTTTCCATACACGGTCAGACACAGACCATTTTTAAAATGAACTTTTGTTTGTGGGAAAACCCCTTTAAGCTCCAGCAGTCACGTGTTTTAGTCAGGACATCACGGCTGCAGCCTGAAAACAAAGACCAGGGCAGTAGCGGAAGAGGAATTGCTGACCCTGAGAGTATCCCTGATTTTATTGTTTTTCTCTAGGGCAAGCCTAAGGGCAGTAAAAGAATTAAAACAGAAATTCACTTTAAGCAACATTATTTGATGCAATAAAAACATGTTAGGCACACATCAAAAAATCACTTGTCACACACCAGACAAATCGCACAAGCACAGCGCAGACTTGAGAGATGTCACACAAGCACAGCTCTGACTTGAGAGATGTCACACAAGCACAGCTCTGACTTGAGAGATGTCACACAAGCACAGCGCAGACTTGAGAGATGTCACACAAGCACAGCGCAGACTTGAGAGATGTCACACAAGCACAGCTCTGACTTGAGAGATGTCACACAAGCACAGCGCAGACTTGAGAGATGTCACACAAGCACAGCTCTGACTTGAGAGATGTCACACAAGCACAGCTCTGACTTGAGAGATGTCACACAAGCACAGCTCTGACTTGAGAGATGTCACACAAGCACAGCGCAGACTTGAGAGATGTCACACAAGCACAGCGCAGACTTGAGAGATGTCACACAAGCACAGCGCAGACTTGAGAGATGTCACACAAGCACAGCGCAGACTTGAGAGATGTCACACAAGCACAGTGCACAAATCACACAAGTAGATGTGCACATATCAGAAAGATCACAAGAATAAGCTGCACACATCTTACAAGTACTCCAACACGCATCACAGAAGTGCAGGACATACCGAGGAATTCTGAAGAGACAAGTTAGAATGGCTCTACATTCAGGTTCTAAAATGGTCGTTCTGGAGGAATAGAAAGAGATAGATGTTACTTTATGTCACCAACTTATTCGTTCCATGTGTAGAAGACTTGGTGCTGTCCTTAACAATCATAGAGGTCATACAAAATACTACATGTAGTAGTTTTGGTGTAGGGTGCATCACTGAATTTGGGTAAAACTGAAGATTTTGTAATGAAAGTTATAATATTAACATTACTTTCATGCTATGGGTGAAAAAAATGTTCTGTGAAACTCCGTCTTGTCAGTATTTTGGAAACTGTTCTTGTGTTCAGTGAGGTATTAACTAAAATCCTACTTCTTGTAGTCACTTTATGCTGGGCACTGAAAAAAAAAAAAGATATTTATACATACCACTCACCTACATGTTACATACATTGTTTTATCACCCTGACTAATCAGTATTTCCTATTATTACTGGCATGATATGCCTGCACTTTTGAGCATAGGTATGTACTGCACATTACCATTTCATGTTTCTTAACCCTGTCTCATGGTAATCAGTATTAACCTTTCTGACAGCCCCATTTTTCATATCTGAAACGTCACTTTATTTGGTAATAACTTTGAAATGCTTCTGCTAGTCATTCTGATATTTCTGATCTTCTTTTTGGAACAAATTGTACCTGTTGCAGCTGGTAAATTTTAAATTAATACGTTTTGTTGTTATTCATGAAAATATCCCAGATTTTCTAAAAGTTTAGAAAAATGTGAAATTTTAAACTTAAAGCGGTTGTGCCACCATAAAGAATACAATTGACCAACCAGAAAAGGTGGAAATAAATCGTTTTGTAATTTATAGTGATTCAAAATTATGCTTCATTCAAAAGTTACTAAGCTTTTATTTTTCAAATGCTGTTCTCTGGCGCCCCCTGGCGTTATTCCACTACGTCCTGGTAGTAGGTGATCAGCTGGTCGGGTTTGCGCAGTTCCTTGCGTAAGAGCTCTATACCCGCAGCATGCAAAATGTATTCTCTGTCACAACACTCCCTGCTGTAAGCACAGAGTGTGTGTGATTCACCCCCTCCCCCTGTGCTCATAGCTCACAGCTGATCTCCGGGTGAGATACCCCCTCCCAATGCACTCACAGCTCACCTCTGGGTCAGAAAACCCCCTCCTCCTCTGCTCATAGCTCTCAGTTGATCTCCGGGTGAGATACCCCCTCCCCCTGAGCTCATAGCTAATCTCCGGGTGAGATACCCCCTCCCCCTGAGCTCACTGCTGATCTCCAGGTGAGACATGGCCTCCCTCTGCACTCACACCTCATCTCCAAGTGAGATACCCCCTCCCCCTGCGCTCACTGCTGATCTCTAGGTGAGATACTCCCCTGCCCTCACAGCTCATCTCCGAGTGAGATACTCCCGTGCCCTCACAGCTCATCTCCGAGTGAGATACTCCCCTGCCCTCACAGCTCATCTCCGAGTGAGATACTCCCCTGCCCTCACAGCTCATCTCCGAGTGAGATACTCCCCTGCCTTCACAGCTCATCTCCGAGTGAGATACTCCCCTGCCCTCACAGCTCATCTCCGAGTGAGATACTCCCCTGCCCTCACAGCTCATCTCCGAGTGAGATACTCCCCTGCCCTCACAGCTCATCTCCGAGTGAGATACTCCCCTGCCCTCACAGCTCATCTCCGAGTGAGATACTCCCCTGCCCTCACAGCTCATCTCCGAGTGAGATACTCCCCTGCCCTCACAGCTCATCTCCGAGTGAGATACTCCCCTGCCCTCACAGCTCATCTCCGAGTGAGATACTCCCCTGCCCTCACAGCTCATCTCCGAGTGAGATACTCCCCTGCCCTCACAGCTCATCTCCGAGTGACATACTCCCCTGCCCTCACAGCTTATCTCCGAGTGACATACTCCCCTGCCCTCACAGCTTATCTCCGAGTGAGATACTCCCCTGCCCTCACAGCTCATCTCCGAGTGAGATACTCCCCTGTCCTCACAGCTCATCTGCGAGTGAGATACTCCCCTGCCGTCACAGCTCATCTCCGAGTGAGATACTCCCCTGCCCTCACAGCTCATCTCCGAGTGAGATACTCCACTGCCCTCTCAGCTCATCTCCGAGTGAGATACTCCACTGCCCTCACAGCTCATCTCCGAGTGAGATACTCCCCTGCCCTCACAGCTCATCTCCTAGTGAGATACTCCCCTGCCCTCACAGCTCATCTCCGAGTGAGATACTCCACTGCCCTCTCAGCTCATCTCTTAGTGAGATACTCCCCTGCCCTCACAGCTCATCTCCGAGTGAGATACTCCCCTGCCCTCACAGCTCATCTCCGAGTGAGATACTCCCCTGCCCTCACAGCTCATCTCCCAGTGACATACTCCCCTGCCCTCACAGCTCATCTCCCAGTGAGATACTCCCCTGCCCTCACAGCTCATCTCCGAGTGAGATACTCCCCTGCCCTCACAGCTCATCTCCGAGTGAGATACTCCACTGCCCTCTCAGCTCATCTCCGAGTGAGATACTCCCCTGCCCTCACAGCTCATCTCTGAGTGAGATACTCCCCTGCCCTCACAGCTCATCTCCGAGTGAGATACTCCACTGCCCTCTCAGCTCATCTCCGAGTGAGATACTCCCCTGCCCTCACAGCTCATCTCCGAGTGAGATACTCCCCTGCCCTCACAGCTCATCTCCGAGTGAGATACTCCACTGCCCTCTCAGCTCATCTCCGAGTGAGATACTCCCCTGCCCTCACAGCTCATCTCTGAGTGAGATACTCCCCTGCCCTCACAGCTCATCTCCGAGTGAGATACTCCCCTGCCCTCACAGCTCATCTCCGAGTGAGATACTCCCCTGCCCTCACAGCTCATCTCCGAGTGAGATACTCCCCTGCCCTCACAGCTCATCTCCGAGTGAGATACTCCACTGCCCTCTCAGCTCATCTCCGAGTGAGATACTCCCCTGCCCTCACAGCTCATCTCCCAGTGAGATACTCCCCTGCCCTCACAGCTCATCTCCGAGTGAGATACTCCACTGCTCTCTCAGCTCATCTCCGAGTGAGATACTCCCCTGCCCTCACAGCTCATCTCCGAGTGAGATACTCCACTGCCCTCTCAGCTCATCTCCGAGTGAGATACTCCCCTGCCCTCACAGCTCATCTCTGAGTGAGATACTCCCCTGCCCTCACAGCTCATCTCCGAGTGAGATACTCCCCTGCCCTCACAGCTCATCTCCGAGTGAGATACTCCCCTGCCCTCACAGCTCATCTCCGAGTGAGATACTCCCCTGCCCTCACAGCTCATCTCCGAGTGAGATACTCCACTGCCCTCTTAGCTCATCTCCGAGTGAGATACTCCCCTGCCCTCACAGCTCATCTCCCAGTGAGATACTCCCCTGCCCTCACAGCTCATCTCCGAGTGAGATACTCCACTGCTCTCTCAGCTCATCTCCGAGTGAGATACTCCCCTGCCCTCACAGCTCATCTCCGAGTGAGATACTCCACTGCCCTCTCAGCTCATCTCCGAGTGAGATACTCCCCTGCCCTCACAGCTCATCTCTGAGTGAGATAAACCCTTTCCCTGCGCTCACTGCTGATCTCCGGGTGAGACACCTCCTCCCCCTGTGCTCACAGCTCAGCTCTGGATGAGATCATCTGCTTCACAGACTAAGCATGGGAAGTGTTTCCCTGCTATCGGGCTCTCAAGTCTGTGAAGCAGATGATCTCACCCGGAGATGAGCTGTGAGCGCAGGGGGAGAGGGTGTCTAACCTGGAGATGAGCTATGAGCTGTGAGCACAATGGGAGGGAGTATCTCACCTGGAGATCATCTGTGAACACAGGGGGGGAGGTATCTCACTCGGAGATGAGCTGTGAGGGCAGTGGAGTATCTCACTCGGAGATGAGCTGTGAGGGCAGTGGAGTATCTCACCCGTTGATCAGCTGTGAGGGCATGGGGAGGGAGTGTCTCACCCCGAGATCAGCTATGAAGCAGGGGGAGGAGGTGTCCCACCTGGAGATCAGCTATGAGCACAGGGGGAGGGGGTGAATGACAGACACTCTGTGCTTACAGCAGGGGGCCTTGTGACCAAGAGTACATGGTGCATAACAATAGAGAACAAATGGAAGTCAGCTCACCCTCCAGGGATTTCAGTGTGTTGAAGCCAGGAACAACGTGTGGTCACACTTGGAATCAATGCAAAAAAAGAAGTGAAAAATTCCATTAAGTCAAATTCCATTCAGCTAATATGTTACTTTAGACCCAAATTTTAGCCTGCACAATTTATTATGTAATTTCTCCTAAACGCAGCATTGCCCCATACACAGCAGACACTAATATTTTCTAGCTATATACAGTACATGGCATTAAGGGTAAACAAAGCGGTTGTGCCACCATAAAGAATACAGTTAACCAACCAGAAAAGGTGGAAATAAATAGTTTTGTAATTTACAGTGATTCAAAATTATGCTTCATTCAAAAGTTACCAAGCTTTTACTTTTATGAATGCTGCTCTCTGGCGCCCCCTGGCGTTATTCCATTACGTTCTGGTAGTGGGTGATCAGCTGGTCGGGTTTGGGCAGTTCCTGTCATAAGAGCTCCCAACCGGCAGTCTGCACAATGTATTGCAAGAAAAGAAATGAAAAATTCCATCTCCAAAAACGTTGTATTAAAAAATTCCAAGTTGTTATTACATCATTTTAACATCTGATGAGGTCACAAGGTACATGGGGATTCACATAGCAACACGTTTCCAATGCCAACCACCGTTCTTTGTCAAGCTACTATGACATGGTTCTGTGATCTTTTAAATATTTCCGAAACCAATTACAAATAATACACCGATTACATGACCAATGAGATCACACCCATATTAAAAAAAAACTCTTAACAACACACCCCAATAAGAACAAGTAGAGACAAATACATAGAAAGTTACATATCAAATACACTGCTCAAAAAATAAAGGGAACACTTAAACAACAGAATATAACTCCAAGTAAATCAAACTTCTGTGAAATCAAACTGTCCACTTAGGAAGCAACACTGATTGACAATCAATTTCACATGCTGTTTTGCAAATGGAATAGACAATAGATGGAAATGATTGGCAATTTTCAAGACACCCTCAATAAAGGAGTGGTTCTGCAGGTGGGGAGCACAGACCATATCTCAGTACCAATGCTTTCTGGCTGATGTTTTGGTCACTTTTGAATGTTGGTTGTACTTTCATACTTGTGGTAGCATGAGACGGACTCGACAACCCACAGAAGTTGCTCAGGTAGTGCAGCTCATTCTGGATGGCACATCAATGCAAGCTGTGGCAAGAAGGTTTGCTGTGTCTGTCACCGTAGTGTCCAGAGGCTGGAGGCACTACCAGGAGACAGGCCAGTACAAAAGGAGACGTGGAGAGGGCCGTAGGAGGGCAACAACCCAGCAGCAGGACCGCTACCTCCGCCTTTGTGCAAGGAGGAACAGGAGGAGCACTGCCAGAGCCGTGCAAAATGACCTCCAGCAGGTCACAAATGTGCATGTGTCTGCACAATCGGTTGGAAACCGACTCCATGAGGGTGGTATGATGGTCTGACGTCCACAGATGGGGGTTGTGCTCACAGCCCAACACCGTGCAGGACGCTTGGCATTTGCCACATAACACCAGGATTGGCAAAGTTGCCACTGGCACCCTGGGCCTACTTCTGAGGCATCTGTCTGTACAATGAAAGTTTCCTTGAAGTTGGGGCTGATGAGGACCGGCTGTCCATACAGGGCCAACTTCATGAACTGAAAGGCTTCTTCTGCCTGAAGGTTCGACTGAACCATTACTGATTTTTTTCCTTTCAAGAGATCGGTCAGGGCCGCCGTTCTCCCAGCAAAATTAGGTATAAACCGGCGGTAATACCCAAGGATGTCAAGGAACGCCCTCACCTGCTGTGTACTTGACGGTTTAGGCCAATTTTTTATGGCCTCAACTTTATTGATTTGGGGCTTGATAAATCCTCGGCCAATCACATACACCAAATATCGGGCTTCCTCTAACCCTATCGCACATTTTTTCGGGTTTGCCGTTAACTCCGCTGCTCTGAGAGAATCCAGCACTGCTTGTACCTGGGATAGATGCGTATGCCAGTCGGTGCTAAAGATGGTAATATCATCTAGATATGCGGAGGCGTACTCCTGATGAGACTTGAGCACTATGTCCATCAACCTCTGGAATGTAGCCAGGGCCCCATGTAACCCAAAAGGTAAGACCGCATAGTGATATAGACCCTCCGGAGTTATGAAGGCGGTCTTTTCCTCCTCCGATTTCGTGAGAGGTACCTGCCAGTAACCCTTAGTGAGATCGAGCATGGTAAAGTACTGGGCCTACCCCAGTCTCTCAATCAGTTCATCCACCCTGGGCATTGGATAAAGGTCAATCTTCGACACTTCATTTAGTTTTCGGAAATCGTTACGGAAGCGTAACGATCCGTCTGGTTTCGTAATCAGTACGATGGGGCTAGCCCACTCCGTCATTTCTCGATGACGCCTAACTGGAGCATCTGTTTTACCTCAGCCGTGATGGCTTGCCTCCGGGCTTCGGGTACCCGGTACGGTCTCATTCGCACCCTTACCCCAGGTTCGGTGACAATGTCATGTTGGAGAACTGTAGTCCTACCCGGTAGCTCTGAGAACACGTCGGTATTCTGCTGCACCAGTGAGCGAGCCGCCCGTCGCTGCTGTTTAGTGAGAGCATCACTTATCCTGACCTCTCCCCCGGACGCATCCCTTGCTGAAGGTAGAGAACTCTCTGGTGATATGCCCGGAGTGATGTCTGTAACTAACCACTCTCGATCTTTCCAAGGTTTTCGCAGGTTTACATGATAAAGCTGCTCCCGTTTCCTCCTTCCGGGCTGATACACCGGTAATTTACCTCCCCCACCTTTTCTCGAACCTCATATGGCCCTTGCCACTTGACCATGAGCTTACTCTCGGCTGTGGGTACAAGTACTAACACCCAATCGCCCTTGTTAAAAGACCTGACTCTGGCTCTTTTAATATATGTGCACCTCTGGGCTGCCTGGGCATCTAACAAATGTTCTTTCACGATGGGCATGACCGCCGCGATCCGGTCCTGCATGCTAGCCACGTGTTCAGTTATACTCCTATGTGGAGTCGGCTCTTGTTCCCACGTCTCTTTGGCTACGTCCAACAGACCTCTAGGGTGTCTGCCGTACAATAACTCAAAGGGAGAGAACCCTGTGGAAGCCTGGGGTACCTCACGGATGGCGAACATCAAATAGGGTAGCAACATGTCCCAATCCCTTCCGTCCTTAGAAACCACCTTTTTTAACATGAACTTGAGGGTTTTATTGAACCGTTCTACTAGCCCGTCGGTTTGAGGTTGGTACACCGAGGTGCGCAATTGTTTAATTTTTAGCAGTTTGCACAGTTCCCTTGTGATTTTGGACTTAAAAGGGGTCCCCTGATCCATCAGGATCTCCTTAGGTAGTCCAAGGCGACAGAACATAGCAAACAGCTCCTGTGCAATTTGTTATGCCAAGGTGTGGCGTATCGGTATAGCCTCCGGGCACCGGGTGGCACAGTCAACGACCACCAGTATATGTTGGTGGCCACGAGCGGATTTTACAATGGACCCTACCAAGTCCATTGCAATCCGTTCAAAAGGTACCTCTATTACTGGCAGGGGTACCAATGAGCTACGGAAACTTGCGGTGGGTGTGGTCAACTGACATTCAGGGCAGGATTCACAGTACTTTTGGACCTCCGCGTAAATCCCCAGCCAAAAGAACCGCTGCAAGATACGCTCTTACGTCTTTTTAACCCCCAATTGTCCACCCAGCTGGTGTGTGTGTGCCAACTGCAGATGGTACAACTGAGATACCACTAACTGTTCCACGACCTGGTCCCTGATTTTGTCTACCCTATAGAGCAACTCACTCTTGACTACCATGCGTGTAAATACAGTATCTGCACGGGGCTGTTGAGCTACGCCATTTACCTCTAACACCCTTTCCTGCGAGTCAGAGTGGCATCCTGTAGCTGAACTGTCCCAAACGTGTCCCGGGACACTTCCAGCTCGGGGATCGATGGGGTCTCCTCGACCTCTCCTGCCAGCACCTCTAGGGGAAACCTATCGGGGTCACACTCTGTCCCTAGGTTGGATACCACTACGGCAGGTACCCCTGAATCAGGTTCGTCGGGTACAGCGCCTGTAATACATTTTATCGGGGGAGAGTGGATTTTGTTTTTCCACAGAGTCCAGAACAGGGGCAAGTCTCTTTCCAACACAGTCCCATAGGGAAGAGTTTTTACCACCCCCACCACATGTTTTATGTCTCCACATGGCTTGGATAAAACTACCTGTGGTTGGGTACTCTCGGAGGTCCCCATGGATGCACACAACCCCCGACAGTCCGTCCACTGAGGTTGTCTCCTGCCACCATCGACCCATGTACCAAAGTCACTAGGCTCCCCGAATCTAGGAGGGCCTCTGTGGGGTACCCATTAACCAGTACCTGGCACAGTTGGGGTTCACTGTCAGAGGGGTCGGCGCTCGCAGTGCAGACAGTCTGGGCGTACATTGAGACCGGGTGGATAATCCCGCAGTCCATGGGTTCCGTAGTTAGGGGGCAGTTAGCAACCACATGTCCCTTCCCCTGACACCGTCAGCACCTAATGGTGGAGGTACTGTTAGGTCTTATGACTGTTTGGGAGGGAACAGGTCTCCTGCGACTCTCATTTCGGGGTACCCCTTCAGCACGGGTACGGTGCTGACTGTCCTCAGCAGAGGGGCGCGACCCCTTTCCAGGTTCCTGAGTTGGCAGGGATCGGTGTGACAGGGGGCAGAGTCCTGGATAAAGTCCTGAATGGCCGAGTAGCGCTCGATCAGGCTGACCACCTGGTCGAGTGTGCTGGAGTCCCCTTGCCCCACCCAACTTTGGATAGCGGCTGGCAGAGTCCTCACCAGCCGGTCAACCACCACCCTCTCCACCATCTGGGCTGGAGACAAAGTCTCAGGCTGGAGCAACCTCTTTACTAGCTGCAGGAGTTCATAAGCCTGAGACCGGGCGTGTCGGGTCTCCACATAAGCCTATGAAATTACATGCTGAGCCCTCACGTATGTATTGACTCCCAGTCGGGCAAGGATCTCACCTTTCAGTCTCTGGTCGTCCTGGGCGTCCTCCCGACTTAGGTCGAAGAAGGCCTTTTGGGCATCGCCGACCAGAAACTGAGCCACCACTTCTGCCCACTGGCCATCCGGTAGGTTTTCCCGCTCCTCTGTGCGCTCATAAATGGTCAGGAAGGCTTCCACATCGTCCTCCGGTCCCATCTTCCTCAACGCTGAGCGAACCTTGTCCCTGGCCTCGCGACGTTCCGGGGCTGGTGCCGTCGGCGTCTCCCGCAGGGCAGCAATCTGTTGCAGCAACAGTTCTTTGGTTTTTGCTGCTGCTGGTACAGTAGCTGCTGCTGCTGATTATGCTGCTGTTCCAGCTCCTACCTCTGAGACTGCAGCTGCTGCTGCTGGGTAAGTACCAGCTGCTTTAACAGCTCCTCCATTTTGTCCACGGGGTGGGGCTGAAAGGTGGCCGGCCGGATTGTGGTCATGCAGCGGCCAGTGGGGTATGCCTCAGTCACTATGCCCGCATTCTCCACCAAGCTGTAAGGCAGCGGTGTTCACAACCTGCAGTAACTGAGGCAGTGACCCAAGCAAGTCCAATATAAACAGCTTTATTCAGCAACTCACCGGTAAACAGAAAAGTCCTCTGGGATAACACAAGTCCTTAAACAACGGTTGCCATAGGCAACGGCCGCGCCGGGCCACTCAGAGCCTGACAGGTGCAGAGCCTTCCCAGGCGTGGGTTCAGCCACACTCAATCCTGATGAGCTTTCCTGCTATGCTCCTAGCAGGTTCCAACATAGAACCACACTAATCCTTAGTGCAGGGTTTTTAAAGGACCTGTGGCAAGAGCCACTGGAAAACCCGGCTTGGAGGGAGGAGGCCGCCCCACTGCCTTCCTGTAGCCTCCCCCAAGAAATGAAGGCCCTGCCGGGTTTTACTTAATCTGCCTTAGCCAGATAGCCTGACCAGGTCAATGCTCACCTTCATTCCTGCATTGCAGCCGGAGGTGAGCGTGTGACTGCAATGCACTCCAATGGATTTAATAGGTCTCTGTACACATTCTGGGGGATATATCACATCCCTCGTATACAATCCCAGTCACTGCATCATATTGGTTTCAGAAATATTTAAAAGATCACAGAATCATGTCATAGTAGCTTGACAAAGAAAGCTGGTTGGCATTGGAAACGCGTTGCTATGTGAATCCCCATGTACCTTGTGACCTCATCAGATGTTAAAATGATGTAATAACAACTTGGAATTTTTTAATACAACGTTTTTGGAGATGGAATTTTTCATTTCTTTTCTTGCAATACATTGTGCAGACTGCCGGTTGGGAGCTCTTATGACAGGAACTGCCCAAACCCGACCAGCTGATCACCCACTACCAGAACGTAATGGAATAACGCCAGGGGGCGCCAGAGAGCAGCATTCATAAAAGTAAAAGCTTGGTAACTTTTGAATGAAGCATAATTTTGAATCACTGTAAATTACAAAACTATTTATTTCCACCTTTTCTGGGTGGTTAACTGTATTCTTTATGGTGGCACAACCGCTTTAATTGTTTACCCTTAATGCTATGTACTGTATATAGCTAGAAAATATTAGTGTCTGCTATGTATGGGGCAATGCTGCGTTTAGGAGAAATTACATAATAAATTGTGCAGGCTAAAATTTGGGTCTAAAGTAACATATTAGCTAAATGGAATTTGACTTAATGGCATTTTTAATTCTTTCATTCCATTTTGCATTAATTAACCCCTTTATGGATTTGGACATATCCATACACCCAGGTCCCTGGTACTTAAAGGGGTTGTCCACTACTATGTAAAATATGGCAAAGCATTTTTATGTTGAAAAGCTGCTTCTTTGTAATTGCCTCCCTCTTCCTTTTCTGCCTGTGAGTGGCGCTATGACTGACCGCTCACAGGCATCACTTAACCCCCGGCTGCAGCCGGCTCTGACATCCGCTGATGTCACGACAAGTCCAGACTGCTGCCGGGGATCTCTCTCTTCCGCGTTCCATGGTGGCTGCTGGGTTGTGTGCGGGGTTATCCCCTCAAGTCATACCCAGCATCCACCGCATGCTGTCCCTCTCCCCATTCATTGGGAAAACGCGCGGTGGATGCTGGGTGTGACACGGTGGGGTAACCCCGCCTTCAACCCAGAAGCCACCACGGGGACCCCAGCGCTGAGTCACGCCTCAATAAACGGGACGTCAGCGGGGGTTCACGTGCTGCCTGTGAGCGGCCAGTGATAGCGCCGCTCACTGACAGAGGAAGGTAATTATAAAGAAGTTGCTTTTCATTATAAAAACGCTTTGGCATATTTTAAATATTAGTGTACAACCCCTTAAAAGCGCACCTCAGCATAAATCTACCATTAGGTGTAAGAGGACAATGCTGCCAGTTCCCTTTCATCTTGTTTCTGCCGGACATAACGTTTCACAATTACGCTACTTGGAGTCTATTCCTTTGAAAAGGCGAGGTGGCAACAGAATACACAGATTGAAGGAGAGGCAGGCATATGGCCTCAATCCAGAGTATGAACTGTCTTATTGATTAACATATTCCTTTGTTTCCTCTGTGTTATTTAACCAGTGGATTAGCGATATCTGTTGACATAATTTTACTGTTAAATACATACAGTACAGACCAAAAGTTTGGATACACCTCATTTAAAGATTTTTCTGTATTTTCATGACTATGAAAATTGTACATTCACACTGAAGGCATCAAAACTATGAATTAACACATGTGGAATTATATACTTAACAAAAAAGTGTGAAGCAACTGAAAATATGTCTTATATTCTAGGTTCTTCAAAGTAGCCACTTTTTGCTTTGATGACTGCTTTGCACACTCTTGGCATTCTCTTGATGACCTTCAAGTGGTAGTCACCGGAAATGGTCTTCCAACAATCTTGAAGGAGTTCCCAGAGATGCTTAGCACTTGTTGGCCCTTTTGCCTTCACTCTGCGGTCCAGCTCACCCCAAACCATCTTGATTGGGTTCAGGTCTGGTGACTGTGGAGGCCAGGTCATCTGGCGTAGCACCCCTTCACTCTCCTTATTGGTCAAATAGCCCTTACACAGCCTGGAGGTGTGTTTGGTGTCATTATCCTGTTGAAAAATAAATGATGGTCCAACTAAACGCAAACTGGATGGAATAGCATGCCCCTGAAAGATGCTGTGGTAGCCATGCTGGTTCAGTATGCCTTCAATTTTGAATAAATCCCCAACAGTGTCACCAACAAAGCACCCCCACACCATCACACCTCCTCCTCCATAATTCACGGTGGGAACCAGGCATGTAGAGTCCATCCGTTCACCTTTCCTGCGTCGCACAAAGACACAGTGGTTGGAACCTAAGATCTCAAATTGCACTCATCAGACCAAAGCACAGATTTCCACTGGTCTAATGTTCATTCCTTATGTTCTTTAGCCCAAACAAGTCTCTTCTGCTTGTTGCCTGTCCTTAGCAGTGGTTTCCTAGCAGCTATTTTACCATGAAGGCCTGCTGCACAAAGTCTTCTCTGAACACTTGTTGTAGAGATGTGTCTGCTGCTAGAACTCTGTGTGGCATTGTCCTGGTCTCTAATCTGAGCTGCTGTTAACCTGCGATTTCTGAGGCTGATGACTCGGATAAACTTATCCTCAGAAGCAGAGGTGACTCTTGGTCTTCCTTTCCTGGGGCGGTCCTCATGTGAGCCAGTTTCTTTGTAGCGCTTGATGGTTTTTGTAACTGCACTTGGGGACACTTTCAAAGTTTTCCCAATTTTTCGCACTGACTGACCTTCAATTCTTAAAGTAATGATGGCCACTCATTTTTCTTTATTTGGCTGCTTTTTTCTTGCCATAATACAAATTCTAACAGTCTATTCAGTAGGACTATCAGCTGTGTATCCACCTGACTTCTGCACAACACAACTGATGGTCCGAACCCCATTTATAAGGCAATCCCACTTATTAAACCTGACAGGGCACACCTGTGAAGTGAAAACCATTTCCGGTGACTACCTCTTGAAGCTCATCAAGAGAATGCCAAGAGTGTGCAAAGCAGTCATCAAAGCAAAAGGTGGCTACTTTGAAGAACCTAGAATATAAGACATATTTTCAGTTGTTTCACACTTTTTTGTTAAGTATATAATTCCACATGTGTTAATTCATAGTTTTGATGCCTTCAGTGTGAATGTACAATTTTCATAGTCATGAAAATACAGAAAAATCTTTAAATGAGAAGGTGTGTCCAAACTTTTGGTCTGTACTGTAATTTTATGTGTTTCCTACATATATATCCTAATTGTTTTTTTCCCCCTTTTGTCTTCCTTTAGGTCATTTGAACGCTTCACCAGGTATAAAAAAAAACTTACTTTTGGCTCTTACTTTTCTTGTCTATGTTTGCCATCCCATTTCCCCTTTTCTGTATTCTTTCTTTTTCTTTGTTTTATCCTTCTGACTCATTCTACACATCTACCATGCCCTATTTCTTTAATTATGTTGTTCGCGTGTGCGCCGTTTAACCTTGAGTGCTAGATTCATGGTGCTCTTCTTTCAAGTCCTGCTCTATGGTACCATGTTCCCTATGCTCAGACTTTTGAGTAAAATGGTGCTCGCGTGTGCACAGTAGCATCTCTCGGCAACCAAAAGATGCTACTGCACATGCGCGGGCGTCCATGTTGGGGATGTAAATTTCACATGGGCAGAGAAATTACACAGGCAGTATGTAAAAGAGTAGGCAGGTCACTGAAAGCACAGTGACCTGTCAGAGGAAAGAGATAGGAATACATGAATACAGAAGCAGAGCACCAGAGCACATACATATCATTATGGCAGCAGAACTGAAACTAAAGATGATAAAAGAACCACTGGACGTATTACAACATCCAAGGTATCATTTTACTCAGTTTAACGGCGCCCACCTGACAGTGTATGTAGTTTTCTAAGCACAATCCTGCTGACAGGTTCACTTTAACAAACTTGGACGTATGGATACCTCATGGCGATAGACATCGATCGGAGCATTTAGAGAGCTTGTATAGGGAGGAAGCCCTCTCTGCCCTTGGATTGGCGCCCCAAAAATCAGAATAGAAAGCGATCAAAAAATGTCATGTGCCTGAGAATGATACCAATAAAATGTCAACTCGTTCCGTAAAACAAGCCCTCACATGACGCTGTTGGACAAAATCTGGAAAAATTATAGCTCTCAAAATATAGTGATGCCAAAAAAAAAGCGTCTTTTAGTGTGTGACAGCTGTCAAACAAAAAGAAAACGATTAAACCTACAATAATCTCCAAGAGGAATATTCTGTCCCCATGGCTGTGCTGTAAATATAGGGTGCTGTGTCTTCACCTTTACTTACAAGGGAGATGGACACAGATAGCTTTAACTCGGCTGCAGGCAGGCACGTTGTAAAGAATTCAGAAGAAGCTTTATTTATCTTGAGAAATCTTGTAAGAATGCATGCATCAACAGCAAGTAAAAATAACTTTTCCTGAGACAGGCTGTAAGCACATGAGCTCCTAATTGTTGCAAGATTGAGAATTAGGAAAGGCTGGAAGAAGAAGGGAGGGGCTAGCTACATCACAGTCACATAAGAGGGAGACAGGGAGAGAGAAGGGACAAACTTCAAGGAAGGTGAACCTTGCAGCAATGCAATCAAACAGTAATACACAGCAACTGTAAAAAGTTCAGTATATAGTCAGCAAATTTCCCATTCATGGGACGTAACACTCCCCGTCTGAAATCTTTAGATTTTAATGATTCGTTTAATGTGATGTTTTCTGGGAATGTCATGGTAGACCTGAAAGACAAAAGAAAATACACAAGCAAACAACAATAACAGTAATAGTTGTAGTCCAATTTTCCATTGAAGTCTTCAACAGCCGGATAATCCGAGTCCAAAACAGAAACCCATCTTTGGATTGGGGAAGCCGCAATGTGCAAACACTTCCACCAACCTAAGAATCCACTGGGAAAAGTTCAAATGTCCCAACACAGCTGGAAGTATATGGCGGTAGGCTCTCCGTCGTAAGCTGTGTCCTGAAGCAGTGTCTTTCATGTGATGACCTCCTTTTGTAAAAGGAGTAGAAGTTCAGTGACTGGACGAAAGAAAACGCGAGATGACCTTGCCTTCTACCTTACAAGTCTTTCCATCATTGCTTGGTGTAACCTTGGTGATAAGACCCATTGGCCAGTCATTGCGATGAGCTTCTTTATCTTTAAGGAGGATGAGGTCTCCCTCTTGGAGGTTAGGTTTTGCAGTCTGCCATTTGTGACTGGTTTGAAGTAAGTGCAGGTATTCAGCCTTCCAGCGGTGCCAAAAGACATTAGAAAAGTGTTGTACCTGTTTCCACTGACACCTGTAAATGTCTCTGTCCACAAACTTCCCTGGAGGGATTTCAGCATCTCCAACCTTCTGAGTAAGAAGTGTGGCAGGAGTAAGAATCATTGGAGCTTTGGGGTCCGATGATAATGGTACCAATGGTCTTGCATTTATCACAGCAGACACTTCAGCAAGGAAGGTAACCAGGACTTCATGGGTGAGAGGTAGCTTATGGTCCAGCAACATCGAATCAAGGATTCCTCGAGCAATGCCAATCATGCGTTCCCAGGATCCTCCCATATGCGATGAATGAGGAGGGTTGAACATCCAAGTGCACCCATTGTCAGTCTAGAAGTTGTCTAACTGTAGTTCCTTGCACGCTCCCACAAAGTTAGTGCCACAGTCAGATCTGAGCTATTTGGCTGGTCCCCAGATAGAAAAGAATCTTCTGAGAGCATTTATGAAGCAAGAGGAATCCATGGATTCAATTACCTCAATGTGAACTGCTTGGATGCTAAGACAGGTGAAAAGCACAGCCCACCACTTACTTTTTGCGGCTCCACCACGGGTCCTTCTTGTAACAACCGACCATGGTCCAAAAACATCTACTCCGACATATGTGCATGGCTGGTCTGTGTTTAGCTGATCTGCTGGGAGATTTGCCATCTGTAGATGTTAGTGTTTTCTTCTTACTTTTTCTCACATAAAGCATTTATGGAGCTCTGAGGAGACACATCTCTTCATCCCCACGATCCAGAGGCCAGCGGACCTTATGATGCCTTCGGTAAACTGTCTGCCTTGGTGCTGCACTTTTTCATGATGGTGATGGAACAATAGCGTAGCATTGTAGTGCCGACCCGGAATGATGATACGATTCTGCTCCTTATTACATAGATCAGACTTCTCTATATGACCATCCACCTTTAACAGTCCGTAATGATCGACCACTGGGTTCAATTCAAGCAGTAAACTGTTCTTGGACAGGCTGGTACCCTTTTGTGATACTGTCGATCTCGTGACCATATTCTTGTTGCACTCACCGCTGAATTGCTCGGCATGTCTGATGTCAGCAACAGTAGGGTATCCTCTACACATGTGCCAGCCACAACACTGATGATTTGTCACTGGCAAAGGAATGAGCGATGTGAACAAGACGAGCTATGGCCCGCACAACAGCTGACCATTTTGAGAAGCTTTCAAAGCGGTGAGATCTTAGTTTTGATTTTGGCATCACAGAAGTGTAGCGAGTAGAGGTGATTGGTCTGATCTCTTTTTCAGACTCCGGTTCCACCAGCTTATAAGTGTTGTTGATGTCCTTTGAACTAGAATCCTTATATAAGAGACTTGGAGGTGACAGCCACATGTTGTCATTGAGCTTAGACGCGGCTGTGAATCTTGTCCCTCGGTCAGCTGGGTTCAGGTCAGTAGAGACGTAGTGCCAGTATTCAGGGATAGAAAAGCTTCTGATACGCTCTACTCTATTGCTGATGTAGACGTAAAATTGTTTTTTTGGTTGTAAATGTAACCAAGTACCGCTCTACTGTCTGTGTAGAATGTAAATGAATCAATCACAATGTCAATTTCATCCTTTATAGCTTCAGCTAATTCCACTGCCTGTACGGCAGCACAAAGTTTGAGTATTGGTACAGAGTGAGACGGTTTCAGTGTTAGTTTTGCCTTGCCAAGGATGAATCCACAATGTACCTTGTTGTTGCTTTCTGAGGTTTTCAGGTAGGCTACTGCAGCTATGGCCTCTGTAGATGCGTCGGAGAAAATGTGGATTTCTCTCCTGGTGGAGGCTGAAAGGGTGCTTAGGGAATAACTGCGTGAGACTTGGACATGCTCTAAGACCTTCAGAGACTTCTTCCATATCTCCCACCTTTGTTGTTTCTGGGATGGTAGCGGAGTGTCCCAATCCATGCTCTCGGGGGTCAACTGTCTCAACAGTATATTGCAGTGATGGCAAACCTTTTACAGACCGAGTGCCCAAACTGCAACCCAAAACCCACTTATTTATCGTAAAGTGCCAATATGGCAAATTAACCCGAATACTGAGGATTTAGTTTAGGAAAAACAACTCGTACAGAGAGCTGGTGAGGGCAGCATAGAGCAGCCACAGAAAGGAGCAGGGTATGAGACTGCAGAAATAAAGAATGTGCTCACTCCCATCTTGGTATATGCCAAAATCCATGTATATATGTTGCCCCCCCCCCACCAATCCATGTATATATGCTTCCTCCCCCCCACCAATCCATGTATACACAGTGGTGGCCAAAAGTATTGGCACCCCTGCAATTCTGTCAGATAATACTCAGTTTCTTCCTGAAAATGATTGCAATCACAAATTCTTTGGTATTACTCTCTTCATTTAATTTGCTTGCAAGGAAAAAACACAAAAGAGAATGAAGCAAAAATCAAATAATTGATCATTTCACACAAAACTCCAAAAATGGGCCAGACAAAAGTATTGGCACCCTCAGCCTAATACTTGGTTGCACAACCTTTAGCCAAAATAACTGCGAACAACCGCTTCCGGTAACCATCAATGAGTTTCTTACAATGCTCTGCTGGAATTGTAGACCATTCTTCTTTCGCAAACTGCTCCAGGTCCCTGATATTTGAAGGGTGCCTTCTCCAAACTGCCATTTTGAGATCTCTCCACAGGTGTTCTATGGGATTCAGGTATGGACTCATTGCTGGCCACATTAGAAGTCTCCAGTGCTTTCTCTCAAACCATTTTATAGTGCTTTTGGAAGTGTGTTTTGGGTCATTGTCCAGCTGGAAGACCCATGACCTCTGAGTGAGACCCAGCTTTCTCACACTGGGCCCTACATTATGCTGCAGAATTTGTTGGTAGTCTTCAGACTTCATAATGCCATGCACACGGTCAAGCAGTCCAGTGACAGAGGCAGCAAAGCAACCCCAAAACATCAGGGAACCTCCGCCATGTTTGACTGTAGGGACCGTGTTCTTTTCTTGAAAGCCTCTTTTTTTTTCCTGTACACTCTATGTTGATGCTTTTTCCCAAAAAGCTCTACTTTTGTCTCATCTGACCAGAGAACATTCTTCCAAAACGTTTTAGGCTTTTTCAGGTAAGTTTTGGCACACTCCAGCCTGGCTTTTTTATGTCTCGGGGTAAGAAGTGCGGTCTTCCTGGGTATCCTACCATACAGTCCCTTTTCATTCAGACGCTGAGTGATAGTACGGGTTGACACTGTTGTACCCTCGGACTGCAGGGCAGCTTGAACTTGTTTGGATTTTAGTCGAGGTTCTTTATCCACCATCCGCACAATCTTGCGTTGAAATCTCTCGTCAATTTTTCTTTTCCGTCCACATCTAGGGAGGTTAGCTACAGTGCCATGGGCTTTAAACTTCTTGATGACACTGCGCATGGAAGACACAGGAACATTCAGGTCTTTGGAGATGGACTTGTAGCCTTGAGATTGCTCATGCTTTCTCACAATTTGGTTTCTCAAGTCCTCAGACAGTTCTTTGGTCTTCTTTCTTTTCTCCATGCCCAATGTGGTACACACAAGGACACAGGACAGAGGTTGAGTCAACTTTAATCCATGTTAACTGGCTGCAAGTGTGATTTAGTTATTGCCAACACCTGTTAGGTGCCATAGGTAAGTTACAGGTGCTGTTAATTACACGAATTAGAGAAGAATCACATGATTTTTCAAAGGGTGCCAATACTTTTGTCCACCCCCATTTATAGGTTTGGTGAGGAATTATATCCAATTTGGCTTTAGGACAATTCTTTTTGTGTTTTTTTCATTGAAGACAAATTAAATGAAGAGAATAATACCAAAGAATTTGTGATTGCAATCATTTTCAGGAAGAAACTGAGTATTATCTGACAGAATTGCAGGGGTGCCAATACTTTTGGCCAGCATTGTATGAAGTCAGCACCCCATTTTTTTCATTATATTTATATAATTGAATATGAATTTCTTCTAAATGTGATCCTTGAAATTAATGTAAATAGGGTATAATGATATTTACATGAAATTATTTTCAAGATACCCAATTAATTTCTCTGTCAATTTCTTAATAGAATGAAAACCTACAAGCTGGCCATAAAGAATATATATATGGTCAGTAATCCCTAGAAAACTGAAAAAACTGATAAATAGCCTATTTTGGGGAAAAGGGGTGGTTATGTGGGAGAGAATAATCGCCCTAGTAGTCTATATCCCAATCCACGTGTTAGTGGACCCCAGAAGGACAAAAGAGGGATTTAATTCCAAAAATATCAATTTTATTAGAAATTTTAAAAATTACATCATAATTCACAATATAAGAGAAGGGAAGAAGAAGAGGTGGTAGGTAAACCATAGGGGCAGGTTTTAAGGAATAAAATCCTGCCAGGAGACTAATATCCCTAAACCAGCATAGAAGGTAAGCCAGGTACGCGTACTAGCTGCTATTTAAAAGATAATGGAAGGATCATATCAATCTATGTCCACACTAGTAATAACAGTGAGGTATAAAGCATGGTATACAAGATAATAATATTGATATGTGGGCATATGGCAGCATATATCAGATCATATAGCAGTGATATATGGGTAAGAGCATTAAACAAATAGCATTAGATAGATAGCATAAAACATGTACACCGGTGATACATAAGTGTAAATAGATCGATAGTGCTATTGATATAGTATTACTGTCTAGTCTGGAGCTGTCTAGTCTGGAGCTGCGGCTCTATAGAAAATCAATTACCTTGTGCCATATGAGAAGTGAGCTCCACATCCCCCCCAGCTCTCCAGGACACGCTGCTTTATCACTTCTCATATGGCACAAGGTAATTGATTTTCTATAGAGCCGCAGCTCCAGACTAGACAGCTCCAGACTAGACAGTAATACTATATCAATAGCACTATCGATCTATTTACACTTATGTATCACCGGTGTACATGTTTTATGCTATCTATCTAATGCTATTTGTTTAATGCTCTTACCCATATATCACTGCTATATGATCTGATATATGCTGCCATATGCCCACATATCAATATTATTATCTTGTATACCATGCTTTATACCTCACTGTTATTACTAGTGTGGACATAGATTGATATGATCCTTCCATTATCTTTTAAATAGCAGCTAGTACGCGTACCTGGCTTACCTTCTATGCTGGTTTAGGTATATTAGTCTCCTGGCAGGATTTTATTCCTTAAAACCTGCCCCTATGGTTTACCTACCACCTCTTCTTCTTCCCTTCTCTTATATTGTGAATTATGATGTCATTTTTAAAATTTCTAATAAAATTGATATTTTTGGAATTAAATCCCTCTTTTGTCCTTCTGGGGTCCACTAACACGTGGATTGGGATATAGACTACTAGGGCGATTATTCTCTCCCACATAACCACCCCTTTTCCCCAAAATAGGCTATTTATCAGTTTTTTCAATTTCTTAATAGAAGAGGTATAGTAACGCTCATGATGGTGTCATCAGCACTGGCTATATTGGAGTATTCGAAGCAGCGCAACACGGCACAAACGTCCTTCATGGAAGCCCATTCATTGGTGGTTAAGTGGTGTTGTTCTTCACAGCATCTCACCCCCGTGCGTGCTGCAGCTGAAACTCCACCATTGCCTGCTGCTGCTCACACAGTCTCTCCAGCATATGTAAGGTGGAGTTCCATCTTGGCACATTGCATATGAGGCAGTGAGTGTGAAGGTAGAAGTGATGCTGCAGCGCAGGCAGGTCGGCAGCCGCAGGGTGAGAACGCCAAAAGCATGCACATGCTGCCCTCACTTTCAGCAGCACCTCTGACATATGTGGGTCATTTTTAAGGAAGCTCTACACCACCAAATTCAGCACATGCGCCAGGCAAGGGATGTGTATCAAACCAGCGAGGCCCAGAGCTGCTAGAGTTTAGAAGAGAGTTTTCTTTTATTTCAAACATGTTTTCTGATGTCTCCTGTTGCTGTTTTATTTGTGCCATTTTCATCCTTTAAAAATCTGTTCATCTCTCAGAGGAAGTGACCATCCCTTCCCTTTTTTGTCACCCCTCTATCTACAGCCCACCTGGATTTACCACCTACTGTACAGTAAGTGTTTTACAATTTGTAGATATTTTTTAACTAAAAGTAGCAGCCTAGTAAAACTTTTTTTTTTAATTAATTCGGTCACTTGTCCACCAGACTACATCATTTTGCTAGTATTAATTTATTAAGTTGTTCTCATAGAGACTCCTTCAGAATTACATGTCTTTGTCTTTCCTGAGGAGGGTCACAAGAAATGAGTGCATTTGATTGAATTGCATGGTCTGTACCACACAAGATCTACACTGTGAAAAGCAAAATGACCTATGACAGTTACTGATGAGAATAAGACTGCTCCTGGCACACATGTATGAAGAAGATAAAGACAGTTTAGCCATCCTCACTAAATAGTTGTAATCTAATCATGTATTGGTGGTGGCAAATTCTGACAGGTTAAGCTGGAGAGCATAGAGGGCTTTATGGGGGAGTAGTTGGGGCAATTAGTCTTGGTTTCATCTCTCCACGTCTTGGCTGGTGCCATTCAGCCTCACTTCATTCACTTTCAGTATATATAACCCATGAGGTATAGTAGACAATGCGTTGGAATAAACTGGTTTATGTCCTCAGTCATGCGCTTACATAGCACGGTGCCTAAAAATGAGCCTCTGTTCTGCACTTTTAATCATATTTGTCTATTGGAGAAAACGCTACTTTAGTGGTGCACAGTCTCAGCTGTATTATTGTCTTCTAATACTTTATTGACATGGATTACATACAGTACAGACCAAAAGTTTGGACACACCTTCTCATTTAAAGATTTTTCTGTATTTTCATGACTATGAAAATTGTACATTCACACTGAAGGCATCAAAACTATGAGTTAACACATGTGGAATTATATACTTAACAAAAAAGTGTGAAACAACTGAAAATATGTCTTATATTCTAGGTTCTTCAAAGTAGCCACCTTTTGCTTTGATGACTGCTTTGCACACTCTTGGCATTCTCTTGATGAGCTTCAAGAGGTAGTCACCAGAAATGGTCTTCCAACAATCTTGAAGGAGTTCCCAGAGATGCTTAGCACTTGTTGGCCCTTTTGCCTTCACTCTGCGGTCCAGCTCACCCCAAACCATCTCGATTGGGTTCAGGTCTGGTGACTGTGGAGGCCAGGTCATCTGGCGTAGCACCCCATCACTCTCCTTCTTGGTCAAATAGCCCTTACACAGCCTGGAGGTGTGTTTGGGGTCATTGTCCTGTTGAAAAATAAATGATGGTCCAACTAAATCCAAACTGGATGGAATAGCATGCCGCTGCAAGATGCTGTGGTAGCCATGCTGGTTCAGTATGCCTTCAATTTTGAATAAATGCCCAACAGTGTCACCAGCAAAGCACCCCCACACCATCACACCTCCTACTCCATGCTTCACGGTGGGAACCAGGCATGTAGAGTCCATCCATTCACCTTTTCTGCGTCGCACAAAGACACGGTGGTTGGAACCAAAGATCTCAAATTTGGACTCATCAGACCAAAGCACAGATTTCCACTGGTCTAATGTCCATTCTTTGTGTTCTTTAGCTCAAACAAGTCTCTTCTGCTTGTTGCCTGTCCTTAGCAGTGGTTTCCTAGCAGCTATTTTACCATGAAGGCCTGCTGCACAAAGTCTCCTCTTAACAGTTGTTGAAGAGATGTGTCTGCTGCTAGAACTCTGTGTACCATTGACCTGGTCTCTAATCTGAGCTGCTGTTAACCTGCGATTTCTGAGGCTGGTGACTCGGATAAACTTATCCTCAGAAGCAGAGGTGACTCTTGGTCTTCCTTTCCTGGGGTGCTCCTCATGTGAGCCAGTTTCTTTGTAGCGCTTGATGGTTTTTGCAACTGCACTTGGGGACACTTTCAAAGTTTGCCCATTTTTTTGGACTGACTGACCTTCATTTCTTAAAGTAATGATGGCCACTCGTTTTTCTTTACTTAGCTGCTTTTTTCTTGCCATAATACAAATTCTAACAGTCTATTCAGTAGGACTATCAGCTGTGTATCCACCTGACTTCTGCACAACACAACTGATGGTCCCAACCCCATTTATAAGGCAAGAAATCCCACTTATTAAACCTGACAGGGCACACCTGTGAAGTGAAAACCATTTCTGGTGACTACCTCTTGAAGCTCATCAAGAGAATGCCAAGAGTGTGCAAAGCAGTCATCAAAGCAAAAGGTGGCTACTTTGAAGAACCTAGAATATAAGACATATTTTCAGTTGTTTCACACTTTTTTGTTAAGTATATAATTCCACATGTGTTAATTCATAGTTTTGATGCCTTCAGTGTGAATGTACAATTTCCATAGTCAAGAAAATACAGAAAAATATTTAAATGAGGTGTATCCAAACCTTTGGTCTGTACTGTATGTGGAAATGAAAGCACTCATATTGAATGGCATAATACCTTTCCATGTAGTTAGTTAAATTACTAATATTTTTTCCTAATGTAGTATGTGTTGTTGCAAATACTGTATTTATAGAAGGTAAAACTAGTTTCTGCATTATATAGTGACACATTTTGTGCATATTTAGACACTACTTACTTCCTGACATGCTGGAGGATGACCCGGATCCTTATTTTGGGAATATGAACAGCTCTCCCGAATTGCCAGAACCATTCCTTATACCGCAGGTAAAATACTGTGTATGATAGTCTGTGTGACGCATTTTGAACTGTTTCAACACATAATTTAAATGTATTGGGTATGGGCATGACCAAGTGAAGCACTACATTGTTTCATCCTTCATGTTGATGTCTATATTTAAATTTACATTCTGCCAATATTTGTTGTGATAGATTGGTTCTATTCATGTTTCATTAAAAAGAAAGTCTGCCTAAGTGCTCCATGTTAGAAGATTTTCTCCTCTCTACATGACAGGTTAGGAAGCTGTTAGAAAAGACGTCTCCGAACCGCAGGAGAGCGAGCTATAAAGAAGGTGAGATTCGAAGGACACAGAAAATATGACTCTCCATTTGATATAGCTTGAATACTAATATTCATCAAAGATGATTTTACTAAATAACACTTATTAAAGGGGTTTTCCATTTCAGAAAAGCCTGGTCTCCAGACGTAGTCCAGGATCGGACTGGGGAGTCTGGGGCCCACAGGGGTAATTGACTCTAGGTGCCCACCTACAGCAATATGCAAATATCTGTTATCCGCTATCCCTGTTATAGTGGAGCATTGACTGACGGCTCCGGCACATCTGCCGTGCATATACTATAACTGGGATGTACAATTACGATAGTATGCATTAAAGGGGTTCTTTGGTTAAAGCAAATTATCACCGATCCATGGGCTCCACAGGATAGGTGATCACTTATTGATCGTTTTGGTCCGAACATTGGAAAAGCATCGGAAGCATGGGGAAGTTTTATCCCTGTCAGGACACTTATCCCCATTTTAAAATGCAGTGACAGATGGGATGTCTGACCGCAGCTCCATTCATTCTCTTGGGGGCTTCCAAAAAAAGAGCAGCGCTCGCAGCCACTGTGGGAATGATTGGATCAGTGATCGAGTCGCACATGAGCTCCAGTCTAATGGGGAGAAAAGCTTCACATTCTGCCGATTGTATGCCAGCAGTCAGGACCCGACCAATCAGTAACTTATCACTTATCCTGTGGAGAGGTGATTACTTGTTTTCACCAGAGACCCTTGTAAGTGTACCTCTGACGCTCTGGTACAACTCCTAAAATATATACTAAATTGGGTACAGTAGTTCAATGCAGTTTGTGGAAAATATTTTTTTCATAAGAATTTGGGAAAGTTATGAAATGTTCTATAAATGTCTGTCCTATTCCTGTTCTAAGGATCTAGACTTTTTTAAATTCATCACTTAAATATGAACCATGTATGAGGGAGTCGGAGTCGGAAAGATGGAAATTGAGGAATCAGAGTCTGGGTCGAAGGTTTGGCTTACCGACTCCACAGCCCTGCATATTACCGCCACTTACTGACCGAATAATACCACATACAAAGAACAAGTACGGCCACACCATGACCAGACCACATATTACCACCACAAAGTGACAATAATACCACATGCAAGGAAAAAATACTGCCACGCCATGACCGGACTACATATTACCACCACCACAAAGTGACCAAATACTACAATGCTGATCATGAATACAAACCACAATACTAACAACACTGTTATTACCACCAGCGACATTATACACAGGAGTTCTGTATATACACCGCGTGCAGAATTATTAGGCAAATGAGTATTTTGATCGCGAGATACTTTTTATACATGTTGTCCTACTCCAAGCTGCATAGGCTTGAGAGCCAACTACCAATTAAGTAAATCTGGTGATGTGCATCTCTGTAATGAGGAGGGGTGTTGACTAATGACATCAACACCCTATATAAGGTGTGCTTAATTATTAGGCAACTTCCTTTCCTTTGGCAAAATGGGTCAGAAGAGAGATTTGTTTGGCTCTGAAAAGTCCAAAATTGTGAGATGTCTTGCAGAGGGATGCAGCAGTCTTGAAATTTCCAAACTTTTGACGCGTGATCACCGAACAATCAAGCGTTTCATGGCAAATAGCCAACAGGGTCGCAAGAAGCATGTTGGCCAAAAAAGGCGCAAAATAAGTGCCCATGAATTGAGGAAAATCAAGCGTGAAGCTGCCAAGATGCCATTCGCCACCAGTTTTGCCATATTTCAGCGCTGCAGCGTTACTGGAGTATCAAAAAGCACAAGGTGTGCGATACTCAGGGACATAGTCAAGGTAAGGGAGGCTGAAAAACGACCACCTTTGAACAAGAAACATAAGATAAAACTTCAAGAATGGGCCAAGAAATATCTTAAGACTGATTTTTCAAAGGTTTTATGGACTGATGAAATGAGAGTTACTCTTGATGGGCCAGATGGATGGGCCAGAGGCTGGATCAGTAAAGGGCAGAGAGCTCCACTCCGATTCAGACGCCAGCAAGGTGCAGGTGGGGTACTGGTATGGGCTGGTATCATCAAAGATGAACTTGTGGGACCTTTTCGGGTTGAGGATGGAGTGAAGCTCAACTCCCAGACCTACTGCCAGTTTCTGGAAGACAACTTCTTCACTTCAAGCAGTGGTACAGGAAGAAGTCGGTATCGTTGAAGAAAAACATGATTTTTATGCAGGACAATGCTCCATCACATGCATTCAACTACTCCACAGAGTGGCTGGCCAGTAAAGGTCTAAAAGAAGAAAAAATAATGACATGGCCCCATTGTTCACCTGATCTGAACCCCATAAAGAACCTGTGGTCCATTATAAAATGTGAGATGTACAGGGAAGGAAAAGAGTACACCTCTTGGAACAGTGTCTGGGAGGCTGTGGTGACTGCTGCACGCAATGTTGATCGACAACAGATCAAGCAACTGACAGAAACTATGGATGGAAGGCTGTTGAGTGTCATCATAAAGAAAGGTGGCTATATTGATCACTAATTTTTTTGTTTTTGCATGTCAGAAATGTTTATTTCTAAATTTTGTGCACTGATATTGGTTTACCTGGTGAAAATAAACAAGTGAGATGGGATTATATTTGTTTTTCATTTTTTCATTAAGTTGCCTAATAATTCTGCGCAGTAATAGTTACCTGCACAAACAGATATCCTCCTAAGATCTAAAAAAAAAACCACTCCAACTTCCAAAAATATTAAGCTTGGATATTTGAGTCTTTTGGGTTGATTGAGAAGATAGTTGTTGATCAATAATAAAAATAATCCTCTAAAATACAATTTGCCTAATAATTCTGCACACAGTGTAGTGTCAGTGTACAGATAATATAGTGATCACTAGTGACATTATAAACAGGAGCTCTGTGTATAGTGTACAAATAATACAGTGATCACCAGTGACATTATACACAGGAGCTCTGTATATACTATATAGTGTAAGTGTTCATGTAATACACTGACTCACCAATGATGTCTCTAGGTGAAGTCCTTCATCTTCGCTTTTCTTCTTCATCTGGTACAGACCGCCATCACTTCTTCCAGTCATGAATCATCTCTGCAGAAAATAACACACAGTTATCAATAACTGATCTCTTCTAGAGCACATTCCCACTTTTTCCCCCCTGACTTCTACACTACACCAGTTGAAGAAAAAAAAGCGACATAGTGCCGCCCTGCACAGTAACAGGACCCCACTTTTGGTCCCTCCCATGGAAAACAGTTTCCTAAAAAGTAAATTATATTACAGAAGTAATAATGTTCATAATTGGAATCTAAAGTAATTATGTTCCCCACTCGCCACCATAAACAGTAATTAAGTCGCTTGTCCAGCCTGGCTCCCCCCCATATATCCCTTCTGTTCCCCATATGTCCAGCGTGGCCCCTTTATATTTATCCTAGCCCACGTGTATCGAGCCTGCGCCCCCCCCCCCCATATATCCATCCTGGCCCCCATGTGTCGAGCCTGCCCCCCCCATATATCCATCCTGGCCTTCATGTGTCCAGCTGCCCCCCATATATCCATCCTGGCCTCTGTGTCCATTCCCCCCCCCATATATCCATCCTGGTCTCCATCTGTCCAGCCTGCCCCCCCATATATCCATCCTGGCCTCCATGTGTCCAGCCTGCCCCCCCATATATCCAACCTGCCCCCCCCATATATCCATCCTGCCCCCCTTCCCATGTGTCCAGCCAAACCCCCCATCCTTACATGTTCAGCCAGGCCCCCCCTTATGTATCCAGCCAGCCCCCCCATTTATGTGTCCAGCCAGGCCCCCTCACCCATGTGTCCAGCCAGGCACCCCCTTATGTGTCCAGCAGGCTCCCCCTTATGTGTCCAGGCAGGCTCCCCCTTATGTGTCCAGCCAGGTTCCCTCCCCTCCCATGTGTCCAGCCAGGCTCCCCCCTTATGTGTCCAGCTAATCTCCCCCTTATGTGTCCAGCCAGCCACCCCTCCCATGTGTCCAGCCAGGCACCCCCTTGTGTGTCCAGCCAGGCTCCCTCATGTGTCCAGCCAGGCTCCTTCCTTATGTGTCCAGCCAGGCTCCTTCCTTATGTGTCCAGCCAGGCTCCCTCCTTATGTGTCCAGGCAGGCTCCCCCTCCCATGTGTCCAGCCAGGTCTCAGTTGTGTGTCCAGCCAGGCCCTCTTGTGTGTCCAGCCAGGCCCCCCCCCCTTGTGTGTCCAGCCAGGCTCCCCCTCGTGTGTCCAGCCAGGCCCACCTTGTGTGTCCAGCCAGGCCCCCCCCTTATGTGTCCAGGGAGGCTCCCCCTCCCATGTGTCCAGCCAGGCCCCCCCCTTGTGTGTCCAGCCAGGCCCCCCTTGTGTGTCCTGCCAGGCCTCCCCCCTTGTGTGTCCAGCCAGGCCCCCCCTTGTGTGTCCAGCCAGGCCCCCCCTTGTGTGTCCAGCCAGGCCCCCCCTTGTGTGTCCAGCCAGGCCCCCCCCCTTGTGTGTCCAGCCAGGCCCCCCCTTGTGTATCCAGCCAGGCCCCCATCCCATTCTGCATTCATTCACACACACAAAGATTCCTCTTAATATAATCAAAATATAAACCAATAACTCTAGTATTTTTCATCTTTGCAGGATACAACCAGGCTCTGTAGTGTTGGTTGGGGAAATAGGATGCTTGTCCCTGTAGTGTGTTCTTATACATAATAAGCCAGCATGGTGCACTACATGCATCTATGTGACTGGCACATTATACAGGTTTTATTCATGTGCATTTAAATTCTAATCATTCACCCCTTTCCCTATGAATGGTCGGTGTGAGTGGTTGTTCATCAGTATGTTGCACCTGTGCTACCTCCCATCTTTTATCCCTGGAGTTTGTCTGTATCCAGCAGTTAAATTAAGAATAAAAATAGGATTTTTTTTTTACAAAATCTTCAGTTTTTCTCAAATTTGTTAATGCAAAAATGTATACACCCCACATCAAAAACTACTACTTGTAGTGTTTTGTATGACCGCCATGACTTTTAAGGACAGCAACAAGTTTTCTAGGCATGGAATGAACAAGTTGGAGACATACTGCAACATCTATTTTTTCCCTTTCTTCAAGAACAACCTCTTTAGAGCCTGGATGCTGGATGGAGAGTGATGCTTAAAGGGGTTTTCCTCACAAAAAAAAGTACATTTTAATCAATAGATTTTGGAATAATAAGTTCCACAATTGTATGTGTTTAAATAAAATGTTCCTGTGTTGAGATGATGTTATAAATGTGCCCCTGCTATGTATGGCGTAATTGCCGTGTCTGATCGTACAGGGACCTGGTCTGATCATTCCATAGCTCCTGGGCAGGGGGAAGCAAAAGAATATACAAACATTACAGCAGGGGGTCACAACTGATTCTTTTTGTGAGGTAAAACATTTCCCTGCCTGTTTTTAAACAATGTTTTACTTCAAAGAAAGAATCATCTGCGATCCCCTGATGTAATATCAGTGCACATTTTTTTTCTACCCCCTGCCCAAGAGCTGTGGTATAATCAGACCATGTTCCTGTACGGTCAGACACAGCCATTACACAGTACACAGCAGGGACACATTTATAAGATTATCTCAGCACAGGAACATTTTTTAAACATATCCAATTGTGGAAATTATTAGTATTCCAAGATATATTGATTAAAATGTACTATTGTTTGTGGGAAAACCCCTTTATTTTGTCTCTTCAGAATTCCCTGAAGGTCTTTTGATTGGGCTCAGATTAATTCTTGGCGACTGAATCTCTTTCACCCTGTTCTTTTTCAAAAATGCAACTTATGTGTGTTTTGGATCATTGTCATGTTGGAAATTGCATGTCTACCAAGGGCACAGAGTTATGGTTGCAGATTTTCTTTCAATATAGAGCAGTACATCTTTGAACTCATGATACCTTCAATGAAATATAGCTCCCCAGCACCAGCAGTACTCATAGAGCTCCACATAAGGATACTGCTGCCACCATGTTTTAGTGTTGGCATTATGCATTTACAAATATGAAATTAGAAAAATGCATGATGCCTACAGTGAAACATGGTGGTTGCATCAGTATCCTTAAGTGAGGCTGCATGAGTGCTGCTGATGTCGGGAGCTACATGACTATGATCCAAAGCACACATATGTTGCATTTCTGAAGAACAGATTGAAAATGATTCAGTGAGTATGTCTTCTAATCTGAACCCAAATGAAACACCTATGGGAGAAATTCTGAAGAGATAAGTTGAGCATCACGCTGCATCCAGCATCCAGTCTCTAAAAAGATTGCTTTTATGCCGCCAAGTTGTTTATTCCACTCCTAGAAGAGCTGCTTTTTTCTTGCTATAATACAAATTCTAACAGTCTATTCAGTTGAACTATCAGCTGTGTATCCTCCAGACTTCTGCACAACACAACTGATGGTCCCAACCCCTTTTATAAGGCAAGAAATCCCACTTATTAAACTTGACAGGGCACACCTGTGAAGTGAAAACCATTTCCGGTGACCACCTCTTGAAGCTCATCAAGAGAATGCCAAGAGTGTGCAAAGCAGTCATCAAAGCAAAAGGTGGCTACTTTGAAGAACCTAGAATATAAGACATATTTTCAGTTGTTTCACACTTTTTTGTTAAGTACATAATTCCACATGTGGTAATTCATAGTTTTGATGCCTTCAGTGTGAATGTACAATTTTCAAAGTCATGAAAATACAGAAAAATCTTTAAATGGGAAGGTGTGTCCAAACTTTTTGTCTGTACTGTATATATATAATGTATATATATATTATTTTTTCACCCTTACTAATAAGTGTTTCATTACTATACAGAGGAAGATTCTGAGGGAGATGATGCTTCACCTATAGGTATGTACTGCACAATACCATTCCATGTTTCTTAACCCTGTCTCGTGTAAATCAGCATTAACCTTCCTGACAGCCCCATTTTTCAAGTCTGATACGTCACTTTCTGCGGTAATAACTTTAAAATGCTTCTGTCAGTGATTCTGAGATTGTGATTTTGTTGTTGTAAAACATTTTACCTGTTACTACCGGTAAATTCAGATCTGTTGTTTTGTCTTTGTTCATGAAAATATTCCAAATTTTCTGAAAATTTTGAAAAATGTGCAATCTTTAAACTTGTATACCCTTAATGACATGTATATAGTGTAAGATGGCTGACGGACAGGTCCTTGAGGGGAAATATGTATCATCGAGGTTGGTAGCTTCGGTGATGTAAACCCGAGAAAGCATGCTCCAGCACGTATACTGCTGACAGTGTTAATAGGGCGTATCAGGCCGGTTTTAAGAGCAGTCATAAAAAATGGGTGGGAATGGCTGCCCACATATCCCCACCTCTGGAGCGTGGTTTGGTAAATAAAATAGAGACCAAATGTCTCATTCAGTGTCTGTGTCTGGAGACCTGTGGATCTCCAAGGCGTTAGTCTGTACTAAGGATTGGACACTGACCTGAGCAGGCGAACCGGTAACATTGTGTGGACATTTTACTTTGTGCTTCCACTTTGTGCCGGAAAACGCTATTTTTGTTTATGCTGTCTGAATAAACCAGTTTGGATTTCAATGAAAATGCTTCCTGTGTCTACCTCAACCGCAGACGAGTGAGTATTAAACCCTACAATTGGTGCTAGAAGCACAGTCACAAATCCCAAGGGGCAGTGTGACTGCTACAGGAAACCTTTTATGTCTTGGGTGAAGGCCGTCAGCCAGTAGGGGACGTCTGGCATCATGGAGGAGCTGATAAAGCAACTGGTGCAGGCTAATCTCCGGCAGCATCAACCGCAGCAGTGGCAGCAGCAGCAGTACAAGCAGCAGATAAACCTCCTAGCCGAGTTAATCCATGGCAGTTCAATCGCCCCACCCCCAAGTCCAAGTGATGACTCACTTGCCAGGAAGACGTTAAGAAGAGCCTTACAAAAGATGATCCCGGGTGATGAGGACGAGGCGTTTCTGACAATTTTTGAGAGGGTGGCGGAGCGAGAGATATTGCCTCCAGAGCAGTGGGCGGAGGTTCTGGCACCATATTTAACAGGGCAACAGCAGAAGGCCTATTATAACTTGGCCTTGCAAGATGCAAAAGAGTACATCAAGTTGAAGACTGAGATTTTGGCGTGCTTAGGAGTGACTCTGACTGACATGATGCGGGTGTACCACTGGGCCTATTGCAGTGACAAACCTTCCCGGTCCCAAATGTTTTACCTCCTACACTTGGTCCAAAAGTGGTAGCAACCGGAATCTTCCTCTCCAGCACATATAGTGGCGAGGATTGTGATGGACAGGTTCATACACTCCCTTCCAAGGCTGGTGCCATCCTGGGTTGCACAGGGAGATCCCCATAATGCCAATGACCTTGTGAGGTTGGTAGAAAGGTACCAGGCGGTCGAGAGTGCTTTGGGGAAGTAAGGGGTGGGAGCATCTCCATACTGTGGTTACCAACAGGGGGGATGGACACCCAAAAGTGGGGAACTAGAACCACATCTGGGGGGCATCCTAGAGTTCAGGAGGGGTCCCGAGTTGCTACCAAAGGCCCCATCCAATAACTTAATTTGTTGGCGATGTCACACCCCGGGTCTAATAGTGGCCTGTTGCCCTATGACCAACGAGCCAGTAGACTGCAGCACAGGACGGCGCTACTTTGCATATCCTGCTTGTAGTGCTGTCCCTCCACGAGGCGTGGGACCACAGGCATGCCCCGTGTCAGTGAATGGAGCGCAAATGACTGGTCTGTTCGATTCTGGGAGTTTGGTAACCCTAGTGAGGGCCATAATTCCTCATCGTCTGATTCTGCAGAAAAAAGTGGACATCTGCTGTATCCATCGAGACGCTAAGGACTACCCTGTGGTCCTAGTGGTCATAGGCACAAACTGTAGCACCGAGTCCCATGAGGTGGGCGTAGTCAAGGACCTGTTGCACCCTGTTATAATAGGGCAGGACTTTGCCTTGCTTTGGGACTTGTGGGAGAAAGGGAGGAAGCTGGGTTGTCCAGACCACAACCAGGTCGCTCCTAAAGAAACCTCGTCGCAGGCCGCAACCGACAGTTTTCCCTTTCATGTGCTTGTTGGGGGTGAGGATGAAGCAGCATCCCTGAGCTGGAGGTGGGGATACTTTGGAAACGCCCAGCTCAGGGACTGAACTCTAAAAGGTGTGTTTAATAATGTCACTGTTCTGAATGGTGTTGCTCAAGAGTCTAGGGCTGATACCTGATATCCGTACTTTGCTGGAATTGGGGAGTTACTATGTCAGGTCACGAAGCTCAGAAGAGAGGTAATCGATCAGTTACTAGTGCCAGGGCCGTACAGACGCAGGGTGTTAGATATGGCCAATGTACATGTCTTAGGTGGTCATCTGGAGGTAGAAAAAGCCCAGGAAAGAATCTTCCAGAGGGTCTACTTGCCCAGTTGTCACCGAGAGATTGTGAATTACTGTAGGTCCTGTCACACCTATCAGTTGACCTCCCCTGTGGCTCACTTCCGTAGCCCTTTAGTGCCACTACCTGTCATTGAGGTCCCAATCGATCGCATCACCATGGATCTAGTGGGACCCCTGGTCAAGTCCGCCAGAGCACATCAGTATATCTTGGTGGTACTGGACAATGCTACATGTTACCCGGAGGCTGTACCACCACGAAACTCCTCTGCCAAGTGCATAGTCCAGGAGCTAGTCCACATCTTTTCTAGAATGGGGTTGCCTAAGGAGATCCTAACGGACCAAGGGACCCCATTTATGTCAAGGGGGATGAGGGAGTTGTGAAAAATCCTGCAAATCACACAACTCAGGACCTCAGTCTACCACCCCCAGACAGACGGCTTAGTGGAGAGGTTTAATAAAACCTTGAAGGCCATGTTGAAGAAGGTCGTAGAGAAAGACTGCCGGAACTGGTACTGTCTACTGCCGTACCTTCTGTTTTCTATTAGAGAAGTCCCACAGGCCTCTACTGGCTTCTCACCATTTGAGCTGTTATATAGCTGACAGCCCCTTGGACTCCTGGATGTAGCAAAGGAGACTTCGGAGGCGGGGTCTACACCCTACAGGAATGTAATCAAACATGTGGCCCAGATGCAAGAAAGGATTGTTGAGGCGATGCCTATTGTGAAAGAACACCTCCTCAAAGCACAAGAGGCACAGTCAAGGGTGTACTAAAGATCAGCGAGGGTGAGACACTTCCACCTTGGAAATTGGGTACTAGTGCCTACGGTGGAGAGCAAATTCCTGACCAAGTGGCAGGGCCCCTATGAAGTTCTTGAAAAGCTTGGCAATGTCAACTATAGAGTCCACTAACCAGGGAAAAGGAAGCCCTACCAGGTGTACCAGGTCAACCTGATCAAGCCATGGCGACATAGGGAGTTTGTGGAAGCTCCTGTTTGGTGGCGAAGACCAAAGCCCACGTGAAGGAAGTCAAGCTGGCAGAGTCGCTGTCACATGCCCAGATGCCACAGTGCCGAGAGTTGCTATAGCGGAACTGAGACCTGTTCTCAGAACTACCAGGGCGTACTCGGATCATAGAGCATGAGTTTCTTCCGGGTCATCATGTCCAAGTAAATATGAAGCCGTATCGGATTCCCGAAGCCCACCGAGAGGTGATTGCAAAAGAGGTGAAGCGGATGCTGAGCATGGGAGTCATTGAGGAGTCCAGGAGTGGCTGGTCCAGTCCCATAGTCTTAGTGCCAAAACCAAATAGAGAATGGCAGTTTTGCAATGACTATAGGAAACTCAACAAATTCTTGAAGTTTGACACCTACCCAATGCCCAGTGTAGATGAACTGTTTGAAAGGTTGGGGCCAGCCAGGTATATTACCACCCTTGACCTCGCTAAAGGAATTGGCAAATACCCATGTCCCAAGATGCCAAGGAGAAGACTGTCTTCTCAACGCCAGATTGTTGATTCTAGTACACAAGGATGTTGTTTGGGTTGCAAGAAGCCCTGGCTACCTTCCAGAGGACCATGGACTTGATTCTAGCTCCCCACAAGAAGTATGCAGCAGCCTACTTGGATGACATCGTGATCTATAGCCAGGATTGGGGAAGCCATCTGAGCAAAGTCCAGGCGATACTTGATTCTTTAAAGAAGGCAGGGTTTTCTATAAACCTGAAGAAATGTGCCATGGGCATTGAAGAAACCAAATACTTGGGTTATGTCGTAGGGAGAGGTGAAATAAAGCCCCAAATAAAGTCGACGTGATCAAGAAGAGTTGGCCACTATCCCTCTCAGGGAAACAGGTCAAAGCGTTCCTAGGCATCGTGGGCTATTACCGCCGGTTCATCCCTAACTTCGTCATGATAGCGGCCCCTTTGACAGACCTCCTTACAGGGACAAAGTCGGTTATGGCTAAGTAATCTCCAGAAGCTGAGACTGCCTTCGCGGAACTGAAGGTAGCTCTGTGTAAACAGACAGTTATGGTGGCACCGGATTTCTCAAATAAGTTTGTGGTCCAGACAGACATGTCAGATGTCGGGCTGGGTGCTGTCCTATCACAGGAAGTGAATGGGGAAGAGCATCCCATAATGTATTTAAGTCAGAATGTGACATCCTGTGGGAAGAATTACTCCATTGTGGAAAAGGCCATCAAGTGGGTGTTGGACACTTCAAGATACTACCTCTTAGGCAGGAAGTTCAGGCTAGTGTCAGACCATGCCGCACTAAGGTGGATGAGGGACAAGAAGGGGAACGATGCCGGAGTGACCAGATGGTCCCTAGCCCTTCAGGATTTTAGCTTCCATGCAGAGCATAGGCCCGGGAAACTGCATGGCAATGCTGATGCACTGTCGAGGGTCCACTGCTGTCGGGGTGGTGACTCTGCACCGTATGCCCCCTCTACTCCAGACTCATACACAGGTATATAGACTATTCTATACCCGCCTATATTGGTTTATTATTATGGAATAGTTTATACGTTAGGAGCTATTTCCATCATTGCCCCTCTCTTGCATCCTGTGGTTCTTTTGCACAATATTTATTTACACCCTGATAGAGGTAGTACATATGTTTTCCCCATATCTAATACATATAATCTGTATTGATATACACCTGGTTCCTTATTGTTTTATTTATATGTGTATTATATATATATATATATATATATATATATATATATGTATATATATATACACATATACATAATGGGTATGGAAAGTATTCAGACCCCTTGTGATCCTCCTTGAGATGGTTCTACTCCTTCATTGGAGTCCAGCTGTGTTTAATTAAACTGATAGGACTTGATTTGGAAAGGCACACACCTGTCTGTATAAAGGCCCCGTCACACTAAGCGATGCAACAGCGATCCCGACAACGTTACGACCTGTCAGGGATCGTTGCTGCATCGCTAATACATCGCTGGTGAGCTGTCAAACAGGCAGGCTCACCAGCGATCAGGGGAGCAGCGATATCGTGGAAAGAATCGTTCCACGATGTCCTGCTCCCGTCACCAGCCTGCTGCTTAAGCAGGAGCAGGCTGGTAACTATGGTAAACATCGGGTTACTAAGTGCGCGTGTGCCCCTAGTAACCCGCTGTTTACCATGGATACCACTCTGCTACGGTGCGCGGGAGCCTCCGCGCACCGTAGCAGAGTGGTATCCATGGTAAACAGCGGGTTACTAAGTGCGCGCGTGCCCCTAGTAACCCGATATTTACCATGGTTACCAGCCAGTTCTTTGGTCCCGCTGGTCACACACAGCGATGTGTGCTGGCCAGCGGGAGGCCAACGACCAAAAAATGGTCCAGGACACTTTGCAGCGATCAGCGACCTCACAGCAGGGGCCTGATCGTTGCAAAGTGTAACACATAGCGACATCGCTGGTGAGGTCGCTGGTGAGTCACCAAAACCGTGACACAGCAGCGATCTCGCTAGCGATATCACTATGTGAGACGGGGGCTTAAGACCTCACAGCTCACAATGCATGTCAGACCAAATGAAAACCATGAGCTCAAAGAAACTGCCCAAGGAGCTCAGAGACAGAATTGTGGCAAGGCACAGATCTGGCCAAGGTTACAAAATAATTTCTGCATTACTCAAGGTTCCTAAGAGCACAGTGGCCTCCATAATCCTTAAATGGAAGAAGTTTGGGACCACCAGAAGTCTTCCTAGACCTGGCCATCCAGTCAAGCAAAGCAATCGTGGGAGAATATCCATGGTGAGAGAGGTAAAGAAGAACCCCAAAATCACTGTGACTAAGCTCCAGAGATGCAGTAGGGAGATGGGAGAAAGTTCCACAAAGTCAACTATCACTGCAGCCCTCCACCAGTCAGGCCTTTATGGCAGAGTGGCCCGACGGAATCCTCTCCTCAGTGCAAGACAAATGAAAGTCCGCATAGAGTTTGCTCAAAAACACATGAAGGACTCCCAGACTATGAGAAATAAGATTCTCTGGTCTGATGAGATGAAGATAGATCTTTTTGATGATAATTCTAAGCGGTATGTGTGGAGAAAACCAGGCACTGCTCATCACCTACCCAATACAATCCCAACAGTGAAACATGGTGGTGGCAGCATCATGCTATGGGGGTGTTTTTCAGCTACAGGGACATGACGACTGGTTGCAATTGAAGGAAACATGAATGCGGCCAAGTACAGAGATATCCTGAGTGAAAACCTCTTCCAGAGTGCTCTGGACCTCAGACTTGGCCGAAGGTTCACCTTCGAACAAGACAATGACCCTAAGCACACAGCTATAATGACAAAGGAGTGGCCTCACAACAACTCTGTGACCATTCTTGACTGGTCCAGCCAGAGCCCTGACCTAAACCTAATTGAGCATCTCTGGAGAGACCTGAAAATGTCTGTCCACCAACGTTCACCATCCAACCTGTCGGAACTGGACAGGAACTGCAAGGAAGAATGGCAGAGGATCCCCAAATCCAGGTGTGAAAAACTTGTTGCTTCATACCCAAGAAGACTCATGGCTGTACTAATTCAAATACCGAGCAAGGGGGCTGAATATTTATGACCATGTGATATTTCAGTTTTTCTTTTTTAATAAATTTGCAAAAATTTCTAGGTTTCTGTTTTTTTTCCTGTCAAGATAGGATGCAAAGTGTACTTTAATGAGAAAAAAAATGAACTTTTTAGAATTTATCAAATGGCTGCAATGAAACAAAGATTGAAAAATTTAAAGGGGTCTGAATACTTTCCGTGCCCACTGTATGTATATATATGTATTCTGGTGGCAATGGTATATATTCCATTGATTTGTACTGTACATTTGCATGTGGGAAACACATGTTGTTCAGCGCTTTCTCCTGGTTGCTTTGTTCCCACCCCTATTCGTATTTTAGCTTGATCCATTAAAATTTGTTATATTTTAGCATACTCTGGTCTTCTTTTTGGTTCTATATCATTGGTTTTCTGTGTTTTAGTTACCGATTGGTCTATACAGTCCTTTTTAAACATGCACCCTGACTAGGTAGTGTATGTATGTATGTATATATACATGTGTGTGTGTATATATATATATATAATATATATACATACATGCATGCATGCATACATACATGCATACATACATACACACACACACAGTGTTATGCTTAATGCATTTCCTTCTCAGAACTGATTATTCTTCTTCTAATCTTCATGTGTATCGTCATTTTCGAATTTTGAGTTTTTTTGCTTATTGATAGCCAAGCCCGCCAGCTTTGGGCAGAGGAGGGTATGTAAGATGGCCACCGGACAGGTCCTCGAGGTTGTTAACTTCGGTGATGTAAACCCAGAAAAGCATGCTCCAGCACATATAGTACTGAAAGGGTTAATAGGACGTATGAGGGCCGCTTTTATGAGCAGTCATAAGAGATTGGTGGGAATGGCTGCTCACATATCCCCACCCCGGGGGCGTGGTTTGGTAAATAAAATGGAGACCAATTGTCTCATTCTGTGTCTGGAGATATGTGGATCTCCAGGATGCTGGTCTGTGCTAAGCACCTAAGGATTTGAAACTGACCTGAGCGGTCGAACCCGCAACATTGTATGGACATTTTACTTTGTATTTCCACTTTGTGCCGGAAAAGGGTGTTTTAGTTTTGCTACCTGAGCAGTTTATGCTGTCTGAATAAACTAGCCTGGATTTCAATGAAAATGCTTCCTGTGCCTACCTCAGCTGCAGCCGAGTGAGTACCAAACCGTACAGTAGCTATACAATATTAGGGTCTGCTATACAAGGAGTAATGCTGCATTCAGGAGAAATTGTTTAATAAATTGTGCAGTCTAAATATTAGGGCTGAAGTAACATTTTAGCTGAATGGAATTTGACTAAATGGAATTATTAATTTTTTTTCCTTATATTTTCATTAATGCAAAGCACCTCAAGGAATAGCAAACTTCTTGTATGCTTTGAAACCTCCATTCTTTAAATTGGGGTGTTTTTTAGGGGGTTACAATAAAAGGCCCTTCAAAGTCACTTCAAAAGTGAATAGGTCCATAAAAGTGCAGTTTATTTTAAATTTCCTTGGAAATATGAAAAATTGCTGCTAAAATTGTAACCCCTTCATGACCTTTGACATACCTATACGTCCTGATCGGGAAGGGATTCCCAACCACTGACATACAGTAACATCATGACGATTGTGCCGGGCCCAGGGGCTGTGCCCTCACCATCATCGTCGGGAGCTTGGCTTAAGTGATAGCAGAGCCTCGGCTGTCACTGTCAGGAGCATTGCCCTCACCATTCCCAGCTTTTTAACCCCTTAAATGTCATTATCAATAGAAATAACAGCATTTAGAAGGCTTGAGGAGGGAGAGGGCTCCCTCTCCTACGTGATCTGCATCGGGTGCCATCATACACTGGGAGATCCCCTGAGGTGCCATAACAGCCTGAGGACCCCATTTTACAAAGTACACCTCTCAGTGAACTCATCTAGGGGTGCAATGATCATATTAACACCATGGGTGTGTCACAGAATTTTATACCATTGGGCAGTGAAGAAAAAATAATTACATTTTTATCTCAAATATTTTGTTTAGCCCCAGATTTTACATTTTAAATGGGGTTAATGGATACAACTGGCCCCTAAAATGTGGCCCACAATTTCTGCTGAATGTGGAAATACCTCATATGTGACTGTACAGTACTGCTTAGCCACACGGCGACACTCGGGAAGGACGGAGCGCTATTTGACTGCTGGAGTATAGGTTTTCCTAGAATAGTTTGCGGACTCCATATACAGAGACCCTAAATGCTAAAAGAGCAGAATACCCCCCCTCAAGTGACCCCATTTTGTAAGTTATACCCCTGCCAAACATGTGGATGGTAAATCTGATGTAGGCACACACTGGAGCTCTGGAGGACGGGGGTGGGGGGTAGCATTAAAATTTCGGAGCACAGAATTTGCTATATTTCTTTTGGGGGCGAGGAGTTATTTCACTTTTCCAGTGCCCTTGTGCTACCAGTAACGTGGAAGCACCCTATATTTACATTGACAGATGAAACCAGGGGAGGAGTCCTGAGGAGATAATTTGCATATTCCCACTGCATTTTGGGATAAGTGAAGAGTCTCCGTGAGCTCAAAGAACACTGGATTTTGGCCGTTGGAGCTGAAAGGAGGACATCGGTAAACCGAATTTTGGAGCGTATTTCACTGTTTTCATAACACATTAACAATAAGAACATGGAAGAGTCCAGGAGCCATTTGGTGAGCTGCATATCCTGATACATGTTCACATACTTGCCAGGGAAAAGCCAAACTTCACATGCCAGAAATGCAAGCTTGTGTCCCTGTTGGAGGAAAAGTTGCGAAATCTAGAAGAGAGGTTAACTACCTTGAAAATCATTAAGGAAGGTGAAGAGTTCTTAGACAGAGGATAATTATCCCTTCATGATACAGGAAGAGAAGAAATTCGAACTGCACCTGATGAAACAGAGGAATGGAAGCATGTGACCCAGAGAAGCAGGAGTATCGAGAGGCAGTCAGCACCCATACTGCTCAGGAACCAGTACCAGGCTCTCACACAGGAGAACCATGAAGAAATACAGCAAGATAAGACTTTGCCCACAATGAATAACCTTGTAAGCCCTCAGAATCCTCCGGGATAGAGAAAGAAAATGTTGTGAAGGAAAAACGGAGAGTGGTGGTCATGGGGGATTCCCTGTTGAGAGGAACAGAGGCCGCTATCTGCAGACCAGACATAACCTCAAGAGAAATGTGCTGTCTTCCAGGAGCAAAAATTAAAGATGTGTCTGACAGGATATCAAGACTTTTCAGACCTACAGATCACTACCCATTCCTGCTAATACATGTGGGGACAAATGACCCTGCAAGAAAGGACCTGGAAACCATCTGCAGTGACTTTGAAGACTTAGGCAAGAAAGTGAAAGAATTGGGAGCGCAGGTGGTCTTCTCATCCATCCTCCCAGTGGATGGCCATGGAACAATGAGGTGGAATAAGATTCTACAGGTGAACAACTGGCTACGTCGATGGTGCTGTCAACAAGGATTTGGATTTCTGGATCACGGAATGAATTATCTATATGATGGACTACTTGCTAGAGATGGGGTGCCCCTTACGAAGACTGGAAAACATGTATTTGGAAGTCGCCTTGCTACACTCATCAGGAGAGCTTTAAACTAGATCAATGTGGGAAGGGAAGCAAAAGGCCAGAAAAAGCCATACAGCTGACAAATACTATTGAGATCTCTGCTATTGGAAGTGGAAAGGAAGAACAAAGACAAAAAAATCTAAGTAATAAAAATATGGGAGGAAGAGAAACCAATCACAAACTAAAATGTTTTTATACAAATGCACAAAGCATGGGCAACAAACAAGGAGAATTGGAACTACTAACGCAGGAAAAGAAATATGATGTCATTGGAATCACTGAAACTTGGTGGGACGATACACATGATTGGAATACAAGGCTAAAAGGATACAACTTATTTGCAAGAAGCAGACTTGATAAACGAGGAGGAGGTGTCGCATTGTATGTTAGAAAAGCGTATATCTGCAGAGAGATTGAAGCAGAGACTGGGAGTTCTGTGGAAAGTGTTTGGGTAAGAATACAAGGAGAGAACAACGGAAAGGACACCATTGTAGGCATTTACTACAGGCCACCTGGGCAAGCTGAAGATATGGATGAACTCTTTATGTATCAAATGACCAAGTTCTCCAAAAAATATGACGTAGTGGTCATGGGAGATTTCAACTATCCATACATTTGTTGGGAATCTCTCTCAAGTAAAACTAACAGGTCAAGCAAATTCTTATCCTCTCTTGCTGACAACTTTATCTTCCAAAAGGTAGGGGAGAAAACAAGGGGATCTGCTACTTTGGATCTAATCCTTATAAACAGGGAGGAAATGGTTGAGGAGATAAAAGTGGCTGGGACCCTAGGAAGCAGCGATCATGCTATTATAGAATTTTGGATAACTAGAGGAGGAAGACATGTGAAGACTCAAACTTCAAGGTTAGATTTTAAGTAGGCAGATTTTAAGAGACTCAGAAAAAGAATAGGAGGGATCCAATGGCTGGATGTCCTTAAGGACAAAAATGTCCAGGAAGGATGGGAAATTTTTAAAAATGAGATTCTCAAAGCACAATCGTTAACAATCCCGAAAAGTAGGAAGAATGGGAAGCATTTAAGGAAACCAGGATGGATGAACACAGAACTTAAACACATGCTTAAAAGAAAGAAAGAAATGTTTATCAAATGCAAAGAAGGAGTCATATCTAAAGAAGATTATAATGCAGTCTGCAGATCCTGCAGGGCACGTATCAGGTCAGCTAAAGCTGACAATGAATTAAGGCTTGCAAGAGATGTCAAAAGCAATAAAAAAGGATTTTGAGGGTATGTCAAAAGTAAAAGAAAAGTCAATGATGCTATAGGATTTTTACAGGATGAAAATGGTGAAATGGTAAGAAAGGATGTTGAGAAGGCCGAACTTTTTAATTCCTATTTTGCATCTGTTTTCTCTCAGAAAGAAAATGGAACATCAACTGATCTTCACTGTCCTATTAAAGGAATTGAAGAATCCAGGTTATCTGTAAACAGAAAGATTGTGAGGGAATATTTAGCTAACATAAATGAGTTCAAGTCTCCAGGTCCAGATGAATTAAACCCCAGAGTACTGAAGGAGATCGTAGAAGAAATTTTAGAACAACTCTCCATAATCTTTGAAAATTCTTGGAGAACAGGAGAAATCCCAGAAGACTGGAGAAGAGCAAATGTTGTTCCTATCTTCAAAAAGGGGAAGAAAGTGGACCCAGGGAACTATAGGCCGGTGAGTCTGACTGCTATACCAGGAAAGATCTTTGAACAAATTATTAAACAACATGTATGTAAGTACCTGGATAAGAATGAAGTGATTAACCAGAGTCAGCATGGGTTTGTAACTAACAAATCAAGTCAGACTAACTTAATTTCCTTCTATGACAGAATCACTGACTGGGTGGATCAGGGAAATTGTTAAGGGGACGGTTGCAAACAACTTTTATTCAATAATGGAAAGCAACCTTACACAGGGTCCGCGATGCAGCCTGGTGGACTGCGGCCAAACACCTTCCGGGTGAGAAGGTAAAACAACCAACTTAAATAACAATCCCTTCCGTGTTACTGCACACCGGAACGGGAATAGGGATTCGCACTATCTCCGTTAACAGCACGAGAGATGTGCGATAAATAATATATCTGTAGCCCTGTTAACTGCACAGGGACTACACAGCAGACGCTAGGATGCGTGTGTGACTCACGTCGGCGAATATGTGCTCCCAGCCGGCGTGCTACCGCACTGAGGAGTATCTCTCCACGTGGCTTACAGGCGGTGCTGGGAATAGGGTGTCTGCAGACTGCTCGGGGTGTATGGCGACCCCTTTGTCGGAGCCAGACTGTCAGATGAAGCTACCTGCCTATTTCATCTAAGCCTGCCTATTTCCACTAAACCTGCCTGCCAGAAACTAAAGCACACCTGGAGCCCAAAAGACCAAGCGTCCACACAACACCATCACAGCTCAATGATCAGAGCGCGCCGCCATGTTTATGGGCGGGCTATTTAAAGATTAAGCCCTGCCCACCGTCGCACTATTGGTGACGTCACCCGCAACCAATCAGGCGGCGCCAGGTCACCGGATCAGCTGACTCCCAAACCACCAATCACGGTCCACCATGTCACAGGCATGCTCAGTGCAGAGAATCCTGGACTTAAGCTTTAGCAGCCCTGTTTCCCTCCGCAACCTATCCTTCATGTTGCTAGGAACAAAGACCCAAGAGACAACCTGTACATCTCGTGCACCAGCTAGGCGTTGGGACTGATGATGATGTTGAGCAGCATCATCCCTGGCTGGACTGGAATGGGAGACTACAGAATCCACTGATGGTTCTGAACCTATTTCAAATCTAGCAAACACCTGACGCCTAACAGAAATGCCGTAGATATAGTATATCTTGACTTCAGCAAAGTATTTGACAAAGTATCTCACACCATCCTTATTGAAAAAATGACCAAGTATTGAAAGGACAAGGCAACTGTTAGGTGGATTCATAACTGGCTTAGTGATCGGACTCAACGGGTGGTCGTAAATGGCTTCACATCCAGCTGGATGAATGTCTGAAGTGGGGTACCACGGGGCTCTGTCCTGGGACCTGTATTGTTCAACATCTTTATCAATGATTTAGATGAAGGAATTGAGGGTAAACTGATTAAATTTTCTGATGACACAAATCTAGGAAGTATAGCTAACACTAGAGAAGAGAGAGACAGGATTCAAAAAGACCTAAATAAACTGGAGCAGTGGGCAGCAAGTAACAGAATGTTTTTTAACAGGGAAAAATTCAAAGTACTACATCTGGGCAATAAAAATGAAAAAAGCATGTACAAAATGGGAGGAATAGAGCTAAGCAACAGTACATGTGAAAAATACTTAGTTATACTAATAGATCATAGACTGAACATGAGTAAACAGTGTGATGCAGCAGCTAAAAAAGACAAATACAATTCTGGGATGTTTTAACAGAAGCATACAATCTAGATCATGTGAAGTCATTATCGGACTTTACTCCTCCTTGTTCAGACCTCATCTGGTATACTGTGTCCAGTTTTGGGCACCACATTTTAAAAAAGACATCGACAAACTGGAGCAAGTTCAGAGAAGAGCGACCAGAATGGTGACCGGTCTGCAACCATGTCCTATGAGGAACGGTTGCAGGATTTGGGAATGTTTAGCTTGCAAAAAAGAAGACTGAGAGGAGACTTAATAGCTGTCTACAAATATGTCAAGGGCTGTCACATTGTAGAAGGATCATCTTTATTCTCATTTGCACAAGAAGCAATGGGATGAAACTGAATGGGAGGAGACACAGATTAGATATTAGAAAAAACTTTTTGACAGTTAGGATGATCAACGAGTGGAACAGGCTGCCACGAGAGGTGGTGAGTTCTCCTTCAATGGACGTCTTCAAGCAGAGGCTGGACAGACATCTGTCTGAGATGATTTAGTGAATCCTGCTTTGAGCTGGGGGTTGGACCAGATGAGCCAGGAGGTCCCTTCCAACTCTACAATTGTATGATTCTATGAATCTGAGTATTTTGTTTGTTTTATGGATAGATTTGAAGCTTTTATTGGGAACATTTTACATAACATTTTGGATCATATTTATCCGGTGCTCTATGCTGAGCACTTATTTTGAAGTTTCCATTGAAATCTCTGGGTGACGTGATTCAGGTGACACCCCCCAGTGGATCCATTCATTATAATGAGGCAGCAGAGTTACTCTTCTGGGCTCCATCTTACCTCTGTTCAGCGTCGTCCTACTTTTCAGAGGTGTCCAAAACTGCGGCCGATCGCGCATTTATGCACACCTAAAAAGACGGACAATACCGACTCACAGGCCAGACAGCGTCCAGTGTTGCCATCTGCCTTGTTTTAGGGAATCGTCCTCTGGGACAGTCATGTAAGGGCTTGTTTTTTGCGGGACGATTTGACGTTTTTATTGGTACCATTTTTGGTCACATGTCATTTTTTGATTGCTTTCTATTCTAAATTTGGGGAGGGAAAATAAACAAAAACTGGCAATTCAGGAATTGTGTTTTTTTTTGTTTTTTTTTATGCCGTTCCGCGTGTGGTAAAATTGATAAGGCAGAGTTATTCTTCAGCTCTGTACGTTTACAGCGGTACCACATTAATAGCGTTTTTATACAAAAAATATATATATATTTTGCATCGCTTTATTCTGAGAGCTATAATTTTTTTATCTTTCCACTGATGGGGCTGTATGGCGGCTTGTTTCTTGTGGGACAAGATGACGTTTTCAGCGGTACTAATTTTATATATATTTGTTTTTTTTATCGTGTTTCATTCCCCTTTTTTTCCCAGTGGCATGATGATAAAGCATCGTTAGCCTCGTTTTTTTAAGTTTTTTTTGTGCGGCGTTCACTGAAGGGGTTAACTAGTGTGACACTTTTATAGGTCGGGTTGTTCCAGACTCGGCAATACCAAATATGTGTACTTTTTTTTATTTTATTTATTTTTTACATAAAAATGTGTATTTATTAGTGAATATTTTTTTAAAATTATTATTATTTATTTAATTTTTTTTACATATTTTTACACATTTTTTGCCATTTATTTTTTACTTTTTACTTAGTCCCTTTATGGGACCTTCACTTGTTTCTCTTTGATCACAGATATAATGTATTGCAATGTACTAGATTGCAGTGCATTCATTATACCTTTAGTGAAAGCTCCTGAGCCCATGCTGTGAGCATGGTTTCAGCAGCTTTCCGTAGCTTGGTGACCCGGGGGTCGTCATGACGACCCCTGGTCACCATGGCAATGATTGGGCCCCACGACATCGCAGGGCCACCGATCTGTCAGCGGATTTAACAGCCAGGGATGGTGCTGACACGGCTACTAGCTGTTTAGTGCCGGAGCTCAGCCACTGGTGGTGCTGAACTCCGGCACTGATCGGGCTGGAGACGCTGATATTTCAGCATCTTCTGCACGATCATGCTGAGATCGGTCAGTCAGATTGACTGACCGATCGCAGCGATCTAGGTGTGCGGACCGACCATATGGCTCCCTGCACCCCATCTTGTGCTGCTCAGCTGTCACAGATAGCTGTCCACACGTATCTGTCACTGCGTGTTTACACGCTGTGACAGTTTAAAGCCATAACGGACACTGCACGGCAAGGAGCATTAACTTACACCTGCTCATGCCGTGCAGTGTCAGTCATTGGGCGTTATGGGGTTAATACCGCTGTCAAGTGTGATGGTGACATGTAACAGACTTTAACATAATGGCCATCAGTTCTAATGAACATGGGGCCACCGTGCAGTATGAATGCACATTGACGAAGGGTTACCTTGACTGCCGGATGACCACTTTAAAAAAATATATATATGGCTCTCAGAATATGGTGACAAAAGCCAAATTGTTTTTGTAAATGTTTTTATTTTATTTTTAATTAGTAAATCATGAATAGAAATATATAGATTTGGGATCCCGTAACCATACTGACCCATAGAGCAAAGGTAACAGATCACCACCTGATTACCACAAAGTAAGCGGCGCTAGTACAAAACCTTGAAAAAGAAAATGTGGAATTACAGTTTTTTTCCTCACCGTTTCCACTTATTTCATAGAATAAGTGGTGTTCTGCAAAAAACAAGCCCTCTTGCGGCTATGTCGAAATATTAGAAAGGTTATGGTTCTTGTTACAAGGAGAGGAAAAACTAAGTTACAATATCCTGGGGAAAAGCTCTGTGTCTGCCTCCTGAAAACCTCCAGCTCAGGGTTTGTTACCCGACCGACGACATGTTTAACAGATTCCTTTGACTAAACCACCCTTCACATGTCCATATAATACCGGTACTGGAAAAATGGTACCGGTGTCATAAGTATTTTGGATCAGTGTGTCATCCGTGTGCCATCAGTGTTCCATCCGTGTGCAATTCATTTTTTTTCCACCATGACTTAAATATCAATTCCAAAGCTTCTCCTATACTTTGCAGTGTTAAACATGTACAGCACACGGTTGTCACAAGGATGTTTCACACGGAGCCAGAAATGTGTTTTGGCCCTTGTAATCCATGCGGACGGGTCTCATGCAAAGATCTCCATAGATTATGATAGGTATGTGTGCATACGTGTCTTCAATGCATGTGAAAGCGAATGCCACACGTGCTGAAAACATGTACATGTGAAGGAAGCTTTACACACTGTGTGAACAAGTATGAAAAGTCACCTCTTAATCATTGAATTAAGGTTTTCTCTTTTGGTTCATTGCCATGGGTATAAAATCCAGCATCTAAGCATGTAGTCTGCCTGTGCGAACAGTTGTGATAAAATGGCTTGTTCTAAAGAGCTCCCTGAATTCAGCATCTTGCTGTCATATGTTGTCACAAGTCAGTTCATGAAAGTTCAAATAAGACATGGCTGGGTGAGTTTGGTGTGGAAGAACATGACTGACCCTTCAAGAGACCTAACCTCAACTCCATCAGATAGATACCTTTTGGATTAACCAGAGATTACAAGCCAGGTCCCCTTGTCCAACATCAGTGTCTGACCTGATAACTGCTCTTCTGGAAGAATGGACAACAAATTGCACAGAAATATCCCCCAATTTTTTTTTTTAGAGTGGAAGCTTTATTAGCTGCAAAGGGAGATCAACTCCATGTTAATGACCCTGGATTTAAAAAGGAATGTCATAAAATTTCCTCCAGGAGTAATGTGTATGTGTCCCAATAATTTTATCCCTACAGTGTGTAATAGGTTCTGCTTCTTCCATGGTGAGAGGTGGAGACTGCTTCTCTGATGATGTGTAAATCTGGAGGTGAATGAGAATCATAATCAGTTTTGTTATATATTTTAGGAAGGACGTCCAGAATAAGAGGCAGAAAGCGTCCGATTATTGAGGACGACAGTGAGGAGGAGGTGCAGCCAACGTAAGCACTAAATACGACTATCATTCGTTACATTGTATTGTAAGGCTATGTTCACATGTCTGGTAGTTATACCTGTTTTTGGATTTGTTAGGGGTGATAAAAAATGAAAAGATACAATGCAAAATTAGTTCATTCAAATAAGGACGGGAATGTCTTAAATTGTTTTCTTTTTTACTGCAATCTGTTTTTTAGCATGATCATGTGACGATTTGCCATGAGCGTTACCCGTTGGCCATCGCTCATAGCAGATGATCATTTTAACCATGTGTAGCACAAGTGATCGGATGAAAGCACCTTCAAGTCTTCTAAGGAAACTATTAAGGCCAGAAAAAAGTAAAAAAAAAAAATGTTGTTTTTTTTTAAAATATAAACGTTCAAATCACCCCCCTTTTGCCCCATTCAAAATAAATGAATAATAAAACTAAAATATACATATATTGCTGCATTCTGAATCGCCCGATCTATCAAGATATAAAAAGAATTAATCCAAATGGTAAACTGTGTAACGAGAAAAAAAATCAAAACACCAGAATTAAGTTTTTTTGGTCGCTGCAACATCGCAATAAAACGCAATCACAAGCGATTAAAACATTATATCTACCTAAAAATATTATCAATAAAACCTTCAGCTCAGCGTGCGAAAAATAAGCCCTCACCCAGCCCCAGATCCTGAAAAAGGGAGACGCTACGGGTCTCGGAATATGGCGCCATTATAATTTTTTTTACAAACTTTAGAATTTATTTCACCACTTTAAAAAAAATAACCTATTCATGTTTGGTATCTGCAAACTCATAATGACCTGGAGAATCATAATTGCAGGTCAGTTTTAGCATTTAGTGAACATGGTAAAAAAAAAAAACAACCAAGAGACAAGTGTAGAATTATACTTTTTTTTGCAATTTTGACGCACTTTTGAATTTTTTCCTTTTTCTCCAGTACACGACATTGTAAAACCAATGATGTCGTTCAAAATTACAATTCGTCCCAGAAAAAATAAACCATCACAGGGACATATTAAAAAATAAAAAAGTTATGCCTCTGGGAAAAAGGGGAGCGAAAAACGGAAAATCCCAAGGTCGTGAAAGGGTTAAAGGACAGAAATCCTCAGCTATAGTGATTGAACAGTACTACCACATACCACCATAGCATTACTGAATCTCTCTATACCATGTGTGGTTAATACCGTAACTAATACTGCCATATAGTTACTAAATTATACTTTTATAACATGATTTTAGAACCACCATACTGTAACTGAAAAACAGCATCATATTGTGACTTTATCACTTGGGGTCTGAGCTGTTTTGATGCCCAGCGATCAAAAAGTTATTTAATTCTAAATGCCCTCAGACTCATGAGATAGAAGTTGGCTAAACCCGGTGATTTTGGCTTGAATCGGTTAGCTTCCTAACGTCTGTGGGGACAGGCCTGATTCTAGCTTTTTTTTTTGGTGCCCAAGGCGAAAATTCAAGTGGCACCCCTCCCAGCAGTTCATGGTATACCTGCAGTGAATAAACACAATCCCATCATTATTTTTTAGGTTTTGCTTTTAAGATATTCATTATGTGGTAAAAGTGACGTGTGAACATGATTCTTTAGGTCTTTGTGATTACAGTAATCCCAAACTTTCAGAGATTCTTATTTTTGTTAAAAAAAACAACATTTAGCTTGTGATGCTCTTTTAAGGACCTGTTAGAACAATAAAAATATATCTATGAAGCTATGTGAGGGCTGTTTTTTGCATAGTAAGTTGAAATATTTTTTGCTATCAATTCAGGGTGCATACATTTGGATGGCTTTTTGCTGTAAGAGGTGTGGTGACAAAAAAAAGTAGTTCTTCTATTTTTTTTTCTCTTTACTGCATATGTTAGTTCTTTTTATATTTTGATAGATCAGACTTTTAAGGATGTGGACATACCAAATTTTTTTTAATTGTTTAATTTTTTTTTAATGAGGGAAGACCGCACCAGATCCATGATCATTAAATGAATACATCACCAGAACATTCCATCAGTACATGAATGGCACCAGCATCCTCATCAGTACTTAGATACAGCACCAAAACAACCATTAATACACTAATTCATTATTAAAACCATAATCGGTAATTGAATATAGCACTGGGACCATCATTATTAATTGAATACATCGCCAGAACCACCAACTGCACATGAATACAGTGAAGAGCAAAAGAGTATCAATCTTTTGAACTTTTGACTTTCAGGCTCCATATCTCACCATCCACTACTTATTTTATTGTGAGACTACCCTCATTTTATAGACAATCATCTTGTCTATCTCATATATAAACTTGAGTTGCAACTATTTGGCATATGATTAATTATGCAGATTCTTGTCATGTCACTGCACTGTTACTGTTTTGCTCCTAAAAATCTAAATACAATTTTTTATTATTTTATTAGTATTTTGTAAATCCACCTTTGGCTTTCAACACTGCCTGAATCCTTCTGGGCATGCTCTCGATCAGATTCAAACATGTCTTGACCGACATCTAATTCCGGGTCTCTTTTACATGTTCCCAGTTGGTGCATGCTCTTCGACTCGCTTGGATATGTATATAGTTTTTTATTCCATTCTACCCACAAGTGTTAAATTGGATTAAGGTCTGAGGTCTGTGGGGGCCAATCCAGCACTTCGACTTCATTGTCATTGAACCATTTATTTGCCAATCTCAACATATGCTTTGGTTCGTTGTCCTACTGGAACACTATGTTGTCCTTTTCATACCGATGGTACTCGAGTGTACAAAGTAATTAGTCTTGTAGGATACTCACATATAGCTCAGCATTGAGACCACCATCGATTCTGGTAAAGTATCCAACGCCTTTAGCTGTGAAACAACCCCATATCATCAGGCTTCCTTCACCGAACTTGACAGTTCCTTCAATTTCTCCATCCTTTAGCCCCATTTTCCTTTGTTTCTTCCAGACCCATTTTCACCCATCATAGCCTAGTCTATTGACTTTTGTCCCATAGCTCCAAACCACCCGTTTCCTATCTTCTACAGTTCACTTTTCATACCTTTTTGCAAACTTGTGTCGACGCTTCTTATGATGATATTGAAGTCGATGCTTCTTCATCTTTTTTTGAGCTACCATTCAAGACTTGTGTAACATGCGTTACACGGTGCTTGCATAGACATCTGTGATCTCACTATTACGAAACTTACAAGTCACTCCAGCCTGTGATATTGGAAGCAGACTTTGCATCCGTAAGTATGGCAAAAGAGGTGACGGGGAATGCATGATTGGAGCAGTAGGCTGGTACTCAAAAGGAGTTGGATATGCTGGAGACCTTGAAATGGTCTGGGAAGAAGCGCTCCCTGAAGGACGATACATTGCATACCGCATAGACCGCTCTTATCTAGGAGCGTCATCTGAGGTATCAGTGAGGAAGTGGTGGGTGCTGCCTTTCATGGTAATTGTAGGGTCTTGTGATGGTGTAGGTGTCTATCTGCCCTTTTTGACACCCACCTGGTTAGGTAAAATGCAATATCCAAGTAGTTGTTGGTGAATTAAGACCCATAAGAACAATGAACATTTCTTCACTCCACATTTGCAAGTACAACTCCCTCTACCTTGATGGTTTTATCATTTAAAATAGTATTTTTCTTTTCACTTTGACTCTTAACACAGACCTTGATTTGTATGTTTCTACAGAAAGAAATTCACAAGAAATGAGGAAACCCCTCCGTCGTCTTTTGTGGCTTTTGAAAGCGACGTTTTGTGAGTAATTTTGACAACATATAATAAGTTCAAGTTAAACTTCACTTAAAAGCTATGTTCACACATGTTGTGTTTTTTTTAGCATTTTTTGCTGCAGATTTTTATGCAAATTTTCAGCTGTGTTTTGCAGTACCTACCAGCAAAGTCTATGAGAAACCAGAATTGTCTGTTCACACATCATGCTTTTTTGTTGTTGCGTATTTTGTGCCTTGGTTGGGTTTTTGGAAAATAGAGCATGTCACTTTCAGCATTTTTGTCAGTGTTTTTTCACCCATGGGAAATAATGGGTGGTTGTAAAGGGAAGTGTTCCAGGTTGTACATGTATATACGTATCTGCATGCTAGCCATGCTTGCAGATAAGTATACATGTATATATTGGCCCCACATCTCCCCATGTGTTTCAGTCTGTTTGCTGCTGGGGGAGGTTTCAATAGAATGTCCAGCCATGTGCTAAAACAGGTTTTGCGAGTATGGTTGGACATGAACAAAGATCTTAGCCAGTGGGCAGGGAATAATACATCATTTCCTGTGACATGAAGCTGGACACTGGCTGGACTTAAAACCCCAGAATGCACATGTGCTAAGGCCCCTTAGACTCTTGAAGATGGACATAACAACACATGGCTGAGTATCTCTCTTTCCCTGTAACTTCTTTACTTACTAGCCCTACATACCCTGTACTAACCCTCCTAGATATTGATAGATATATATAGGCAAAGTTGGTATAGTTGGGTGGGCCGATATTGCATGAGTGATTAGCAAACGTGGGTGGAAAATATATTAGGTAATTGGGAATTGTGAATCCGTTTTGTGTACTGTGTTAGTGTGATACATAGTAGTATATTAACTGTAGACTTTTGTGTAATAAATACCTTTTATTAGCACACGATTTTGTCTCAGTTGGTATATACTATAAGGCCCAGATAACATTAGTGGAAATTAATTATTAATAGTCAAGTTTGATGTTAATAGTGAGGCTGAGTTCACACGATGCGTTTTTCATGCGTTTCCGCGGCGTTTTTGCAGTTGCGTAAACACCGCGGAAACGCATGAAAAACGCATGGTAGAAGGGCAGCAATGTTCCCCAATTGAAATACGCATGTGCTGTGCCCATGATGCGGATTTTTCCGCAGCGTAAATGCTGCGGTCAAAAATCCGCAGCATGTCAATTAATTTTGCGGAAACGCTGCTCTTTTGCCGCCATTGACTTGCATTAGACCGCATGGAATCCGCATCACTGTATATGTTGATGCGCTTTTCATGCGGTCTAATGTGCGGATGGTATCCGGGTGTGGAGGAGAGGACTCTCATCCAGACCCAGGTACCATTAAAAAAAAAAAGAATAAAATAAAAAATATATATATTCTCACCTTCTGACGGCCCGCGCTGCGTCCTGCCGGCTTCCCGCGCACTTCGCGGTTGAATGAAGGACCTTCGCTGACGTCAGAGTCATGTGACGGGTCACGTGACGCTGACGTCGGAAGGTCCTAAAGTCTTCACTGCCGGCATCCGGAACCGATGAAGCAGGACACCGGGGGCCATCAGAGTGTAAAGTATATATTTGTTTTTTATTTTTTGACATTCACACACTATATAAATCCATGCCGGTTGCATGGATTTATATAGTGTGAAGTTGACAAGCACTTTCCAAGTGATGCTAAAATCGCTTGGGAAGCACTTGTCAACCCGCATGCGGAAATGAAAGTGAAGACCGCTTCATTTCCGCATGTCCCTGGCAGGAAACCACATGTACAATCCGCATGCTTTTTTTCCTGCCAGAAAGATGCAGAAACGCTCAGGAAAAAATCCTGAGCATTTCTGCATAGTGTGCACATAGCCTTAATATCGGACCTCAGTAGAGGTGTAGGAGAGTGCCCCCATTAATTACTGATATTTTGGAGGAAAATCACGTCATTATACAGTGATGAATAAAACGCTAAAAAAATGCACCAAAATTTGCAGCAGCGTTTTTGATGGTGAAATAGAATGGGGTTCTTTTTTAACAGAACTTTATGTACATGCATAAATAGAGACAGGACAGTGAAAAAAATCGCTGAAAAAACTCACAAAAAATGCATCAAAAAACGCAGCAAAACGTTTTTGACGCAGCTGATTTCCTGCCAGAGATTGTGTTTTGATGCAGTTTTCTGAAGCTGAAAAACACAACATGTGTGAACACAGCCAAAGTAAAACTTAACCGGTTCCCGACCGCCCACTGTAGATAAACGTCCGCGCTGCCTGGACTCTGTGCAGCGCCGACGTTTAAAAACGGTGGGTGGTCGCGCAGCGCTCAGGACCCCCAGGGTCCTGCAAGCACTGCGATTCCGGTGCAGAGCGTTAGCTCTGACAGGGAACATCATCAGGCCCTGATTAGATCAGGTCCCGGTGATGTTAACCCTTTGCTGTCTTCTATATGCTGCGATCTATAGTGATCGCGGCAAATAGGAGACAGCAGGAGGAGAGGGGGTCGTCTTACCTCCGAAGACCTCCGTTTCCTTTCAGGGCCTGGGGTTGCTATGGCAGCTGGAGGTCACATGACCGCCTCCAGCTCTGCCATATATGGTGTCCTGTCTGGCTCAGCCTGCAAGCTGAGCCAGAGAGGAGACTGACTGAAACAGTCAGTGAAGATCTCATGTAATGTAATACATGTCTATTACATTACATGAGATCAGTGATCAGAAAAATAAAAATTAATGTCCCATACAGGGACTAAGTAAAAATGTAAAAAAAAAGTAAAAAAAAAGTTTTAAAACTATTAAAAAAAAATCACAAAATAAATAAAAATAAATAAATAAAATATTAAACCAATAAATCCATATATTTTTACAAAACCAAAAAAAGTACACATATTTGGTATCGCCGCGTCCGAAACAACCCGAGCTATAAAACTGTCACACTAATTAACTCCTTCTGTGCATACCGTAATAAAAATAAATAAAAAAACGGAGCAAAAAAATATGCTTTTTCATCATATCGCCAAACAAAAAGTGGAAAAAAATGCGATCAAAAAGCAGAATAGAAATAAAAATGGTACCACTGAAAACGTCATAAAAAAAAGCCGCCATACAGCTCCATCAGACGAAAAATAAAAAAGTTATAGCGCTCAGAATAAAGCAATGCAAAAAAATTTTTTTTTTTCTATAAAATTGTTTTATTGTGTAAAAGTGCCAAAACATTAAAAAAAATACAGTAAGTGTAGTATCGCTGTAAACGTACTGACCCGAAGAATAACGCTGCCTGATCACTTTTACCACACGCAGAACGGCATAGAAAAAAACTCAAAAAACAATTCCTGAAGTGTTTGTTTTTGTTAATTTTACCTCCCAAAAAACAGAATAGAAAGCGATCAAAAAATGTCACGTACCCAAAAATGGTACCAATAAAAATGTCAACTCGTCCCGCAAAAAACAAGCCGTCACATGACTCTGTCGGCCGAAATCTGGAAAAATTATAGCTCTCAAAATATGGTGATGCAAAAACTAGATTTTGCAAAAAAAGCGTATTTTAGTGTGTGACAGCTGTCAGTCATAAAAACCCGATATAAATCTGGTATCTCTGTAATCGCACCGACCCGAAGAATAAAGTAATCTAATCAGTTATATCACACTAGGAACGGCGTAAAAAATAAATTAAACCAATTCTTCACCTGCTACTGATTTGTTTATTATGTCTCCCAAAGATCCCAGTAAGGCTCTGCTCATATTTATCCTGTGCTCTGCGCTGAGCACTTACACCAGAGTTTCCGTGTAAATCTCTGAAATACGTGATTCAGCCGGAACCCATGATGGAAGATTCCCTGTAATGAGGCAGATATAGGCACTGTGGACGCCGTCTAGCCTGGGATCCCACGGTGTCATTTGTTTTAGGCATGCATAAAAGTGCGGTTGGCCACAGTTTTGTGCACTTCTGAAAAAAAGGACACCGCTAAACAGAGGCCAGACGGAGTAGAGAGTAACTCTGCTGCCTCATTATAGTGAATGGATCCTGCAGGGGTTTCATCTGAATTACATCACTTGGAAATTTAGATGGAAACCCCGATGTAAGTGCTCAGCCTAGAGCGCCGGATAAATGTTACGTAAAATGTTCCCAATAAAAGCTTCAACTCAGTCCTCAAAAAAAGCTAGTCCCCACTCAGGTCCGTCATCTGTTAAAAATATAAGGGACTTCCAAGTTACTGGTAGCAGAAAGGCTCTGGAAAAGCAAAATGACCCTTGCCCCCCAAAAGAAATTCAGAAAATTTTGTGCTCCCAAATCCAAATGCCTATTCTACAATAATTTGTTCTCCAATTGTCAAATAGCACTCCGTACCCCCCAGATCTCACCGTATGGCTAAGTGGTACGATACAGCCACATATGGGGTATTGCCACTTTTAGAAGAAATTGTGTGACACATTTCGGCACCATTTTTACCCATTGCCCTGTGTGAAAATGTAAAATCTGAGGGTAAAACATTTTTTTGTGGTAAAAATATAATTATGCTTTTTTCACTGCCCAATGGTATAAATTTAAAAATTAAAAAATACTCACTACTTCCCTAGATGAATTCCTTGAGAGGTGTAGTTTACAAAATGGGGTCACTTGTGGGGGTTTCTGCTGTTTTGACATGTCAGCGACTCTTCAAATGTGACATGGTGTCTGCTGCCTATCCCAGCCAACATAGCGCTCCTTTCTCTTCCGAACCCTGCAGTACACCAAAGCAGTGGTTTTCCCCCACATATGGGGTATCGGCGTACTCAGGAGAAATTGTACAACAAATTTCATGGTGCAATTTATCCTGTTACCCTTATGATAATGCAAAATTAGGGAATGAAAAACATTTTTTATGGGAAAAATGTGAAAATTTTATTTTTACGGCTCAATATTATAAACTTCTGTGAAGCAGCTGGGGGTGCAAGGTGCTCACCACACATCTAGATAAGTTCCCTAAGGGGTCTAGTTTCCAAAATGGTGGCACTTGTGGGGGGTTTCCACTGTTTAGGCACATTAGGGGCTCCCCAAATGTGACATGGCGTCCGCTAATTATTCAAACAAATTTTACATTCAAAAAGTCAAATGGCGCTCCTTCCCTTTCAAACCCTGCCATGTGCCCAAACAGTAATTTGCCTCCACATATGGGGTATCGGCGTGTTCAGGAGAAATTGCACAACAAATTTCATGGTGCAACTTATCCTGTTACCCTTATGATAATACAAAATTAGGGAATGAAAAACATTTTTTGAGGGAAAAATGTGAAAATTTTATTTTTACGGCTCAATATTATAAACTTCTGTGAAGCAGCTGGGGGTGCAAGGTGCTCACCTCACATCTAGATAAGTTCCCTAAGGGGTCTAGTTTCCAAAATGGTGGCACTTGTGGGGGGTTTCCACTGTTTAGGCACATTAGGGGTTCCCCAAATGCGACATGGCGTCTGCTAATTATTCAAACAAATTTTACATTCAAAAAGTCAAATGGCGCTCCTTCCCTTTCAAACCCTACCATGCGCCCAAACAGTAATTTGCCTCCACATATGGGGTATCAGCGTGTTCAGGAGAAATTGCACAACAAATTTCATGGTGCAATTTATCCTATTACCCTTATGATAATGCAAAATTAAGGGATGAAAAACAGTTTTGTGGGAAAAATGTGAAAATTTTATTTTTACAGCTCAATATTATAAACTTCTGTGAAGCACCTTGGGGTTCAAGGTGCTCACCACACATCTAGATAAGTTCCCTAAGGGGTCTAGTTTCCAAAATGGTGTCACTTGTGGGGGTTTAGGTACATCAGGAGCTCTCCAAACGCAACATGGCGTCTGCTAATTATTCAGACAAATTTTACATTCAAAAAGTCTAATGGCGCTCCTTCCCTTCCGAACCCTGCAGTGCGCCCAAACAGTGATTTTCCCTCACATATGGGGTATCAGCACGCTCAAGAGAAATTGCACAAAAAAATTTGGGGTCCATTTTTTTCCTGTTACCCCTGTGAATATAAAAAAAATTGGGTCTAAAGTAACATTTTTGTGAAAAAAGTTAAATGTTAATTTTTTTCTTCCACATTCCAAAAATTCCTGTGAAGCATCTGAAGGGTTAATAAAGTTCTTGAATGTGGTTTTGAGCACCTTGAGGGGTGCAGTTTTTAGAATGTTGTTACTTTTGGGTATTTTCTGTCATAAAGACCCCTCAAAGTGACTTCAAATATGATGTGGTCCCTAAAATAATGTTTTTGTAAATTTTGTTGGAAAAATGAGAAATCGCTGGTCAACTTTTAACCCTTATAGCTCCCTAACAAAAAAAAATTTTGGTTCCAAAATTGTGCTGATGTAAAGTAGACATGTGGGAAATGTTATTTATTAACTATTTTGTGTGACATATCTCTCTGATTTAAGGGCATGAAAATTCAAAGTTTGAAAATTTCAAAATTTTCGCCAAATTTCCGATTTTTTCACAAATAAACACAAGTTATATCGAAGAAATTTTACCACTATCATGAAGTACAATATGTCATGAAAAAAACAATCTCAGAGTCAGGGGAATACATTGAAGCGTTCCAGAGTAATTACTTCATAAACTGGCAGTGGTCAGAATTGAAAAAATTGGCCTGGTCACGAAGGCAAAAACAGGCTCTGGTGCGAAGTGGTTAATAGTGCTGCGGTGTACAGAAACAGTTCCAGAATTTTGGGCTGAGGCCCTCCAGTCTTCCTCTATAGAGAGGGGAAATATGTGTGAAGGTACCCCAGGAGGGCTCCAAATGTGTGGGTAAAATATATATCCCTCGGGGGGGGAAATTGAAAAAAAGTTTAAAAAAATTTTTTTTGTGGACTTAGAAAATTTTCACACATGTGTCAGACTTCCAGAGAGGGGAGCATGTCAGTGCGCGCATCCGATTTCAGTTCCAGAGCGATTCATCCGATGAGTCCTTCATACTTAGTCGTTTTTGCAAAATTTTTGACTTTTTTGAAAATTTCACTTTTCTGTGAAAATCTCCGCTAAATGAGGTTATACTATGTTAGAGGCCATCCCAGGAGGGCTCCAAATGTGTGGGTAAAATATATATCCCACAGGGGGAAAATTGAAAAAAAGTCGAAAAAAAATTTTTTTTTGAGGACTTAGAAAATTTGCACACGTGTCAGATTTCCAGAGAGGGGAGCATGTCAGTGCGCGCATCTGATTTCAGTTCCAGAGCGATTCATCCGATGAGTCCTTCATACTTAGTCGTTTTTGGCAAAATTTCTGACTTTTTGAAAATTTCACCTTTTTGTGAAAACTTCCACAAAATGAGGTTATACTATGTTAGAAGGCATCCCAGGAGAGCTCCAAATGTGTGGGTAAAATATGTATCCCACAGGGGGAAAATTGAAAAAAAAGTTGTAAAAAATTTTTTTTGTGGACTTAGAAAATTTTCACACATGTGTCAGACTTCCAGAGAGGGGAGCATGTCAGTGCGCGCATCCGATTTCAGTTCCAGAGCGATTCATCCGATGAGTCCTTCATACTTAGTCGTTTTTGTCAAAATTTTTGACTTTTTGAAAATTTCACTTTTTTGTGAAAACTTCCACAAAATGAGGTTATACTATGTTAGAAGGCATCCCAGGAGAGCTCCAAATGTGTGGGTAAAATATATATCCCACAGGGGGAAAATTGAAAAAAAGTTGAAAAAAATTTTTTTTGTGGACTTACAAAATTTTCACACATGTGTCAGACTTCCAGAGAGGGGAGCATGTGAGTAAGCGCATCCGATTTCAGTTCCAGAGCGATTCGCGCAATGAGTCCTTCATACTTAGTCGTTTTTGGCAAAATTTCTGACTTTTTGCAAATTTCACTTTTTTGTGAAAACTTCCACAAAATGAGGTTATACTATGTTAGAGGGCATCCCAGGAGGGCTCCAAATGTGTGGGTAAAATATATATCCCACGTGGGGAAAATTGAAAAAAAGTTGAAAAAATTTTTTTTTGTTGACTTAGAAAATTTTCACACATGTGTCAGACTTCCAGAGAGGCGAGCATGTAAGTAAGCGCATCCGATTTCAGTTCCAGAGCGATTCATCCGATGAGTCCTTCATACTTAGTAGTTTTTGCAAAATTTTGGACTTTTTTGAAAATTTCTCTTTTTTGTGAAAACTTCCACAAAATGAGGTTATACTATGTTAGAGGGCATCCCAGGAGAGCTCCAAATGTGTGGGTAAAATATATATCCCACAGGGGGAAAATTGAAAAAAAGTTGTAAAAAAAATTTTTTGTGGACTTAGAAAATTTTCACACATTTGTCAGACTTCCAGAGAGGGGAGCATGTCAGTGCGCGCATCCGATTTCAGTTGCAGAGCGATTCATCCGATGAGTCCTTCATACTTAGTCGTTTTTGTCAAAATTTCTGACTTTTTGAAAATTTCACAATTTTGTGAAAACTTCCACAAAATGAGGTTATAATATGTTAGAGGGCATCCCAGGAGAGCTCCAAATGTGTGGGTAAAATATATATCCCACAGGGGGAAAATTGAAAAAAAGTTGAAAAAAATTTTTTTGTGGACTTAGAAAATTTTTCAACTTGTGTCAGACTTCCAGAGAGGGGAAAATGTGAGTGAGCGCATCCGATTTCAGTTCCAGAGCGATTCGCCCGATGAGTCCTTCATACTTAGTCGTTTTCAGAAGTCACAATTTTGACTTCCAGGACCCGCAAAACGTTAGTAAATTGAGCCCGCTCCCCAGTTCCAAGCGTTTTGAGGTGTCCCTGGTTGCAGTAATGCAGCCTGCCCACTAGATGTCGCAAAAGAGACAAAAAGTGAAAAAGAACCAGAATGAGGAAATTCCAGGGAGCCGAATCCGCCTGACAGTTCCAGGCGATCGGGTACTTTTTGGAATGCGTCCCTAAAGTGGGTATAGGGTGACACTCCATACAAAGACCCAGTTTTGCACACCACCGGCAGAATATATGAGAGAGAGGTACCTCTCAGCCCCGACACATTTTGACTCATTTAAGCAGGTTTTCACCTCCGTAGGCCCGGGTACGCGTTTTGGCTATGAGTCCCTGTTCGGCTGGAGGTCTGCACCTTGGCTGAACCCAGGCTTCCGCAGCTGCGTGGGGGGACTTTTGCCGGTCGCCTATCCCAAGTCAGAGAGGTGTTCCTGGGTTGAAGTGAGCCTGGCCAGACCCCCCCCACGGGCCCTGGTTCTCCACATGGGGGCGCCGTCAAGGCTAAAATCTGGATTTTTAGGCCCGGGAGAGGCTCCATGAGGGCGGATGCTTTTGTGGCTTTGACCCCAGTTCCACATCCAGTACCCCCTCTGCAAGGGCGCCTGTACCCGAGTCTCGCTTCCAGGACTCTTGGGCACGTATTTCCCGACGACAGGGGTTAGCAGCCTCCGTACTTGGGCAAGTCCCTCCACGCACCCCTGCTCTTCCTCCGATCGATCTGGCGCAGCGCTCCCGGGTGGGGAGGTGGCGCCGCTCGCTCGGCCCGGGCTTTGGAGCTCGCGCTGGCTTAAGGTGAGCGGTCCCCTTCCTCCTCTACCCCCGGGCTTTCGACACCTATCTTTGGGCGCGCACGCCGGCCTCGCCTCCCGTCCGCGGAGGTGGCCGAGCCGTGGGGAGATTGGCCCGACCCGAGCGAAGGCAGCGGTCCGACGACCCGCACGGGCGAACGGCGTGGCGCCCACCCACCCAGGCGTGGGGGCCGTCGTCCGAATCGCTTCCTGTGCGGGGAAGCACACCGATCTTCTCCGAGGGCGGCCCTTTTCTTCCAGATGCGTAACCGGCCAGCGGAGGCCCGCGCCGCCCCTCGCGTCCGACAGGGCGGCCTCCGCGGCGGTGGCGACAGCGGCGGCGGTGGGTGGCGTCTCCGCGCCACTGCCGAGCTTCGCGATTTCCAGTCTTTTCCCGGGCCCCTACGTCAGTGGGGAGGACGACAGATGTGTGGAGGCAGGCGAAGGGGGTTCTCACCGTGTGGTGTGCCCCAGCCCGACCGTCACCTTTCCCCTTCGACCCTCATCCTCCCTGGCGGCTCGGCAGGGAGAAGGAGAGAGAGAGCGAGCGCGGAAACCCCAGAGCCAAGGGGTTAGATGGAGAACGGGAGAAGGAACGAGGGCCAAGAGGTAGGGAGTACGGTGAAAGGCCGACCTGGGGTTCCCCATGCGCTCCCGCCCCCGGGCGGGGAGCAGCCCTGGGAGGAAAAGCCGCTCGGGCATCCCTTTGAGGTTACGGGCGCGAGCGGGAAGAGGGACTACTCTGGAAGGCGACGCCGACACGGCCTGGCCGACGACCACCCACGTGACCTCCGCGTCGTCGGGTTAGTGCCGGAGCCGCGGCGGACCCTGACGGCCAGCCCCCCTCTCCCAATCCTCGTGCCTGTCCGCCGGTGGGTCGAGGACCCCCCGCGGCGGAGGCAGGTCTAAGCTAGACGGTGGCGCCACATAGGCCCACCCCCGCACGCCATCTCCCCGAGCGACCCTGTGTGTTGCCTTGGGTGCGGTTGGTGAGACGGGGGCGGCCGTGGCGTCCTCCGGAGGCCAGTCACCTCGCCCTCCCCGTGCAAGGGGTGTTTTCCAGACGCCTGCCGCTTCGGGACCACGCACCGCACAGCGAGCCGCTCCTCCCGCACATGTCCCCGGTGCTGCGAGGGCTCCGTTCCCCGCCCCCCCCAGGGAAGCCCCATGCCATCCCGCATCCTCTCCGGACGCCGCACGCCCTGCCTATACCCGTTCCGTCCGGGCGCCCTGCCGCCGCGGGGCTCTTCCGCCGCCCCCCCTCTCTTCCCGCAGGCC